>NC_137260.1:535000-645000 GCF_053477335.1 Acartia tonsa | reverse complement strand
GTTTTTTTCCGGAATTTATGATGTATTTATTTTCTTTAGTGGTTGATAAGTTTATTTCTCGTATTCATTTGAATCCGGTGGATAGGAACCGGTTCTCATGAATACGAAAAAACTATGTCTAGCATCGTATTATATCCAGTTTTCTATATACGAATATAGAAATGTATAGCACCTCGGGGCTAAAAAAACTAGTTTTAATCTTATAATTGTACATTCTATATCCGCGGAAAGCCGTTTATAATACGATACGAGAAATAACTATTCCAGAATGGCTTCGAAACCGATTAATATCCGCTGAATTAGAAACCAGACAGAAAAATCATGTATAGCATCATGGTGTACGCCGTCCTCAAGGCTATTTGTTTACATTTTTCTGCATTTTGCAAAAAAATCTTGTGAGCTTTTTGATTGCAGGGATCTAAAATAAATGAAATAACCCCTTCTGTAAATTCCAATTTATGTCTGAAATGTTTGGACAATTAACTTCATGAACCTACCAATTGAAATTTTAAAAAAAATTACTTAAAGTTGTTGAGCCAAATAATAAAACATCATTAAAAAACTTTGGGGACAATTATAATAAATAGCCCAATGTCCCCTCCCTCCCGGGTTTCGTTTAGTAGACTGAATTTTGAACGATAAAATTTTGTCAGTATAAGGAAAATTGAACAAAAATTAAAATTATGGGGAAAGATAAGTATTCTATAAAGTTAGCCGCGGCAGCGCCCATGGTATCTAGGGGCTCTGATCTACCTAAAGACTTAAATTTAGAAAATAGATATTAGACCTTTTGTAGCTTTTCCGATAGGACAACGAAGACAGTAAATTATATACTGATTGGCGTAGAAGGAATCTTCTAAAAATATATCAGCCATCTATCTTTAATAGGAGGTAAGGAAATTAAACATACATACAGACAATTCAAATTATAGAGATGCTTATCTTAAAAAAAAACACTACTATAACCTGGAACATTTTAGCAAGTTAATGTTTAAATTAAAAAATTTGTAATTTTTCAATCCAACGTCAAAATGACGTGAAATGACGAGGGGCCGAATATCCGGGGCCATCAAAACAGTATTTATTAACTTTTATGTTTTTTATTGTAAAAAGTCTTCATTTTCTAATGATACTATACATTATTTATCAGTAAGGCTTTCTATGGCATCGGCAAGGGTTTAGTGGTGAGTCTGTCTCAAACTTCGTCATACATAAGATGTTAATGATACTATCAATTATGCCATACGTTCTGTCTTAAGTCCGTCTCAAACTTCGTCATACATAACATGTTAATGATACTAACAATTATGTCATCCGTTTAACATTATCAAAGATGTAAAGGCGGTTTCCCTAAAAGAACATAGGGAACCCATTCCAATGTGTTCTACATTTGGTGTAGTCCCCGCGGGGTTAGGGCCTTCCGTAGTGGTTAGGCAAAAACCTAACCTTGTATTTGGGTTAAAAATTTTGTTTCAATGAACATAATCCTATTTATTTGGGCATTGAAATTTTTACAAAATCAAAACAAAATTCTAAATACAGTTATGATAAATCTATGACACAAATCGTGTCTGTGTATAATTTGTATTTAAAACGCACATTATTGAATACCACGTGTTAAACTTCACACAGCATTACAATAAACAAACTTCAAATATATTTATTTTAACAAGGATGACAACACCCATAAAAGCGAAGCTCTGAAATGGCAGGACAAACGAATATTAACACTTGTAGATTATCAGAATGGAATAAAAAAATAAAAGTCGAAACTAAATCTTAGGTACATTTGTTGAAAAACATCTGCATTGCTCCCACAATCACAAAACCTTTGTTATCTGAATCAATTCAGATGTTGTTT
Organism: Acartia tonsa; assembly: GCF_053477335.1. NCBI lineage: Eukaryota > Metazoa > Arthropoda > Copepoda > Calanoida > Acartiidae > Acartia > Acartia tonsa. The sequence continues at coordinate 643,139 of NC_137260.1, read as the reverse complement.
ACAGCTGATTGGTGTTATGGACTTTGGTATTTTTCTTACCTGTTTGAATTGTATTACTTACTGTAATATTTATCTACACATTTGCATCTCAATATATCAAAACTTTTGAATAAAAATTCTAACTATCGATTTATATATTTCATACAATTATTTTGAAATACGTCTTAGTTTTTTTTATAAAATTTACTTTATACAAGAGAAATTATCTAATATGAACAATATGAACAAGACCAAAGCAAAAATTTGTTCTTGTTTATTTTGATTATTTTATATTAAAATTTAATCTTTTGTGGATTTCATATTATAGGTTCATTGTATTTACTGCAATATTTTATATACATCTGTATGTTAATTTTACAACAAATTTTACAAATGTTATTGACAAAATAAGTAAAAAACTTATAAACAAGCTTAAACTTTCTTTGTTGATAACATATTAAACAATAGAACATTGATTGAATTATTTTTTTATATATATATAAATTACAGCTTTCTGATTGTAAAATAACTAGAATAAGATTATAAATTAGTAATTTTCACCTTTTTGAAAAGACTGTTGTTACTGTAAGCAACTTTTTGCAGACCTAAAAATTTTCCTAAATCAAATAATATGTTTTATTCTTCTACTTTTTAAAATAAATTATTGTAAGTTAATATTTCTTTAATTTAATCCAATCCCATCATATTTTTCACTATGTGGTTATGATAGCTAATTTTGCCTTTATTCATTATAAAACATTTAAATCTATAAGTTTACAGTTGTTCAACTATTTTAGAACTTTTATGGATTTTGTCATTCTTATTTTTATATATCCAACGCCATAATTACGTCAGTTTGATATCAATTATTGCATCAAAATTATTGATATCAAGTATTGTAGACAGTTTTCCACAGATAGCAAAAAAAAAGGAATTACTGGATTAATTCCATTCATATTGGCCAACAGACCAACTAAACAGAGTTTAAGTTAATAATTTTTACTTTTTTCTGTGGAAAAAATTGTATGGAATTTTGATAGGTTGTAAAATTGACAACCTCTGATATTAAGGATATTAAATTTATTACAATTATTTTTAATGTAGAGAAAATAACATTTCTATGCAATAATGAGGATTCATTATATGTAATCTTCTAATAATTGACAACTTTTGAAAGACCAATTATTTAGAAAATTATTAAAGATAAGGAATAATTTTTAAAATAACTAGTAATTTTTTAGTTATTCTGGTTTTTACAATAATAAAGTTTTATAAATGGTGGTGCTACAAAAGATCTAATGCTTCATAAGGTCTAAATTATAAATGACTTAATACTACCAAAGGTCTAATGCTACAAAAGGAATATTGTTTTTTTTTTATATTTATGTAATAACATATAATATACATATATATATAGAATAATTAAATTATATTATATAAAATTAAATTATAAAAGACACAATTACAATTCATTTATAGAATTAGCAGAAAAAATTTTTTAAATGTAATGAAATTATTGCATTAAAAATCCTATTGCCAATAGTTTTTGTTTCATACTCCCAACATTGATAATAAGAAAAGATATTAACACAATTCTTTTTGACAAAACTTTATGACTTTATGGAAATAATCATTTCATTCAATAGTATTTTTTGGTGAAATGTCTAATAAACAACAAGTAAACTTGTTTTCTTTGTATATTATCCTTTAGTTAGCAAATTTGGCCAAACAATCTGTGTTGATAAATACTTGAAATTATTGTTTTATTTTTATATTTTTATGGTATAAAATTGTATAGAGAAAAAGGACATATGCTATGTTTGATGATACATCAGGAAATAAGGGAGGTAAACCCAAAATATTTTTTCTTTTGAGGGCATGCTTTTTTATAACAAATTTTATAGTATAAACTTAAACAACCATTTCAAAAGAGTTTCAGGGGTTATTCTTAACTCCAAAATAAAAAATTATTTTTTAAAATTCATGCTTCTATGAAGTTTTATTAACAAAGACAAAAATAATTTCTAAAATAAATTCTGTTTGTGTGAAACCTTGTGACACTATTGCATTGCCAAATACTCAAGACTAAATTTTGTTTCAGTAGTTTGCATTAAACCATAATGCTTGTTCTATGAGCATACATATGTAAGTTGGTATACTCTTTGAGAAACTACAAAGGAACTTATAAAGATTCTTAACAGATTACTTTCACTGATACAAAAAAACAAACATTTTATTTATATTTCTAAATAATGTCTGAAACTTTATTGGGTAAAGATTTCATCCATGTAATGTAATTGTAAGCTCATAATCTTAGGCATTAATCTTAAATTGCTATAAATTTAACAACAAACAAATAAAACAAGATGAGAATCACACAAGTAATTAAATTTTATTGGAAAGGATATATATCTTTTTGATTCTCAAGTTCCCTGGTCAAAGAAATAGAAAACTAATGAAATGAAAATAATCTCCAAAGAACTAAACCATTTCACAGACATCAAAATCACAACAAGGTTAAGTATGATTTCAAGCGCATGAGAACTTATTTGGGTGGAATGTTGATTCTTTACAAGGATCACAAAGCTAGATTTAGAAATGCTTGAAACCTGCCTATACATTGTAGTACAATCCTGATTATCTATATAGTTTTAGAACAATCACATTATCTTCAATGATATCACATCTTAATAATCTTTAAAGTTGTTAAAGCCTAGAATTGATACAATGAATGAAATTTTTCGCAAAGGATTGAAATATTTTACCACCTTAATATTTGTTTATCAAACAATTACATTTCTGGTAAGATATCATGAATCTCCTACTGTTATCATCACATCTGAGAGAGCTTTTGATAGGAGTTATCAACCCAGGCTACTGGTGTGTGGAAGCAAGTCTTATGATTTTGATAAAAGTAGACACCATGGTTATTATTATCACATGGCATTTCTGTCTGGGGATATAACCAATTCAAACAATTCTATCTCATGGAAGGGTCGATTTAATAGGGGATGGACTGAAATAGAGTCAGCTGTGTTTCCAAATATCAAAGACAATAATACTCTTCATGGTTTTTGGGATCAAAATAGAAAGACAGAAAAGACGCTCATCATGAGGCACATTCAACCATTTGCAGTATGTAATGAGATTGTAAATTTTGGTAAAATTTTGTACATTTCATTGGTACAAGATGCATATATTTATTTGGCAGATCCTTCCACATTTGCTAATCATAGAGTGACCTCATTGTCAATGAATGGGGACAATATTGGTATTCCTGGACTTAACAAAACTGGTTACAGCTCTTTAGTCATATTTCGCATTACTATATCTGTGTTAGAGAAGCGAACTGACCAAGGAAAATGCAAACAATACACGAATGTGAGAGGATACTCAAAATGCATTGAAAATGGCTACATCAACTTATTCAAAAAAGTTCTTGGTTGTTTACCTCCTTGATTTAGAACTGCAAGATACAACGATTCTGAGATTACATGTACAAACAAAATTGAGTTCAATGACAAAAGAAAAGCTTTAGAAGCAAAAGCAGTACTCTCCAATGTTGTTGAAGATTTTGTTTTAATGCAAGAAGGGAGATATGAATCAGATTGGTGTCTCCCTCCATGTAATCAAATCTACTACAATGTGGAAATAGCAAGTAATGAAGCATGGTCAGATAGTGTAAACTGGGCTGAATTTAATTTTGCTGAAGAAATTAATGTACACACTGAAACTAATGGGTATGATACCTTTAGATTAGTGATTGAAGTTGGAAGCAGTCTTGGCCTTTGGCTGGGTTTATGTATCTTTGGTCTTTTTGATTTGACAATTGAAGTTGTAAAAAGATTAAAGGACCTATTCTGAAGATGACAAAGAATTAATGAATCAGGTTGATTGTTGTAGGGTCTTAACTTATCTACTTGATTAAGCTTTTCTATTTGAGGTAATGAATGATAGAGTGAACAATCCTAATACTATTTTCTTGGAACTACAGAACGTTTTACTTTTATCATATGTTTTCTTGCAAACAAGGATGGTATGAGTATACAGTTTTTAGTTAATATTTTACTTTTCTTGTATTTGAAAATTGAGAAGAACTCCTTAACTTAGTAGCAGATTAAAGGTGTCAATACTACTAAGCATTGCTCCCACAATCACAAAACCTTTTTTATCTTAATCAATTCGGATGTTGTTTACAGCTGGTGTTATGAACTTTGGTATTTTTCTTACCTGTGTTAATTGTATTACTTACTGTAATATTTATCTACACATTTGCACCTCAACATATTAGAACTTTTAAATAAAAGTTCTAACTTTAAATTTACTTCAATATTTCATACATTATTTTGAAATACGTCTTATTTCTTAAAAATAAAATTTACTTTTTACAGCAGACATTATTTAATAAAAACAATTTTAAGAACAAAGCAAAACAATAATTGAAACATATTCATTTTGATTATTCAATGTTTTCTTTAATTTGCAGATTTCATGTCATTATTTTTTAATTGTATTTACAGTGATTTTACAACAAATATTACAAATTGTATTGGTAAAATATGTCAAAACCCTAACATTCTTAATCTCTTAATTTAATTTAATTTAAGCAAACATATTTTTAGTACTCTAAATGATATCACTTTCATGTATAACCTATATTAATATTTTTTTTTTTGTCTTTTTTGAATTTAATTATATGTATTAATTGTATTCACTGTAATATTATTATATATTATATTTGTATTTGTATGTATATTTGTAAGTAAGTTTGATTTTATAAATCTTATTGGCAAAATACTTCAAAAACTTAAACTTTCTCTGTCAATATCTTTTTAAATAATTAAGCATTGAATGAATTATATTTTATGGTTAAAATATATCTTTCTGATTGTAGAATAACCAGAATAAAACCATTAGAAGGGTAAGTTTTACCCTTATGAAAAGTCTGTTACTGTAGGACCACTTTTTTCAAATCTAAATAGTAAATAACATGTTTTATTCTTCTACTATTTAAAGTATATTAATAGTTCTTTGATTGGATCCCATTATATTATCACTATGTTTTTATAATAGCTAATTTTCCAAAATAAAATCTTAAAGCTGTTAAAAAATATCTTTTGATGTTATTGTATTTTGACAAGTAGTTAAATAATTGGTCCATTTTAACAGCAAATTAAAAAATATGTCTCTATTTAGCAAATTATGTTTTTCTCTATTACAGTTAATTGTATTAGATTGATATAATAATTATACTATAATACTATGGGTTTCTCATCTGCTTTTCAAGATAGATTTTTAAAATAATATTCATCATGCCAATACTAACCGAGAAATTAACTTTGTCCATGCGTCGTTCTACAAAATATATAAACATTAAAAAATGTAAAGTAGGACGAATGGTTACGGACCCAACATGTAAAATCCTCAGAATGAAAAACTCAAGGCATCAAACTTTTAAATTTATTCAACGTTTCGAGGGCAAAACTACCCTCATCATCAGGAACTAAACAAAAAAAATAGCAATTAAAATTTATCAAATATGCATTTTAAGTCAATTATTACTTAATATATGTTTTATAGGCATTTTTACATTTAAGAAAAGAATAAAAAATGAAAATATGTGAGAAAGGTTTTGTGATTTATTCATAACTATTTTTGGCTGATGTAATCCTTAATTTTGTCTGAAGCTTAAAATTTCAAAGCTGAACGGCTTGAGCTTCCATTTTAACATATGCCTAACATATGTCCTGTGAATGTTTTAAGCTTTATTATTTTAAGGGGCGATTTTTCATATTTTTCACAGTAGCTTTTCTCCTATTTCTAGCCCCTGCGGGGCCAATTACCTAACCCTGTGGGGGCAATCACCTAACCCAATATAATTTAACCTAACCTAAAATAACTTATAAAAAGCCATTTAAAAAAAAACGACGAATCGCCCTTTAAGGGGCTTGGCCACGAAAGGTCTTAGGATTGTTTAATGGTATAGATCTTCCTTCTCCCCACCTCTTCAAATACAGAGCCCCTGGATGCTAGAGCTACAGCCGCTAGTAACAAAGATATGTACTATATTATTTTTCTAAACATTTGCTTTACCTCATCTTCAATTTATATAACCGCACGAGCGACGACGCACTGCTTATATATAAGGGAAGGAGGGGACATTGGGCTGTTTATTCCACTGGTTCCCAAAGTTTTATAATTTTTATTTTCTTATTTGTTGCATGAGAACTTTGGGGACTTTTATTAAATTTAGATTTCATTAAGTTAGGTGTCCAAATGTTCCAACCACTAATTATAATCTACAGATTGGGTAATTTGTTTATCTTAATTGGGCATGTACATCAATTTATCGGTCATTGTCTTATTCCTTTATATCCCTGGCTTATAGCATCATTTATTTAAAAGCAAGATGGGTAAACTGCAGAGTTTTATTAGAGTGTTATCATTAGGGTTGGGCCGGATATCCGGCCATTTTCAATATCCGGCCGGATACCGGATATTGAAACTATCCGGCCGGATATCCGGCTCTATAATTTTTTATACTTTACACCAAAAATCTCTGCTTTTTAAAATCTTAAATGGATATAATTTGCTTATTATTGAAGCTAGAAGAACATTTTTTCTGAATAAGTTTAACTTTATGTAAATTTATATAAGATTTCTGAAGAAATTTTTTTTTACTACTTTAATATCTGGTAATTTGGCCGGTTATCCGGCCGGATATCCAGTAATTTGGCCGGATAACCGGATATCCGGCATTTGAAATCAGCCGGATATCCGGTATCCGGCCAAAAAAGTATCCGGCCCAACCCTAGTTATCATAATAGTTTTATTATAGCGTTTTTAATGTAGATGGTCAGTTCGCTCATCCAGTAGAAGGGTAAGGGGGAAAGGGGGTGGAGAATCGTTATTTTATACAGCTACAAGTTTCAATTTATTAAAGTACGTAACCAACCCTTTGAGTACGCGCCCTTTGTCTGGATTTCAGCTAATTTTAATTGAGATTTTGAGTCGAACGAAACTGTTTTTGGCCAAAGCATTACTCTAACTCTTACTATTAAAGTCGCACATCTGACATAGAAGCTGTATATAGTATAAATTTATACATATTTAGATAAGATGTTGTTATACTTTGGGGACTTTTATTAAATTTTAAATGGTTGGTCTATTAGTTAAGTGTTTGAAAATTTCAACCACAAATTGTAATCTACAGAAGTGGTAATTTGTGTATCAACATTGAGGTTTTACACCAATTTATCTGCCATTGTCTTATCCCTTTAGATCCCTGTCGCCACTGAAATTTAAACAGGATAATGTTCATTCTACAATTATTTCTATTTTAAACACAGAAAAGGCTAAAAACCCAGGGAAGAATGGTAAATTGGGGCGATTATTTCACTAGTTCTCAAAGTGTTATAATAAAGTTTTCTCGTATTCATTCGAATCCGGTGGATAGGAACCGGTTCTCATCCATACAAAAAAACTATGTCTAGCATCGTATTATATCCAGTTTTCTACGAATATAGAAATGTACAATCATAAGATTAAAACCAGTTTTTTTAGCCGGTGCCTTCGGATAGGAACCGGTTCTTATCCATACGAAAAAACTATGTCTAGCATCGCATTATATCCAGCTTTCTATGAATATAAAATGTACAACCATAAGATTAAAACCAGTTTTTTAGCCCCGAGGTGCCGAAGGCTATGTCTAGCATCGCATTATATCCAGCTTTCTATGAATATAAAATGTACAACCATAAGATTAAAACCAGTTTTTTAGCCAGTGCCTTCGGCACCTCGGGGCTAAAAAAAAAAGTTTTAATCTCATAATTGTACATTCTGTATCCGCGGAAAGCCGTTTATAATACGATGCGAGAAATAACTATTCTTATCGTTGACTTAACAACTTTGGGGACTTTTATTGAATTCTGATTGGTTGGTCTATTAAGTTGAGTTTCTAAACATTTTAACCACTAATTGTGATTATGTGTATAATAATTGGGAATGTATACCATTGTCTAATCCCTTTAGATCCATGTGTTACAATACAGTTGCCACTAAAATTTTAAACAGGATAATGTTCACTCTGGTACAATTATATCTATTGTTGTGGCTACTTATGTAAAGAAGAATACTTAAAATAAATAAAGAAAAGGCTACAAACCTGCTTTACCTCTTTTGCTATGCGCTTTGTTTTAGTTAACAGGGATGCAGGGTGAGATATTTGAAAAATAAATCTAGGAAAGAGTTCAGACAATGGTCGATAAATTAATGTACAATATTCCCAATGATGATAAACAAAATTACAATCAGTTTTTGAAATGTTTGAACACTCTACTAAATGACCCAACCAATCAAAATTTAATAAAAGTACCCAAGGTTGTTAAGCCAACGAATAATAAATGTCAATGCAAGACTTTGGGGACTGTAATAAGAAACAACCCAATGGATAAATCAAAATTTCTATAATCATTGTATTGACAAATTATTTGTAATCATTTTTTTGATTCTTTAATAGTTGTGGGCATTTTCCCATAAAGAGCCTTGTTGAGCATAGAAAAATAAAAAAAAAAGTTAGGTATGGGGGGAGGCGTGTATAATTTTTTTTATTTTTGCACACGAATGCCGCACTCTCGGAGGTGAAATTAGAGGAAATGTCGTCTTTTTTAACTCAGCGGAGTAAGGTTCAAGAGGCATAAGAAATTTTCAGAAAGAGCACAACAAATGACTCAAGGAACGCTCACTTTTGGATACAGTCTTGTAAGGTTAGGTTGTGTTAGGTACTGGTAGCCCTGCAAGGTTAGGGGACTACAGGTATTGGCCCCGCATGGTATTTTGAAAAAATAATCATCCCCCTAATTTTTAATAAATTAATGTTAGTTTCAGTGCTTAACATTCACTTTGGACGAAAGCACTGCTTTTATAGTAAAATAAATTCAAAGAAAAATAATAATATATAAAATCCAAAAAAAGATTGTACTTTTTAAGTCAGTATTACCTGATCTTTGATTCCTGACCATGCTTAAATTAATTTGAATTTTGGAATTTGTACTCAAACTTCAAAGTTCATTCTTTGTACGAATGATGCTGCGATATGATTATATATGGGTATGCATCAAATCATATTTTTTAGTGATGAAATTGTCCTACATTCTTCAAACACAGTGCTTTTATAGAACTAATTTAAACCATGCAATGTGCGTAAAGGAAAATGTCGGTGATATATTTAAGGGATCTTAAGGGACAATGGACTATAATGTACATTTTATATTTTTAATGATGGTACACAAAATAACCCCTAGATTATAATTAGTAGTTGAAAAATTTGGACTGGACACTCAACTTAATGAACAAACTATAAAAAACAATAAAAGTCCCCAAAGTTGTTGAGTTGGCAAAACAAGAATATTTTTGTATAACTTTGGGGACCAGCGTAATAAACATCCCTCTCTGATTGTGTGATATAAAGAATATTGATCTGACAAAAAAAAATTATTCACAACCCCAATTATAAAAACAAAAACACCCCTTATGTAGATTTAAGTAATTTGTGAAAAAATTTAACATGCTAGTTTCTCAGGTTTTAAAAAGTCTTATCCGACGAATAAGGAAATGTATTTTTGACCATTTCTCCTTTAAGGTTTCAGCGCTTAATTCAATTAATAAAAAGAATAGAATTTTATTTCCATTTTTCTATTAACTGCATGCATGGTAAATGATGCTTTGTGTTATGTAAATTTTCTTCCAAAATAATAGTGGCAAGTATGGTTTACTTTATAATTATTCTATATGTATGTTTTTGTATTGTATTTTAAAATTAATTTTTTCATGAAAAAGATGTGAATAACCACATAGAATATTTGTTCTCTCGAAACGGGCATTTTTTGAAATTTGCTTTTTTACTTCATAAAAATTTAATTTGAATTATTGTTAATTATTTTATATTTTTCAGGATTTCTAAAATATTTATTTCAAATTTTTAACACTTTTGCAATACAAAAAAATTTCAAGCATTTTTTTATTATCAACTAAAGCAGCTATTTATTAGTATAGTCTCAAAATCTAGCAACACTTCTTCCTGAGTTGAGATAATAAGTTAAAGAAAACAAATCACAACTTAAAATGTATATTTATTTAAACCAGTTGTTTATCATTGATACTACTTGTCAAAATATTTATCAAAAAAAATATTATTTCACATGTTATTTTTTTTTAAGGGGGAAAAATACTGATCTTCTTTAGAGTTAAACATTTCCCCCCTGTCAGTTATGTTGGGGTTTTCATTAGATCATCCCTGGCCCCTGTAGATCAGAAAAAGGATTATCAGTTGTAGATGTAACAGTGGTTGTAGTTTTAGTGGTTATGGTAGTATCAGTAGTAGTAGTATCAGAATTTGTAATTGTAGTATCTCCAGTAGTAGTTTCAGTGGTTGTTGTAGTAACAGAAGTAGTAATATCAGTAGTTGTAGATGTATCAGTATTTGTAGCTGTAGTTTCAGTAGTAGTTGAAGTTGAAATAGTATCAGTATTCATAGGATCCATAGTTGTAGTATTCGCAGTTGTAGTATCCTTAGTTGTAGTATCTGTAGTTGAAGTATCCGCAGTTGTAGTAGTATCAGTAGTTGTAGTTGAAGTAGTTGTAAATAAAGTAGAAGAAGGAATGGTTGTTGATGGCTCATGCTTAGCACAATATTTGTATCCTGATATTCTGCCATCAGCAGACTTTTCAATTTGCTCATAGAATTTCAGAAGAATGCATTCTAAAATAACAATTTTTAATAAATGACAAACTAATAATCAACAAGGATTTTATCTAATAGAGTAAAGAGGATTTTTTTTGAAAAAGATAATTTGAAATTGTAAAGGTGCATTATGAGTTTATTTCTCCATAATTATGATCTTGTTTGCTTATTAGACAATAACAATTTCTTACGGTTATAATTTCTAGGTTTTAACATCCACGCTACACAGTCATCAGTAATCTTGCAGAAAAGATAACATTCATCTACCGATAGATTATGTTCAAATTTCAAAAGGCTCCCATCAATCTCCTTAGTTGAAATGGAACAATTAATAAAATTTTATTAAATTTAGTTTTTTGTGTATATCATTTTGAATATTTCTTTAAATACTCCTGATTTTAATTTATGTATTTACAATTTGCCCTACTCACTGATAAGAATTTAGGTTTAGAGATCTAATTTCAATAGTTTTATTAAAACACATTTTTGCTTGTGTTTGGTCATTTTTTTGTTATATATTATAGATTCATACTATACCAGAAAGGAAACACTAGGACAGCTACAGTCATCTAATTATATTAAGTATTAGGTGCAATTAAGAGAAATTAATACAAAAATGATAGAACAGTACTTTAAAAGCAAAATATGTTTTAATTAATTCTACTAAATATTTGTCGGTGTCATATTAATTTTAAGAATTTTGATAAAAAAAAAACAAGCATACCAGAAAATTTAGCAGTTACAGTTGCAGAAGCTCCAATTGGGCCAGGTGGAGCATACTCAGGAAAGTTTACAACTTGATTTGGTGCAAATATGGCTAAATATTATTTATAAACATTTCTTTAGAATTATATGTGAATTTATTTTCTATTATTTTAACATAATTAAATTATTGGAGTTTTAAAAGTATAAAGATTAATATATTAGTATTTTGAAATCATTAGTAAATAATAACTAATAAAAAATTACCACTGTTCCCTCTGATAGTCCAGCCATCTCTTAAGAAAATTAAGAAAACAAATAATTCAAAACTATATTAATTGTGTATCGCATTGTATTATAGACAGATTTCTGCGGATAGTGGCCAAATTCTATAAAATTTCTTAGGCTGGATTACATTTTAGGGTTTCCTAAGATTTATATATTCCTTTATTTTTGTGTAAGCCATGAGTAATCCCTCCATTTAAAACTTAATAGGATTTAGCCCAATAAAATCAATAATTGTAAGTTTATATAATAAAAAAATTAGATAAATTCTAAATTCTTACATCCCAACCATAAGTTTAATATCTGGCTCATCCAATGAATAAAATCTTCTAAATCTGTACTTTACACCATTAAACTGAAATTTGGATATTAAGCTTGTAGAATTCTTTTTCAGGATTCATAAAATAATGATAAAATTAATCAAATAAATAAAAATAAACAACTTTTCACCTCTTGGATATAACCAAAATTAAACCAGGTGTCTACAGCAAACAGGTGTTTACCTACAGTTATTATTCCTGAAATCAATAGGTGAGTAAAAGTAAGGATAATCAATGTTTGACAAAATGAATATCTACAGAACAACAGTCAATCTTAGCCAATCTAATTATTTGGATTAAAGAAGAAAATTTTGTTTCAATAGGCATTTTTTCTACACATAAATGATAGTTTAAAACTCTTTACTGCTTCGGCAATTTTTGCTGAACATTGGCTCAGTAACTTCAGAAGGTTTAGCTCCTCCACAAAATACTGTTCTTAGCTGACACTTCCCAGTTTCAGTTGCATCTAAGGACTCAAATATAACTGGATTAAAACCTTATCATTTGTTTATATATTAAGTCACATATGATTCTAACATATAATACGAGTTTCAAATTTTTTGAAAAGCAAAGCTGTACTCTACAAATTTTATCTGTTTACACCTGTCTTATTAAGTGAAAAAGGAAAAAATATTTTCTTTCTAGTAGTTATGCATGCAAAAAATCACACTGCTTACTTCTAATGAGAATCCATCACACCCTGGAATCTTTAAACATTCAAAACTGCAACCAATCTATTAATGAGGTATATACATAACAAATAGGAAATTTACGTTATATTTTATTATTTTTGGATGCAAGATATGTACAAATGATGTACAAGATAAGGTTTTGGAGCCTATTGTTGTACAAAAATTATATTCTGGTTATATTATAAACTAGCTTAACAAAGTTTATAATTATTTATAAGTGTAATATTTTAATGAAATTGGTTCAAACCTTATCAAAGCTAATCCCAAACTGTACCAAATCAGTTACAGAGGAATTTACACACTGCTGCTTCTTAAAATCAATACAAAAATCTTTTCAATACAAAGTAAGATGTCAAAAATTAAAAATGGTAAAACTTTTAGCTGGATTTACACCTATATAATGACCCAGTATGGTATAACTTTTCATAGGGTTAGTAAAATTTAGAATATTGATTTAGAAAATTGCCTGAATCATTTAATATATGTAAGTACGTAAATAGTTATCAAGTTTAAATAATACCTTGAAATGTGCAAACTTAGCCTAGATACAATAATTGATATTTTTAAACCTTTTTTTATTTGTAAATTTTCTTGGCTTTAGAGTATTCTTGCTTCTGCAATCAGCACTAGAAGTAATTTATTGCTTAAAAGTTGATCTTATAAAGTTAAAATATCAAATTTTGTCCCTGTGAATTTATAGAAAGTAATGCCAAAATAAGTAGTGATTTAAACATGTTAACCTAAACAAAAACATGTGTAATTATTTTAATTATTATAATTATAATATATTTGTGTTTTTATAACAACCCTCCAAGATTATAATAATTTGCCTAAAAGTTCTTATCTTTTGTATGAAACTGTAATGTCATGAATCTAGTACTATTTCTAACTAATCATTGCAAGGTATTTTGTTTTTACACGTACATTTATTCTTTTACATTTATAAGGAGTGTAGCTTTTCCAGAGTCAACTTATATGTCTCTGCAAATTTTTTTAATTTTGTAGTTCAAATATTTTTGAAGTAATCTTTGTATAAAAACAAAGTTGGTGAGAAAAAATTTATTTAATAATATAATAAATAGGTTGTTTTAGTGTTTAGAACATTTCTTTTGGGTTTTTATAAATTATTAATGCAAATTCCAATGTAATGAAATAAATTTTTCTAGGAATAATTAATTCAAATTCCATTGTGACAACTATAAATTATGCAATTCTTTTCTGATTCAATAATATTATTTGACCATGACTTTGCAAAATGCAAGGCAACCAAAAGAAACTTCATCCTTTTGATTCTCAATTTTTACTACATTTTCCTGGTAAAAGACTTTTGGTACTTTTTTGGAGTCAAGTTTCTTAATTCCAGCATTACCTTTTACTAACTATGAGGCAAAAATGGTGTGAAGGGACAAAAAAGTAAAAGAGAATTCAACTTGTATAATAGCATTGAACTAAATAAGAGTTCTCATAATTTTATGCTTATGTTATAACTACAGGGTGAGGCACATAAATCTGGACTTTTTTTAACAAATGAACATAAAATCGTCAATTTTAAAGATTTTATTGAATGTTAAAAACTGGGAGGCAGAATAGGTATATGGTTATTAGATTATTCAAGAAAATGGCCGCCAGGATCAATCCCCACCTCTACCTGACTCATCAACTGTCAGCAGGCCCAAGTCCAAATATACCTGTCCAAGCTGGCGAAGTTCACCTTGATAGTGGCAATGAGGAAGGTCTTTGTGGTTTGCGCACTGGTGCATGCTTCAAAGTAGCCCTAGGCCCAAAATTCCATTGAATTAAGATCGGGTTACTGAGAGGCCTTATCCTTAGAAACTTAAGTAACCACAGGATTCAAATTCACCCAACTTTAAAACTACCCTTAGACACGGAGGCTCTTATTTTGGACCATGGTTGAGCTAGAACGACATTCCTTACCTTTTTAAAAATTGCATGAAGTTTCAGCTAGGGTTATCAGCGCAATGACAATTGAGTTTTAAAGTTTCATATGGGTCCCTGAAGTCGAGAACCGAGAAATTTTTATGAATTTACACAATTTTTGGCGTTTTGGACATCTCAAAATTTGCCACATTTCACATTGCTTCAGTACTAAGGCCAAGCCATTTCAGGTAGAGAGCTCTAGTCTTTTCTAGTGTCTTACTTATGTATCTAACAGTATCACCAGCAATTTGCATAACTCTAACTCACCTACAGATGGGCTAGTCGAGAATCCAGATCAAACTACCGGTGCATTTCGAATCTGCATTGTTGAACACATGTGCAGCTGCTTGTTGTGCACTTCCATCTTTGTCCAAATATTTTTTTGTGCTAAAAGGTCATTACCTAAGCTTTTTATAGTGGGGTCAAACATCCTGATTGATGAAGTAGTTTTGATGCTATGGCTGGTTAAAAAAAGTCCGGATTTTAAACACAGTAAATTTTGTGGTTGTATTGAAATTTTGTAAAAGAAAGAGGTTGTCATGACCATAGGTCATGCTTAACTTTAACTTGAGATCCAATGAATGAACAGCCAACAGTTAAAATGAAAATGCACCAACAAAGGTTTGTAAGATTAGGAATTTATTCTCCAAACTATCAAAGACGTCAAGCTAAAATATAAAACATAATTGATACACAATAAAGGTAATAATGCACTATTAGTTACATGAAATCATAGGCATTTAACATTTTATATTTAGACATTATAATTTTTCTGGGATTTTAATGTTAGGGGTAGGTTTGAAATCTGCATTAGATTTTAAGGATTTTTTTTATAAAATTCGTTTTTTTTTATAATTCTTTATCTAAAAGCGGAAATGCATTTTAAGTTAATTAATTTTGACCAATAGGATAGGTGGATTTTAAACTACCTGCGCTCTAATTGGTTGAATGATGTACGCCATCCAATCAGAGCACAGATTTTTTAAATCCACCAATCACAGATGCCAAAATTAATTAACTTAAATTGCATTTCCGCTTTTAGATAAAAAATTATAGAAAAAACGAATTTTATATTAAATCCTTAAAATCTCCCCCTAACTTTAAAATTAATTTGTTGTTATTTTCACAAGTTTCTTTAATTAATTTTGGAATTGCTCTCAAAAATATAAAACTATAGATCGATAAATCTAAAAAATTGTGATAAGATTGGATTTTATTAATTTATTAAAAACCTACAGACCTAAATCGAAGTTCATGAAAAATTTAGAGTACTTAAATTATTAACCATAAATTTAATCTAAATGCTTTGTTATTATATAAAATAATTCAGGTTATATACATTTGTAAAGTCTATTGTAATAAAAAATATTAATAATGATAAATAAACAAGCATTATTAGAGGCATTATCTTTTTTTCCCTACATCATCGTTAAACAATTTTTTTATATTTTAGCTATTTTTAAACCTTAATCCTTTTAGTTTTTCTAGTGATTTGTTACTTTTCCTATAATAGGTAATAGTTTATTTTATTTACTTGTTTACTCCCCTTTTTTCTCTTTTCTACTTTGATTGGTATGGTTATATTGCAAATAAATCATTAGATGAAAAAAAAATTGATGTAGTAGCCAAATTGATACAAAAACCTCTTAAAACCATTTAAATTTACAAATAACAGATGTATAATTATTCATTCCTTATTAATGAGCTCAAATTGAACCAATGAAAACTTCACTAGATGGTGTACTTTTTTGGCCATCAACATGTTCATCTTTGTAAAGAAAGCATGCTGAAAAAAATTAAATTCCCTTATTTGTTAAATAAAATATTCACATTGTAGATTCTACCCTTTTTTTAAAAAAAGTGAAATATAAAGAAATATAAGGAAATTTACTAACCATAACCAGTATATTGCCAATGTCTACAACCAGTGTCATATATCTTCACTAAAATATTTGTACATATCAAGGAAAATTCAAACAATAATAGTTATTAAAGCAAAGTTTTCAGGAATATAAAAAACAAGAATGCATTCTGTCAGAGAAATTAGACAAATATAAGGATATCTTATTAGACGCAAGGCATATAGTCAAAATGCTCTAAGGATTTGATTTAGGTTTTGAATACTAAACATTAAAGTTAATACAATAGCTGGTGGTTGATAATGAAATATTCTATGAAATATTATTAAATACATATGATCATGATAGATCTAAACTTTTTAAAAGATGCTTTTTTATGTAAAGGATTAAAAACAACTTACTGCATTCAGTTATGCAATCATTAACACTGATGTCTGGCCAAACTATGTTCCCCAACTTTGTAGGAGGCTCATTTCCCTGTTAAAAAGTTGATAACATTAACAAGGTGTATTCTTATTAAGATACAATTGCTAATTAAAATGATAAGCTAGGTTTTTAACTATTCTAAAATACTTAAATTAGTTTTTAGTATCACTAATAAATGACAATTCAGTTTTAAAAATTAAGGCACAACAAAAATTTTCCTAGCTGTTTATCTGAGGAGACCTAAAAGGTACTCTTACATAGCTAACCCAACTTTAGATACATTTCTAGTAGCAAAGCTACTCTACAATACCAAATGTCCATCTGTCTGTATGTCCTTCTGTCCTAAATTAATGAATTAGGGGAAACATGATTTTATCGGCTCCTATTCAAGATAGACAGCTGAAATTTTAACTGAAGATTCCTATGCCATATGCCCATATAATCTATACATTGTTTTGTCCATCTGTCTGTCATTTGGGGTGCTAGACCTTTCCAGGGGTTTTTAGGTTTTTATGATTTTATCTATTCCTATCAAGATTGACGGCTTAAATTTTCAGGGATTGAATATGCTCATATTCTACATATTTCCATCAAGTTTTATTAAGTTTTGTCTATTAATTGCGGTGCTAGATTGATTTCTAGATTTTTAAGCTTTGTAATTTAAAGGTTGCATGACTTCAAAAGTTTCAAGATTTCTCTATTTTATCAAGTCTAATGATTTTTGTATGACACTGCTCTATAGTAAAGTATTTTAGATATCCATTCCTAATATTTTAGCTTCACTTCTTATGGATGTTGTCATCCTTGTTTTTCTTTAAATGTTATCTCTTACAGATGCTGATCTTTTTAAAATAAGTATGTTTTTAAGAAAACCTAATTTATTTCAGACATGATTCTCAGAGATAGATGTGAAATATATTAATTTCTTACCCCCTTTGTCCATTCCATTCCAGAAACTAGAATTTAAATAATATCAAAATGAAAATATGGAATGTATCAATTATCAATCCTATTTTCCTTCTTTTAATTTGTATCAATTCAAATATATTTACTAGGTAATGCAGGAGCATTTGTAGTGGAAGTTGTAGTAGTTAATGTAGTTGTAGTTGTAGTTGTAGTTGTAGTTGTAGTTGTAGTTTTAGTTGTAGTTGTAGTTGTAGTTGAAGTTGAAGTTGAAGTTGTAGTTGTAGTTGTAGTTGTAGTTGTAGTTGTAGTTGTAGTTGTAGTTGTAGTTGTAGTTGTAGTTGTAGTTGTAGTTGTAGTTGTAGTTGTAGTTGTAGTTGTAGTTGTAGTTGTAGTTGTAGTTGTAGTAGTGGTTGTAGTTGTTATTGGCTCATGCTTAGCACAATATTTGTATCCTGATGTTCGGCCAGGAGCCTTTGCAATATGATCATAAAAACTTAGAAGGATACATTCTGAAAATAACAATCTATCATAATTAGAATAAAGAATATATATTAGGATTCTTTTTATACAAACCTACATCCTAGCTTACTTAACTTTTATTGAATTAAAAGGTAAATGGGCAGTATGGAAGAAGAATAAATAAGTTCATGTTGTTCTTTTAAGAAATTTATGAAGTTTGACAAAAATTTGCTTACGATATCCATTATCAGGTTTCAACATCCATGCTACACATTGATTATTGCCCTTGCAGAATAGGTAGCACTTATCAACAGATGACCTATATTCATATGCAAGTCTTCTGTCATCATTCTCCTTTGATAAAATAGAAAAATGTTGATTATCTTAATTAATAAGATAAGGTCCCTTGGTTATTGATGTTATAGCTTTATCTTGGTATGTATTAGAGTGAAATTTTTTTTTGAAAATGTTTACTGTCATAACATGATTGTAATAAAAGCCATCTAATAAAAAGTTCTAATTCTATTTCAGGATAGCAAGGAGGAATCTTCAACCTGAATTCTATTCTATACTTTATTTTCTTTGCATGTACACATTTAGCTATTTCATTATTGTTGATAATTTTCAATACAAATTACTGAACCTTCCCACAACTGTTTTTTTAAGCCTCTTAAAAAAATATTCCTGAAATAATATTCTTCTACTTTTCCGATCCCGTATCCCTGTTTTAGCTGAATTAGCTTAATGTTAAAATTTGAAGTCTAAAGCTGACTTTAACCCCTATTTTCCATATTGTTTCATACTTTAAATTGATTTAGTATTTATGCTTTGTTTAAGTAAAAAAACACATTTTAGTTGTTAAATTGGATGTCCCTCCCTTTAACCATTAAATATATGTTTCCGATCTTTTTTGTTTACTAATAAGCAAGGTAACTACTTTTAATATTTGTTATGACCATTGACCAGTCAAATATCTAACAAATATTTGTATATACAGCTTGAAGTTGATTTCTTTTAAAACCTTTTCATTTACTGACTACATTTAAACAACAAACAGTCATTGGTCTACTTTATTTTCATACTAGCGGCTATGCCCCCTAGAGGTCTCTAGGGGCACTTGAGAAGAGGGTAGTCGAATTTGAAAGTTAAAAGTTTTTTTGGGGGGGGAGGGTATTTTTTATTTTTTGGAGGGGTTCGGGGTGTCCCACCCTTCAAGAAAATAGTTATAAACCTTCCTGGGACCTATGAGAAGCTATCCTGTAAAGGAGAGCCCAATCAGTTCAGCGGTTAGCGAGATCCTTTGGTACACACAAACAGACAAACATACTGTTACTTTAGTATAAGGATACTGTACCGAAATTGCAACATCAGGGAAGCTACAATCTTCTAAATAGAAAAAAAACAGATGAAAATAAATCATTATTTTTTTATATTTTGCATTTAACAAAAATTTTAATATTTTATAAAGAGAGGGGTAGGTTTCTGGTAAAATTTGTAAAGGTTATGTGTTATAAGTTAAAAACAGTAGTAGAACGCTAAAAATTTATGCTAACTTTTTAAAAAAAATTTTGTCTATACTAATAATAAAAATACTAAATACTAAAATATTTAATACATGAGATCAAATTGACAATATGTTTACAAATAAAATATTTTTATTAATTATTACTATTGTTGTATATTGTAAATCATGATGATTATGGTCGGGTTCATAAAAGGTAAGATCCAGATTCCAAGAAGGCATGTAAGCTATCCACTGTTACAAGGAAAGCTTGCCTGTAAAGCTGGCTCCGGAAAAGAGTAATTAATATTAATAGTAAAATGGTTCTTTTCAACAAGAAATACACATAATTCTACCAGAAACCTACTCCTCTCTTTGTTCTTGTTAAACAATAGTAAATTTTATCCTCAATATCATCTGAATCAAAACTAATCATCCAATGAAATTAGAGCAATAATTATGTAGCCTACCAGAAAATTTAGCAGTTACAGTTGCAGAAGCATCATTAAGGCCAAGTGGAGCATACTCAGGAAATCTTACAACTTGATTGGATGAAAATAAAGCTAAATATAGAAAAAAAATGTTAAATAATTATGTTGAGTCATTTTTAAAAAAATTCTTTCTTGACCTCCAAATCTAAAATTAGATTTGGATTTGGAAAAATTTTATTCAAACATAATTTTTTTGCAAATTTTTAATTCTTAGAATACAATACCACTGTTTCCTTCAATTGTCCATCCATCTCTAAATAATTATAAAGTATTTATATAAATTGTATTAAATCATACTAAATTATATTTGCAATATAAAATGAAATTTTTATAGAAAGTTCCATTGGAATTTTCCACTAATTCTATAATTCTTTTTGATCAAGTAGAATCACAGTAATCTTCATGTAATATATTTTTTGAATTCATTTTGTGTCAAACCTAACTTACTTCCCAAACTTCAGCTTAGTGTTTGGCTCATCTAAAGAGTTAAATGTCCTGAATCTGTAATCCACACCATTGAACTGGAAGAATATAATTATCTTGTTTTATTAAGGTTGGCTATCCAGATTATATGGTTAAAACATCAAAACATAGAATGCTAGAAATTTATTTTAAAAAACCCAATTATTTCTTGTATTCATTTGAAACCAATTAATATAACCAGTTCTCATCCATATGAAAAAATTATGTACAGCAGCGTATTATATCCAGTTTTCTATTATATAAAAATGTACAATCAAAGATTAAAACTAGTTTTTTTAGTCCATGCCTTAGCATTTTGAGGCAAAAAAACTGGTTTTAATCTTATTTAGATTTTATATTTTAATAACTATTACCTTTACAATATTCCCTGGATCTGCATCAACAGCAAATAGGTGACTACCTACAGTTATTATCCCTGAATATAAAAAGATTTTGAGTTTTGAAACTTATCTCAGTGTCATTAAAAGAGTGCACATATTAAAGGATAAAGTCAACTTGAGTAAAATATAACTTACTGTTTCTGCAATCTTTGCTAAACATCGGTTCTGAAACTCTGGTAGGATCAACTCCTCCACAAAATACTGTTCTCATCTGACACTTTCCTATTCCAGTTGCTCCTACGGACTTTATTAGAACTTTATCAAATACTTGTACTTTTTTCAAATTAGGAATAACAAATATTTGCTTCTTATTTTAAATTTTAATTTTGCATTTATGTTACATCAACTATAACCAGTTTATGAAGGAACATCATGTAAAAAATCTGTTCTTGTTCAGTTCCTATTAAGTCTCTCTTGTTTATAAACATATAAAAAAGAACAACAATACTTACTTCTATAGAAAATCCATCACATCCTGGTACCTTTAAGCATTCCAAACTGCAACTAATCTAACAATTAGAAGAGTTTTTAGATTAAAGAGGATGTCTTTTCCACTTTAAAAAAAAAATAGATTTTCTAATCTATTCGCCAAAAAAGAAGAAAAAAACATTTTTTGCATAAAAAAGTATTTGAGACTTTTTTTGATAAAAATGTAAATTAGTTAAATATACCTTATCAAAGCTATTCCCAAATTGAACCAGATCTGTAACAGCTGTCAAAATACACTGCTGTTTCTGTTAGTAAAAAGAAATATTATTTCATTGTTCAGATTATTTCTTCCTTCAATTGAGTTGTTTTTAAGATCTGTTTGGGTAGCATTACATGTGCATAAAAATAGTTGTATTGAAAGGCTGAGTAATTATCATGGAAAGTTAGGACTATACTGATATTAAGGTGTTTGATCTCTGTTGAATGTAAGGAACAGTTATAGTGAACTAGTAAAATAGATTTTGTCTAGCTTCATCAACATATAAATGGAATTCAGTTACCTTGTAATGTGCAAACTTAGCCTAACATAAAAATTAGATATTTGTAATTTGTAAAGATCAATTTCTGTAGTTTTAGTTAGAGTTGTTTAAGAAAGAGCAACATTGATACACAAGAATAAGCACATTGATAAAAGATTTAAAGAATTACATTATTGTGAATTACATATCATTGATAAAGACAATCAACTAAAACAATACAATCTTAAACATTTTTCATTGAATTTTATTAACTATAGATAGGTAAGTCAGTTTATTATTAGAAAATAATAAAAAAAATCAAATTTTGTTCCTGATTGTTGGTGAAAAGTAAAGTCAAAATCATCAGCATTGATTTCAACATGTTGAACTAAAGCATGGAAAGATTGAAATAATACATAAAATTAAGATAAATAGAAATCTAATTGAAATGAATAATAAGGAAGATATCAATTGATCCTGCCAATGGAATTGAGTAATAAAAGTGATACCCTCACAGTTTAGAGATCTGCAACTTTTTATTTGAGCATTAATAACAGTTTTTAATGTCTTTTGACACAATTGGGAAAAACATTTAACCCATCACCTATCCCACAAGAAGAAGATGCTTAAAGATATTTGCACTGCAGTTAAATGTTTAATCACCCCTGCCTTCTAAAACTAATTTACATTGAGGGTTATCAGGAAATAAAAAGCATTTTTTTACAATGGAGGAAAATTCCTTACCTTCTGTAAAAATGTTAATGTCTTCAACCTACTGATTATTACTTTTGACTAATTATTAAAATACAAAAAGGAATCATTAAATTAATACTTACACATTAGTCAGTTATATTAATTATTTTTTTTCTTCAAAGTAGTCATTAAAGAAAAAGAATAGAGGGGACATTAGCTATATGTAACTCTACCCACAGTGCGTGGACCATGTCCCAATTATGTATCAGGTCTTTTAAATCAGCTAATAACGTCGGAAATATAAACACAGCCAAGTCTATACCAGAGAACAGAAACCATTTTGCTAGCAGACAAAAAGGGTTTGGTGATAGGTTTGATGAAATACCCCTAATGTCTACACCAATATTAGAATTATATTATAGGAGCAATTTATGCAAGATATTATTATTTAAATGATTGGAAAGGGCATATGTCCTTAAAGTCCCTTTTAATCTTTTGCTCATGGTGATACTTATAAGTTTGAGGACAATTTAGACTAAATGGAAATATTTTGTGGAGTTAAGTCCATGGTTCTAAAGGGATAAGACCATGAACAATAAATTTATATACATCCCTTATGATGGCAAACAAGATTACTATAGGTTAAAATAATTTGTTGAATTAAAAATTTACATATAAATATACCTAGGTAAGAAACTTCTAACTATGAGGTCAATTTTTTTGGAGATAGTTAAAATTTCCAGAAGAATTTTGGCAATGCCTTCATATTCCCTGCTTAATATGGAATCATTATTAAATATTTTATAATAATTCATAACTTCTTTTGTTAAACTGATTAAAATAAATGATTTATTCTTTTCCATTAGGCCTCCTCAAATTATACATAATCAAAATTTTTATTCAGTTTTTATAAATGTATTTAACAAGGTCATTTTTAGTGGTGCAGGTGCTCCATTAGTTTTTTTGTCTGTCTGTCCTTCTGTCTGTTAGTAACTTTTTAGGAAAACAAATAATTAACTTTCTCGTATTCATTCGAATCCGGTGGATAGGAACCGGTTCTCATCCATACGAAAAAACTATGTCTAGTATCGTATTATATCCAGTTTTCTACGAATATAGAAATGTACAATCATAAGATTAAAACCAGTTTTTTTAGCCGGTGCCTTCGGCACCACAGGGCTGAAAAAACTAGTTTTAATCTTATTATTGTACATTCTATATCCGCGGAAAGCCGTTTATAATACGATACGAGAAATAACTATTCTTTTTCTTACACAGCAAATTGAAAAACTTGAGTAGGAATTATTCATCCAGTGTAAACCCTGTAGCAACTTTCATAGACGTCCAAGGGGGGGGGGGTAATGGGGCGATTACCCCCCCCCCCCTCCCCCAACGAATACACTATACAATTGTTAATGTCCGTTTGTCATGCCGTTTCAGAGCTTCGTTTTTATGGATGTTGTCATCCTTGTTATATCATCACAAATGACACTTTCCAGCGCTTTGACTTACTAATGATGTCGTCCTTGTTAAGTTGTATTCAAGAACATGTGAACTATCAGATATATATTTAGGTAAATAGTCTAGTTATTTGTTTAAACAAGGATGACAACATAAATAAAAACGATAAATTTAAAATCATAATTAAGTTATCATAGACACAGCTAGCTTAAGCCAGGTACAGGTTTACCTGAGCACGCCAAAGAAACTAACTAGCAGGGGTGTTCTAGGAAGGTATTGTGAGTTCATAACTACTCTTACTTAAATCGTAGCTGTAGCTTCCCTGCTATGATTTTTTTCAAAATACATTTTCTTGGCTGCTGGGTTTCAAATTTTCTTTCTACAAGAATTATGAAATGAATTGTTTGTTTCAGCGAGCTAGTTTACAAAGTTTAAAGAGCAAATCTAACTGTTAACTGGATATTTCAATCATATAATCCAATCCATCAATGAAAAATAATAAAAAATTCATATTCTTTTTACTAATTTTAAAATTTTATAGTAGATACTTTCAAAGTTATATAATCTACATTTAGGCTAATAAACCATCCTTATCTTTAATTTAATTGATGAAAGCAATGATAAAAGCCCAGTGAATATGTATCAGATTGTCCCAGAATATTTCTGTGACAATTCTGAAACACCTAGTATATTTTTAATTTCTTTACTGCAAATTTTATCTTTGAATCAAAGATAAATAAGATTATTTTAAACTTAATCATCTAAACTATAATATATCTGAAACAAGTAAACTAAAATAATCCTTACACTAACAGGTAAATATGGCAAGGTATGTGTCCATTGTGGCAAAAAATATAAGGAGAGTAGGTCATACTGAAATAGTTTACATAGTATATTTAATTCTCAAAAGATATACTACACAACAAGAACAAACTTCTTAGTAGAAATTATATTTCACTTTATTCAAGCCTTCTCAATTTTAATCATTTAAGAGTTTCTGACAGGTAATATCAGTACATGTTTAACAATATGATCAGATAAATGACACAAATTACATTGATGATTGATACCAGAACCTATTTCTTGTTTGTTGAACAAATTAATAAAGAAGGTATCTTCTTTTTTTAAAGTGTTTTATTATTTAGAATCTGATATACTAATTCAGATGATCTATACAGACCTGATTTTTTTCAATCTTTGGGATCTTGCAGTCAAACAAATATTACAATTTCATTTCTGCTCTGTTTTATCATCTGAACAGGTATTTGTTTGCAGAATAAGATCTTAATAATTAAGCATAGCAAGTAATTTTGTTAAATTACCAGTATTTTTTTGGCAGTACTTAAGATATTTCAACATGTACTGCATGTGCCAGTTGGAAACACAGTATTGTTAATGTTATATTTCACATTCATTAAATATACAGAAACTCTCAAATGATTAAACATGAGAAGGCTTGAATAAAGTGAAATATATTTTCTACTAAGAAGTTTGTTCTTGTTGTGTAGTATAGCTGAAAATTAAGTATACTATGTAAACTATTTCAGTATGATCTACTCTATTTATATTTTTTGCCACAATGGACACAAACCAAGCCATATTTGAATGTTAGTGTAAGGATTATTTCAGTTTACTTGTTTCAGACATATTGTAGTTTAGATGATTAAGTTTAAAATAATCTTATCTATCTTTGATTCAAAAATATAATTTGCAGTAGAGAAATGGAAAATAGACTTGGTGTTTCAGAATTGTCTCAGAAATATTCTGGGACAATCTGATACAGATTCACCAGGCTTTTATCATTGCTTTCATCAATTAAATTAAAGATAAGAATGGTTAATAAGCCTAAATGCAGATTATATAACTTTGAAAGTATCTACTATAAAACTTTAAAATTAGTAAAAGAATATGAATTTTTTTTTATTATTTTTCATTGATGGATTGGATTATATGATTGAAATATCCAGTTAACAGTTAGATTTGCTCTTTAAACTTTGTAAACTAGCTCGCTGAAACAAACAATTCATTTCATAATTCTTGTAGAAAGAAAATTTGAAACCCAGCAGCCAAGAAAATGTATTTTAAAAAAATCATAGTAGGGAAGCTACAGCTACAATTTAAGTAAGAGTAGTTATGAACTTACAATACCTTCCTAGAACACCCCTGCTAGTTATTTTCTTTGGCGTGCTCAGGTAAACCTGTACCTGGCTTAAGCTAGCTGTGTAGAGATGCTAAGATTATGAAATTATACCTATTGATCTTAGGGATGTAATAACAGATCTATAGTATAGATGTATATACAGATAACTACCTGCCCCCCCTTTTCCAAGTACCTTTTTCGTCTCTAGCAAATTGTTTTCTGTGTTAATATTCCGGACACTATTGGTTGATTTTCAAAGACCCAATTGAGAAACGGTAAGAGGTTCTTGGGATGGGAACATACAGTTATTTACCTCTTCCACCTTTAGTGTTGTACTCTAATGATGTAATATCAAGATATTAAAAGGGAACTACAGATTTTCTTGTAATGATCATAAAGTTCTAAATTGTACCTAATTGTTTCAAAAATCATCATGTCAGGGTTTAAAATGTTAGGATAATTCTAATATCATGCTATCCGTTACGGACGAACAGACCGACCCTTAATATAGTACAGCATCATTGTTAAAAGTACGACTGTTTCGGTACTTTGGGCCGAATATCTCGGTACTTAGGCCTACGTGGCCGTCTACGAGATCTTAAGTGCATAGAGCACAATCATCCTCACTACTTCCAAATAAGGCACTGATGCAGTTACAAATAGTGTATTTACACCATGAAACGGTGGGATCTAAAAAGATAATAACAAAATTAATACAAAATATTAAAAATGTTTCAACGAATAAGAAAACGTGCATATTTTTTAATAGAAACTGATAAATTTCAAACAGAATCATTTTAAAATATATAAAATTATTCGTAGGTAAAAATTAGTCAATGATTTGGTCTATTTTAATGAAAAAATAAAGAAATCAATTTGCTATATCTTAAACCAAAAAAATCACTCTATTCTTCAAAATTCAAAGGTTAAAAAGAAAGAATACTCACCAGTCTTAATTCATATCAAGCCAGGAAGTATATAGAGGTAAAAAAACACACAGCTAACCACTCATTCTATGCAGAACAGGATTTTTCGTCACATAACATGTGCCGTGCTGAGGGCATCACCCAGTAAAATGTTGGTCACATGTCACAATAATTGTGACAATATTATTTGTGACATGTCACTAGTTTTTATAATTTTAAGATTTTTTGTGACATTTCACAAAGAAATAATTCCCTCCAAAAATATTATTTGTGACATGTCACTATTTTTTACAGTTTTATAATTTTTTTGTGACATTTCACAAAAAAATTATTCACTCCAAAAATATTTTTTGTGACATGTCACTAGTTTTTACATTTTTAAAATTTTTTGGGACATTTCACAAAAAAATGATTCACTCCAAAAAAAAAATGTTTTGTGACATGTCACTAGTTTTATAATTTTAGAATTTTTGTGACATTTCACAAAAAATTATTCATACCTTCACAAAGAAATGATTCCCTCCAAAAATATTATTTGTGACATGTCACTAGTTTTTACAATTTAAAAAATTATTTGTGACATGTCACTAGTTTTTACAATTTTTAGAATTTTTGTGACATTTCACATAAAATTATCCATACCAATTCACAAAGAAATGATTCCCTCCAAAAATATTATTTGTGACATGTCACTAGTTTTTAAAATTTTAGAATTTAGTTGTGACATGTCACGAGTTTTTACAATATTAGATTTTTTTGTGACATTTCACAAAAAAATGATTCCCTCAAAAAAAAATTATTTGTGACATGTCACTAGTTTTATAATTTTATTTCACAAAAAAAGTTATCCATACCAATTCACCAAATAGAACTGAGGAAAAAATACTTTGAAATCCTTTTCTTTTTTTAATTACTTGATCTTAGTTTATAAAAACTAAAAATACATTTTTTTATTAACAATTTTCTCTCAGTACTTACGCATGCGCTCACACTATATCGTGTTGCTAAATGTTTTTTAAATGGGCCATATACACATGATGCACAAGAATATTGATAGAATATTATTATCAATCAAGGTTTTTTTAGCTTACATTTTTAAATATTTAAAAGGAAATTTTTAATTTAGTTTAAATTAATGTTTAGTAAAAAGAAAATCACAAAATAATAAATTCTAAATTTGCAGGCCCTTAATTTAAAATGAAAGGTGGCAACCTTATATTCTCTCGGAGCCTAAGACAGCGACGCTCAAAATATGTGGTGCCAAGTGTTATTAAATGAGGCCATAAATAAGATCTTATCTATAATGTTAAAATATGATTAGCATTGAAGGGTTTTTAGATTATATTTTTAAATATATTGTAAGGAAATTTTAAATTACAATTTAGTTAAGAAAATTATAAAGGAAATAAATGTAAAATCTACGGCCCCTGCTTATAGTCAAAGAAAAGGTTGGACACCTAAAAAGTTCTAATGGTGGATAGCTAGTTCATTGAAATATGTTGCACATGTTGTTTTATAGTGAAAATATATTTCTAGTTTTTACCTTTTAATTGCATTAAACAAGCTTTTTAAAAGCGAAGCTTTTCTATAATTAGGGTAGGTCCGTCCGTCCGTCCGTAACAGATAGCTTTTTTCGTTAATTTAGGCATGTTAGAATTGTCCTATCGATTATATAATGTTGGCAGCCTTGTTTTAAAAGAAATACTTTCAGAAAATTATAGTTAAACTCATTTTGTATATTATGTCTACTGTTAGACAACTATTCAACAAAATAAGCCAAGAAAACACTAGGTGAAAGCAACCAATGTTTTATAGTTATACCTAGATAAAAGTTATAAAGGGAGAGGTAGGTTTCTAATAAAATTTGTAAAGGTGTGCATTGTAAAAATAGTAGTAGAACGATAATATTCACTAAATATGTGTATTTCTTGTTGAAAAGAACTATAAACAATTTTTTTTAATGTTAACATAAATTTTTACCAGAAACCTACCTTTCCCTTCAGGGGCTACCAATTGCTTTGTTTTGGGGGGGTACAAATTTTTTAAGGAGGGGGTAATTCGTTTTTTTTTTGGGGGGGGGGGTAAAATGGCACGCCGCAAATTTTTTTACCCCCCCCCCCAAAATTTTTACCCTGGGGGTAAAATTTGCTTGTGGGGGGTAATTACCCCCCCTGAAATCTGTTGGCAGGGGTAAATTTAGTTCCCCCCCCCCAAAAAAAAATTTATCCCCGGGTTAAATTTTGTTTTTGGGGAAGGGGTATAATTTAAATTTTATTAAATATACGCGCGAAGCACACAAAATTTTTTTTTATTCAAGATTTTTTATTTTGGGTAAATGGATAAATTTTAAATGAGGAGGGGGAGTAATTGCCCAATACCCACCCCCCCTTGGACGTCTATGTCTCTTTTTATTAATTCCTGTATTTTAAAATACATTTTTGCTTACTGGATGTGATCAGGAAAAGAAAGAGAGAACAAGAAAGAAGTATATTGTGTTTACAAGATTCAATTGAAAATAATGAAGATTCCTCTGACAGTGATATTTTTTTTAACCCTGGAAATGAAAAAAAGGCTGAGAATTTTTGTATTAACCCTGTAAATAACAGGGAAATGTCTGCCTCAGAGAAACTTAGGGTAATTTATTAATTCCTTACTGCTAAAAATCGAAAAAATGGCACATGTCTTTAAAAAAATTTATTATAGGTCCCTTTTTGTATTAACCCTGTAAATAAAAATAACAGGTCTGCCTCAGAGCAACTTAGGGTAATTTGTTAATTACTTACTGCTAAAATTTTCAAACAGCTCTAGAAGTAAATTAATAAAATGGTCCTTGTGTTTGATGTTTTAATGCACATATACAATAATATGTTACAAATATCAATTTTAGGTCCCTAGCTTCAGTAGAAGCTTATTGAGGCATGAATAGGGACCAAACCTTTCATGGTTAGGGTTAAGTTCTCAAGTTTTCTCATACAATGTAAAAATCATTAAGAGTAATGTTCCATTCATAGGTATTGCTTATATTTAGTTATGGAAAGTGAACAATCCATGTATTACAATAAAAGCAACATCGGAACTCCTGAAAATAATCCATTCTTCAATCGATTTAGATTCAGTACCTAAAACATATGCAACTCTCTTTCGTCATAAGGTAGATATGAAACTTTATTTCTTGAAGTTTTTGATTTTGAAAATTAAACTTTAAAATTATTTGTTTTGTGTCTGAATAATAACTACCTACTGAAAATTTTTTTTTAGAGTTGTTATGTTACTGATATAAGAGAATCCGATGATTATCAATTTAATGTTTTTAATTTAAAAAACATATTCTTAAATTTATTTGAAGAAATGCACACATTAGGTCTTGATATACCTAACCCTGTATTTTTACAAGGTAATAATATACTTGTTTATTTACGAAATAATAACTTTCTCCCTTTCCCCCTTATAACAATGCATTAATATTACAGGGAACTGCGATGGTGTTAAAACTGAACAAAGTAACCAAAAAGGCTATTGGACTTTGCTTGTAAGGTTGTGATTCTTTGTAATTTTTAATATTCAGATGTATAATGAATCTAAAAAAATACTTTTAATTAATCAAAAAAAACAAAAATTGCATATCTAAGAATCATAGAAAATTTTTAGTGTTCTGAATATGAAAACTATGGTCTTTCCTGTCGTAGTAACATATTCTGTAGGGCATCCAAAGGATTTAAATTGGTTG
This sequence comes from Acartia tonsa, assembly GCF_053477335.1. NCBI lineage: Eukaryota > Metazoa > Arthropoda > Copepoda > Calanoida > Acartiidae > Acartia > Acartia tonsa. The sequence goes on along the minus strand of NC_137260.1, from coordinate 612,083 downwards.
ACCGAAGGTTAGGGTTTATAATGTGCAATGTTATCATTTTATTCTAATACTAGCCGCTTCACCCCTAGCCTCTAAGGCTTTGCCCCAAGAGGTAATTTTAAAAAAATGTAGTACATTTGGTGCAGCACCAAATGGTTGGCATAATAAAAAAAATGAATTTTTTGTGTTTGGGGGGGGGGGGGGCGGGGGGGTTAGCAACACTTCATAGAGTAACCCTTATATTGAAATCAATTTCTAGAGAAATAAAATAGAAAAATCATTGCACATTATAAAATATTACTTAGGTCTGAAACAAATCAAATTAATCCTTGATGAAGGAGTTGACAACATACAATTTATTTTGAAAAATTTCATAATGGATCTACCAGCCCATTCATATTGTCGAAATCTAAACTCATTTCAGGGATACTAAACTTCACTTTTAACATTTAACTTTTTAAACATTTAAAGATCAAGAAAATCCTAAGACAACAATATTTTGAAAACTCAAAAAGTTTAAATTAAGTTAGTATCTTTTTTTAGAGACATGAATATCCTTGCAATATTTGTAAAATAAAGGGTGAATATAGTCGAAAGGGCAAACTTACCATCACAAAGCCAACAATCAGAAAAAAGCATTGGAACAACTCAAAATTTCTTCAGATAAAATGTGGTGTTCAAATGGTATTAAAAATTTTATGCGAGATTATCATTATACTTAATTAATTTTTATTTTTTTTCTACTTTACATTTACACCTAATAACTTTATGCGTTGAAACAAATAGAATGATGATTTTTTTTCAAATGATAAAAGTTGTCACAGAATTTTTTAAAATTGTAGGGTACTTCCCCATTTATAGAAATTCTTGGAGAAGATTTTGACCAAATTTATGGATTTCCACCAGGAGAGATAAAAAATAATAAGAAATTATTCAAGTCAGAAAAATTAATTTATCATTTTGTTTATTCATTTTTTTCAAATGTCTTATCCAGTAGAGCTTACTTGTTTCAATAATTTCTTATCTTTCTTGACAGATCCTTTGCATACACTTTACAGCGGAAGTGTAAAAAGATACTTACAAGGTAATACTCATCTTTACTTATATATAAGATTAAAAACTTACTTTCTTCCAAGTGTTTTCTGCTTATGGAGCTCAGATTTTGGTATTATCCTCTTATGATTTATTTTTATCAATTTTGAAAATTTGAGTTACCCCCCCTAAAACTATGAAACCTGGCTGTGGCTCTTGGCCCCCTGGCCTGCCTAGCTGCAGTGCTCAGCCACCTAGCCTACAACCTAACCTAAAAAAGGAGCTGCCACCTGGTTTCATAGTTTAGTTGGTGGGGGGAGAAGTGTGGTTAAAATTTTTTTTTAAATAATATAATATAACATCTGCTAAATCCATTGCTTTGCTTGTGAAGCACTCCCCCCCCCCTCCTAATTGTTGAAATTAAGGGAGGGGCATGTTTTTAAAATAATTTAAGGTGGGGGGTGGGGTGTTGATTTTGTGTTTGACAAGTAATTCAAAGGTTATCACATTCATTTTTAGGTTTAGTCATAGGACTAAAGACATCAAAGAAAAAATTAACTGATGACACAATATACATTTTTCATGAGGAATTTTAATCTGTAAATAGTCTAACCCAGAATAATGAAATTTGATTTTATTGAAGTTTAAAATTTAATAACTTCAGAATGAAAAAATGTTTTAGAGTTTTTTTTATAAAAAAATATTTGCAGATTATAATACCTAGATTTTAAGGAATTAGAGAGAGTTGTCAAATTTTTGCCCTATCAAAACTTTTCCAGAAAGCCTCGTTCTCCAGTAGAATTAATGAGGTGGAAGGCATCGGAATTTCGAGTCTTCTTTTTATATCTTTCATTGTTTGTTTTAAAAGAAGTGCTAAGTGATGAATTATATTTGCATTTCTTACATTTCTTTGTGGGTGTCAGCATATTAGGAAAGTTATCCCCAAAACAAAGTATCATCATTACATATAAAAATTTTTAAAATCTGGTTCGATTCTCGGAAGTGAATTATAGTGAACACCAAGAACATTAATTTTTAGGACATCAAGAGCACTTAATTTTTTATATATTTTTAAAAAGACCTTTAAAAATACTGCTAGAATTCGGAATCCGAATCCGGAATCCGCCAAAAATAAGAATCCGGAATCCGAAACCGGCCCAAAAGTTTGCTCCGCGCATCCATTTTATCATTGTTTCTTACTTTATGCTTGGTAACATATGATTGTCACTTGAAAGGCTAAAAAAAACTTTGAATCTGAACATCATGAAATAAAAGTCTGATTTTTATATTCTAAAAATTTAATCTCTTCAACTATCTTTAGTACTCCAAATTTTTTAATTGTATTAATGGGGATAATTTTAAAGAGACCCCTGACTTGGTAACTAATGACGAAATGTTAAATTATTCAGAAGTCCTTTTGTTAAAGGTAATGAGTTGTCTGTATGTTTATATTTGAAGCAAAACATGATTGTCTAGGCTGCTGTTTAAGCTAACAGTCCAAACATTGTAAACATCTTTATTTTTTTTGGACAGAAATTAAAATTTGCAGTACAAATTTTATTTTATTTTATTTTGTTTATCATATTTAGTTTTCTCATTTAGTTGACTTCCAATTTTATTTACATCTTTACTTATTCAGTTTGTCGAACAAGGCCATGATCTTTTTGGGGATTCGTTTCTGATAATTAAGAACCATTACTTGCTGCATTACCCCAAAATAACTAAAAATAACAGAAGCACTCTAACCTCTAACTCTGCATTCAGGTTTTAATCACATTTTAAGCCTTGACAATAAAAAGTAAGCCTATTAAAGTAATCCTAAAGTAGTAAGCGTTTTTTGGCTGTCTCAAAGGATCTCAGTAACTGCTGAACAGATATTGTTTTCCTTTACAGTGAAGCTTCTATAGGTCCAGGGAAGGTTTAAAACTATTTTTGGGGAGGTTTTTTTTGGCAACATAAAAGCACCTTAGCAACTGTCCGACGGAGTGAATGACTTGGTGTTTACAAATTCTATATCTATTCATATCATTCATATTGTTCTTCTAACCAATCTTAAGTTTCTTTCTTAAAATGTGTGTAATTAGATTTGAGTCTTGGAATAGAAATTTTGGACAAAAAGTGAAAGGTGGAAGATTTCACCTCAAAGAATTTGCTAACAGATATTTTGAAGAGGATTGATTGTATGGAGACAAATACTTTACTGTAAGATATGAAAGTACTACAACATTTTTTTAAAGTCATATAATATTGAGTTTTTGTTTCCTTCAGAAATATATAAAACAAATGTACCTTAATCGCATTAAGTATAACAGTGTTACTCACATACAATTAATGATTTAAAGGTATCTGTGACCTTTTTTAAAAAGGAAAGCTCAGAGAGTGTTAACTCCTCTTGGTTCATATTAGAAAATACATTGCATGAAGTGATCAGTCGTGAAGAAGATGGTCGACTGAGATGTAATGTATTTAGAGACGGAGAACCGTTGTTTACAGATCCACTGGATTCTAGGCAATTGATAAATAAAACTACCAAAACTTGCTTTTATGGACTAATATATCATTACATTTGAGTAACCTCTTAATTGTTTTTATATTTTTACAAACAAAAATATCTGTTTTACTTTGATTTAAATTCTTTCTTTTTAGCAATATTTGACTTCTTTAGAATACAGAAATATATTTAACATTACTTAAAAAATACTTCATTGGAATTATTTATCAATTGTTCTCATTTTAGATTTTTAAAAATATTCAGAACAGAAAAGAAACCTTTAGGAACAAATTATGTTAGCGGCTCTTTAAAAAAATTACTTTGTTTACCTGTTGTATCAAGATGTAATAACTATTATGTTGTCTTACCATATAGGCATCTATGTTTGTAAATAATTTTTTTCAGACGACAATGTATGAAGAGACTGACATGTTTCGCGAGAGTGAACCACCTGTACGAACTAAGTCCGGAAGAAAACCAGTACCTAATTCTAAATACTCGGTAGGTAATCAATTTTGATTTTCCAATGGACATATACAATTTATTTTGCATTTATCATTTTCCATATATCTATAAAATTTCATATTGCTTTGCTACATGCTACATGCTTCATTTAATTTCAAAACACACTAAATTTGTCCTAAATAAACTTTTTAAAAATAAGGCTTTAATATAATTAGGTTAAAAGCATATTGGTGAATCAAAATATGGGCGTTAGCCTCTTAGTAATTTTTAAAAAAATTTCTAAAATTTGTTTACAACTCAACCCCCCCCCTCCCCCCCAACAGAACCCTGGCAGAAAAAAAAACTGTTTTACTTTTAGGTTAGGTTAGGTTATAGGCAAGGGTACCAAGCGCTGTGGCCACAGTTCATTGTTCTGAGGGGGGGGGGGGGGAGGTCATAAAAATTGAAAAAAATCTTTTTAAGAGGTTAATACCTAAATGTGTATAATTTAGGAAGGAGCATCACAAAGCTTATTAAATGGTATTGATGAAAGCAAAGAAAGCTACGATGAAGAATCTTCGGAATCTTCTGGTTCTGAAAAAGATGAAGAAGAATTAGCTAATAAACCTTCTTGGCCGGTAGGTGCTAAATACATTAAAAGGGATTTGTTTGGGAAGTGGAGCTTAGGATATTTCATTATTCTTATGTTGAGGGGGATGAGCAAGGTTCATTGTTTTCTTAACTCATAATAAACTTTCCGTAATATAGGTACATGCAGACATAGACGTTCAAGGAGGGGGTATTTACCTCCCCCCTAACAATTTTAGGGGGGGAAATACCCCCCCCAAATAAAAAATCCCTAACAAAACAAATTTGGCGAGCTTCGCGCATATTTTTACTGCTCAACATTAATACATTATCAAATTACCCCCCCAAATAATTTTACCCTGGGGGTAAATTTTGGGGGATAAACAAAATTTACCCTAGACAACAGAATTCACGGGGGGTAATTACCCCCCCCCCCCCCCAAGCAAATTTTACCCCCGGGGTAAAAATTTTTTAAAAAATTTCCCCCCCCAAGCTCAAATAAAAAAGCTTGGATGCCCCTGCATGCAGATAGCAATTTTAACATAGAATTTTATAATAGGAAAGTTGGAAAGAAAAACTGAAATCTCTTATCCGTTCTATACCACACTACGTTATTCAAGACACCTTCCTAATATTAGATGTAGTCAAAAAAGCTGGAATCATTACAGTAATTTTTAAAAGCGCAGCTTTTCTATAATTATAATCAGTCCATCCGTCATTACATTAATTTAGGCATGTTATAATTATCCTATTGATTTCAAAATTTGCATGGTGATTCCTGTAGTACGATTTGGAAAGCATAGCAACTCTATTATCATAAATTTTAACACATTCTTTTTGTCTGCTGTTTATCTTAGGTTAAGTAAGAGGTTAAGTAAGTTTAGGTAACTGCAGGGTTAGGAAAGGGGTAAGGGTAGGATCCTTTAGGGTATCCTATTATATAAAGTAGAAAGCATTTTTTGTCTGTCCCGAAGGATCTCGGTAACCGCTGAACAGATATTGTTCTCCTTTACACTGAAGCTTCTTATAGGTCCAGGGTATTTTTTAACTTTTTTTGGGGAGGGTGTCTTCACCCCCTTACCTTCTAATAAATATTTTTTACACATTTTTTGTCTGTCCCGACGGATCTTGTTAACCGCTGAACCAACAGAAATTGTTCTCGTTTACAGTGAAGCTTCTTATAGTTCCTAGTATGGTTATAAAATCTTTAAATAGGGAGAAAAATAATAAAAGGGGAAGTGGGGTCTGAGTGCTTGACAGGCAAAACATGGCATTATCCAATTTAATTTTTTTATCCATAAGAATGAGTCCTCTGAAGAACAACGGAGAGAAATTATCGATATTATAGTAGAAACTAAAGAGTACGACAAGGTAAAATATTGATAGCTAAATGGATAGATAGATGGATAGATTGATGGATAGATAAATGGATAGATAGATGGATAATTAGATGGATAGATAGATGGATAGATAGATGGATAGATAGATGAATGGATAGATAGATGGATAGGGTAAGGTGGGCTATTTTCGGGGAGTGGTTAATGTGGTAATTTTTGACCAACCTTCATAAAATGACCTTTATCTCCTTTCGAATGACAGAAAAAAACATAAAAGCAAATTGTTTTTTGTTATAAATTGCCTACAGAAAAGTATAAAATAAAATTTTTTGAGATGAATTTTAAGGGCACTAAGTAATTAAATCCCTTTTTGGTTGACAGGAGTCGAAATCGAGATCTTGTCATACCAAAAATGTATTGGCGACAGAAAAGCACCTTTACAACTGTCCGACGAAGGATTGACTTAGGGTTTCCAAATTCTATATTTATTTTATGTGCATTGCAGGAAAACTTGATAAGAGAGTCAAATATGGAAGTGATAAACAAAATCTCTGATCACAGGTTGAAATCTGTTGAATTGTCCATTTCTAAGGGAAGCTTTAAAGTTGAAACTATTTGATGTATTTTCAAGTTCTTGTTATAAATCTTTTAGTTATTTAAATATTATCTCTTTAATTTTCCTTTTTTAAAAATAAGTATATTTTAATCAACCACCTTTTAGAAAATATATAGCATTCATTTGGTCTAAAATTGTTTTAAAATTAGATAACATTAAACATAATATCATTCGTTTTATTTCAATTTTCAAGCTTAATCCATGTAGAGTCTTAAGAGACAGCGAGAAAACCCAAATGAGGTTTCAAAAAAAACTTTTATTGGGTTTGAAGGGGATTCCGATCAACTGAAGACTCCTGTTAGGAATCGAGAACCACTTGAGGTAATTTAACAGGTTTATTCTTAAACATGGGTGAAGGAGTGTGAAGGATAGGGGTTACATAAGCATAAACCTTTCAAGCTTTATAATCAGTCATTTGTTTGTAGACAAGAAACAAATTAAATAATCTCCGCCAACAACACATTTTTTCCACCTAAATATATAAAGAAGGTATCTTAACTTTTATTTTTTTAGCTAGCCGGTGCTTTTAGTAAGTAATAGATGTAAAATTTTCCATAGAATTTATATATGCAATCTGTTTTTTTGTAGACTCATATTTTTTAAGTAATTAAGTTGTACAGGCAAAGTATATATGAACCCATATTTTTTATGCCTGTGGAAGAATATATTAATGTTTAAAGTGTTGATTAAACTGAGATTTAAAAAATCGATTTTTTAAATAATTACTCAACAGAATTAAAAAGTAAGGTGTCAAATTAAAGATCTCACTATTTTTGTTCATAATGACAATTTTCTTCCTTTTTTTGTTGCGTTTCAGTACCTTAAAACCGACTTAATTTTGTTTTTTAAAAACTTAAATAAGAGGTCTACAAAAAACCGATTGCATATCTAAATTCTATGGAAAATTTTACATCTAATACTTACTAAAAGCACCGGCTAGCTATAAAAATAAAAGTTAAGATACCTTCTTTATATATTTTTAAATTGCAGAAATTAGAAAATTACAGTAAAACAAAATACAGCACACCAAAATCAACGCCGCAATCAACACCTTCAGAAAATGAGGTAATATTTTAAAATATATATCATAGTTGCTAGAGGTTGACTTTATAAATTTTCATTTTCTACTTTCTTACCCTTTTATTCTTTTATAGTAAATTCTGAAATCTTTTTCATTGCAGATAGTATTATCTTTTTTCTATAAATATTTTTCTTTGTAGAGCGTGATTAAAAAAATGGATTATGTAGTGTTTTAGAAGCTAGCAGCTAAATATTTAAACAGCTGTAAAGCGGCCAATTTTAAAGCTAAGATTACCAAATTTTAGGTGGAGCTTATATTTTTAATAATAAAAAATAACTTTTTCTAGCCTTAGCCGAAAAACGGGAATTTATTAAGAAAATACCCCTCTAAAACACAAAACTAACTTTTTTATTGAATCACCCTGTATATTTTCATTGCAGATTGAATACGAAAAAGAAGATTCATCTTTTCTGATCAGCAATCCATCAACTAGCACTCCTACAGCAAGGTCACGAGAACCACATGCTGAATATGAGGTAATCCTTGCCACACCTTTATCTCAGCTACCATTAGAATTAGATGGCTACAAATTTTTGAGCATGTTCTCTGTTTGATTTTGAAGTTCCGACTATAAGTGAGTCAAAGTCAATTTTCGCTTCCTTCACCCTTTTTTAGGTCCTTCTTTATATAATGAATCTTAGAACTTAAATATCGGCGGCCGCAGCTGTAGTTGGCAGCTTCTAGTCTTCGCCGACGGCGGGAAAACAACCCTTCCCCCCCCCCCCAGAAATACTAATTAGGTTAGGTTAGGTTATAGGCTGGAGAGCCGAGCACTACGGCTAGGCAGGCAGATCGCCGTGGCCAGAGTTCATAGTTCTGTTGGGGGGGGGGGGGGGGGGGTGGAGTGGTATAAAAAATTTTACGAGGATTGTAACAAATCTTTTAATTTCAGAAAATACTGAAGGATATACTGGAAATGCAAAAGAAACTTTATTCAAAGGAAAAGAATTTTTTTGTACCTATAATACAAAGTAGAATTATGTCTGACCTTAAAATCATAAACAACCCCCCCACCCCCCCCCCCCCCCCAATTTTGATTTTTTATAAGAATTTTTGTGAATTTGCCATTTATTCGCAAAATTTGCAACCCATTTGCATTTATTTCGACTGTAGAGGCTAAGGGCGAATCCGCTAGTATAGATAAACAGTAACATATTTCTCTATAGTGGGTAGAGAAGTGGGATAAAGGTGGTAGCAATTTGAAAAATAAAAAGGAATAGGTAAAAAAAATCTATGACTTTGTGCAGCAAGTAAAAATGGAAACTGACCTTGGAGAAAAAATAGAACAATTGGGTCATTCTTTATCCGAACTTAAAGGTTCTTATTGAATAAAAATATTAATCTAAACTATAACATCAGAAAACTCCCCTGTGGTGTATATTTTTATATGCAAGTTTCATTTCCTCTTGTCAACTTTTTAATATTTTATCCAAACTTACATCGTCATATTGTTAATGTGAAAAATTAAAAAATATTTAATATTTTTATTCTGATAATCAACTCAAGGAGATTTCGAGATACCTGTTGTTCATCGCTACCAAGACTTTCAGGATATTGAGGACCTTTGCCTAAGACAGCCTGTGAAGATGAGAGAAGCATTTGCCAAAGAAAAAGAACCTACTAAAGGCAACCACTTAATAATAAGATAACTTTATTCAATAATGGCTCAGTTTCAGCCTTAAAACTTTTAAAGAAAATTTAGCTTAAAATCAATAAAAAAAATCGGGAGTATTTCTTTGAGAACATATACTCTATTTAAATCATATGCTTATTTAAGTGATATTTTTTGCAGTCATCAAGAAAATGCTAGGCTTAGGAAGGAACACAAATATTCTACAACACATAACATTTGAGGTAAATTTTCATTAGGTCATCATTTGACCATTATAAATATAATAAATATTTCTTGTATTTATTCGAATCCAGTGGATAGGAACCGGTTCTCATCCATACGAAAAAACTATGTCTAGCATCGTATTATATCCAGCTATCTACGAATATAGAAATGTACAATCATAAGATTAAAACCAGTTTTTTTAGCCGGTGCCTTCGGCACCTCGGGGCTAAAAAAACTTGTTTTAATCTCATAATTGTACTTTCTATATCCGTGGAAAGCCGTTTATAATACGATGCGAGAAATAACTATTAATCATTAGAAGAAGATAAAACAAGGATGACAACATCCATAAGTAGCGAAGCACAAAAAAATCGTGGATGGGAATGTGTACAAGTAGATTTAAAGTGTATTTTTAAAATCAATAAAAGATTTATCCCCTATTCTGTCTCATGACGGACAGACGGACGGATGATGGACATTTCGAATTATAGAGTAGCTTCGCTACTAAAAAGTCATTCTGTTTGTTTCTAATGTAAAATTGTTGAAACCAATCAATGCACGGGATTTGCTTTGCTTGAAAAATTAGTTCTTACTTTTGACATTATTTAATCATTGTTTATTTTTTCTAGGAGTTCAACAAATCTTTTCCCAACTTGGTCCGAAATTTGGTTTACTATCGACCAGGAAGTTCTTCCCAGAAAACAGCAAGTCTGCGGAAATATTTTTCAAGGCAAAAGGACAGGTAATTCTATATTTGTATCTTTAATAGCAGCTAAGTTGTCTAAAAATTATATGGTAGGGAGCCAAGCGCCTGCGGCTAGGCAGGCAAGGGGGCCGAGCGCTGCTGCTAGGCAGGCAAGGATGCAGATCGCCGCGGCCAGAGTTCATATTTCTGTCATTGGGGGGGGGGGGGGGGGGGGGGGAATTGAAAAAAATATTTCTATGAAGATATATATAAGGTTTGACATTCAAATTATAAAGTAGTTTTTCTTCAAAATAAACATAAATTCGGATGTTATGGTAATAATAATACTTGAATGTTAAGAGTATTTTTAATAATAAAGTTTTCTTTTTCAGGGATACTGTAGAAGAAAGTATTTGAAGTCCTTCTTGTGACTGACCACCAACGTTAATTAAAAAATAACCTGCATTTCTTTTTTTGGGAGGGTAATTCTTAGCATTTTAACTTTTGGTTTAGTACCTAAGAGTTGAACTTGTTAACTTAAAAAAATTCAGTAGTTTACAACATAATGCTTAACGACAAACCAACCACAAAATTTTTAAAACAATAAAAATATTAGGGGTCCAGATTCTAGTCAATAAGGGGATCTTTAATCCTTTGAGGCGTTTCTTTCATTAACCTTACATAAATTAAACTAAAATAAGTATCAAAATAGTTTGTTTGATCGGCAAGCATCAACATTAATGATGGGAAAACTATTTCTATAGTATCAAACTTGTACGTTTAATCAAATGCTGTGATTATTAAGTTTTGTCAAATGGTGTGCTTATTAAGAAGTTAATATTTATAAATAAATCTATTTTTTTATTACCTTTTTATTTCTGTAGTACCATTGTGACATGTCACTTGTGACGTGTCACTTATATTTCATGTTAATAAAAAAATTGTGACAAGTCACACACATACTTGGTGACAAGTCACACAATACTTTGTGACAAGTCACATATTCGGAGACATTCATACATTCAATGTGACAAGTCACAAACATTCTTTGTGACAAGTCACACAATACTTTGTGACAAGTCACATATTCGGAGACATTCATACATTCAATGTGACAAGTCACAAACATTCTTTGTGACAAGTCACACAATACTTTGTGACAAGTCACATATTCTGAGACATTCATACATTCCATGTGACATTTCACAAACATTCCTTGTGACAAGTCACATATTCTGAGACATTCATACATTCTATGTGACAAGTCACACACAATACTTTGTGACAAGTCACACAATACTTTGTGATATGTCACTCAAAAATCTTGTGACATGTCACATTTTTGATGACAAACTCACTATATAAAGTGTGTGACCGGTCACAAGTTTAGGCGTGTGACATTGTGACATGTCACAAACGTCTACATCGGAAAAAGTTGTGACATTTTTCAAAAACATGTTACTGGGCAAACAATACAAAGGAAGAAAGCGCGTGGGGGCGCATACATATGGCTATGCCGCGCTTCATTGCTTAGATAATATGATTTCAAACTACAAAAGTCGTCTTCTGCTCATATTTCTAATAAGGTTTAGGTGGGGTTCGATCCCGCAAGGAACACACTATATAAGTACCAAGACACACCCGCCTGTGAACTGAGGAATCGAACACATCATTAACATTCTTTGCAATTTTGTGTGCAGACAGTGTCCACAAAAGTCAAAACTCATGACCACATGAGTCACAAGAGTTTGAAAAATGGCCCTATGGCCTCAAATTCGCTCGTAAAAACATTCACGAATATCCACAACAACTCAAACTGCCTTTTGCTTTTTGAATTAATTTGCTAGACCATAATTACGAAGGTACCCAAACATTCATCAGGTACCCAAAAGGTTTTTTTTAAAAAAATAATATTTTATACGATAGAATAAAATATCTTTAAATCTAAACATCAAAACTGTATCATAAAATCATCATAAGGTAAATCATCAAATTAAATAGTTCAATCAGATCTTTTACTCAAAAGAAAGAAAGAAATAAATAAAATCAGAAAACTTCTTTTCAATCAAATCTTTTACTCAAAAAAGAAAGAAAGAAATAATAAAATCAGAAAAACTTCTTTTCAATCAAATCTTTTACTCAAAAAAGAAAGAAAGAAATAATTAAATTAGAAAAACTTCGTTTCAATCAAATCTTTTTACTCAAAAAAGAAAGAAAGAAATAATAAAATCAGAAAAACTTTGTTTCAATCAAATCTTTTTACTCAAAAAAGAAAGAAAGAAATAAATATAAAAGAGTACCTAATCTTTCATTAGGAGCTCATAATCAATCATAATAATTCATCAAATCAATTATCAAATTATTCATCAAATCTCTGCTTCAAGAAAATCAAAACAAATCAGAGTAAGTCTGCTTTCTTCATGAAAATTAACTGCTTTTATTTTAGGTAAATCTTCAGAACGAAAAAAAATAACTTAAATATACGATTAATATTAAATTATTTTGTAATGCATGTAAATATATGAAAAGAAAATAATTTTTCAAATGATTAAATGTTGTTACATTCTTATTTCTTATCAATATATCACATTTCATGTTGTCCAACAAGGAACAAAAAATGCTTCGCGTCTAAAAAAATAAGTACCTAAGATTTTTTACGCGAAAAAATCCCAGGTCCCGATCAAATAAAATCCGTAAAAAAAACTTATGTATTCGATTAGAAAACTTTAGTCTTTGGCGTCAAAATAAATCTTGAACTCATTTATAAGTTAAAACAAAATTGTATCAAAATTTGCGTTACTTATAAATTTTAAGAAATGGGTAATTTCTTTTAAAAAAATACTGCTTCAATTTTAATATCTGCAATAAAAATGAAGGTAAGGTTAATTTAAAATATGCATAGTTTATCTTAAATTAATTCTGTGATATTCATAAAAAATAATAATCAATATTTTAATAATATCATACATCGTGTTCATTATTATAAATGCTTATCTCATAGAAATAGAGTTTACATTTTTTAAACATGAACGAGAAAAAAAAATATATGTACCTAGGAAAATAATTGCTATAAAATACTTTCTCAAGGTTTTAAATAGTCCGAAATTGCTAGGTACGTATATTACTACGAATCTCTGCTTTCGGAATGAAAAAAAAACTTTTATTTGCTTATGAATTTAAACAAATATCTGATTTTTTTGCGATAATCTTTTAAAATAATAATAAGGAATATTTTAAACATTATCATAATAATATTACATGTTGTGTTCTTTGCTTTAATGCATTATTTCATATGAGAATCTGAGAAATAACATTTTTTAAGTAAACGTGAACCATGAAAAAAATACCTCGAAAAATAATTTGTAAAAAAAATCTATTTTTCTCAATTTAAAATCTGCAAAAATCATTTGGTATTTAATACACACGAACTTTTGCTTTTCAAAATCATACTTAAAGAAACAAAATCTTTTAAAATCTGCTTTAAAAGTTTAAACAGTTTTGTAGAATTTTTGTGCTTAAATATGAACAATAAAATTAGTTGAATAATGAATACTTATTCTTTACAGAACCCATTTTGGTTCCCTTCACAAGCCAAATATATAACTTGTAACATTTCTTCTCTTTAGGAGATCATTTTCACACATAAATGGTTTATGTCGTAGATTAGATGTGCAGGGATAGGTATTTCTGTCGGTACTTCCCTGGCCAGCTTGGCTACAAAAAATCCGCGGCTGGACTGCTTCAAAATGACCACCCTGTATCGAATACAAAGTGTCGGCGGCCATTATCACATGGCACTAATTTAATTGCACAAGAGAAATATTCTATAATTTTCTCTGCTGTGGAGACAGCCCTCAAAGCTGCTCCGCTTCCTCCAACCATCTTCAGCAGTTGGAAGCCTCTTCGGCAGTGATTATCAACACTACCAACCTCAATGTTGTCTGCAACAGCAACAACTTCAGTATTAATTGCAATACTATCAGCATCAGCGTCAACTGCAACAACTTCAACACTAGAATTGGCTGCAACTCTGACGACAGCAGCAACGGCTGGAACGTAAACATCATCATCAGGAACGGCCGCGGCGCTATCACCAACATCATGAGAATTGGTTACAACACAACCAACATCAGCATTGTGAACAACTACGGCAACACCCGCCGTAGCAATGTTATCAACGGCTACAGCACTATCTTCAATATAATCAGGATTGACTGCAACACAAACAACATTATCATCAGTAACGGCTACGGCAACACCCGCCGTAGCAATGTTGTCAACGGCTGCAGCAGTATCTTCAACATCAGAATTAACTGCAACACAAACAACAGCATCAACAAGAGCTTCACAAGCAGAACCAACAGGTTCATCATCAACAGCTACGGCAGTGCTCGCCCCAGCAGTGTTGTTAACGGCTGCATCTCTATCTACAACATCAGAATTGACTGCAACACAAACAACAGCATCAACAACAGCTACGGCAGTGCTCGCCGTAGCAGTGTTTTTCTTCTTAGAAGGCAAACAAGGCTCAACATTGGCCTTGGCCAATAAGTAAAACATACTGGCAATATCATCAACTAAAGTGCCAGGCGGTTTCCTAAAACCATTTTGAATTATGGCGGCAGCTTTAGCCCATAGAGAGATGAACTCAACTCTACAGTTATATAGGTCATCGCCTGCTATCTCCATCATGAATTTCAATGATTTAAGATCCTTGATAGCTGTGAGAGACTTTTTCAGTTCACCATAATTTTTTTGCGCTGTAACAAGTTCGCTATATTTAGCCATAATGTCACTTTAACTAGCACTGATTACAATTATGGTTGGTAACGTCTAGAGTTCATCCAATAAATCATTTCAGATCACCATAACTTTTTTGCGCTTTGACAAGTTCACTATATTGAGCCATAATGTCACTTTAACTAGCACTGATTACAATTATAGTTGGCTTGGAGATTATTCAATAATCCAGCACACTAACAGTAACATATCCAGTACAGCTTCTTCTTCGGCTGACAGACTTGATTACCGTTTCATTGTTTCGGTACTTTGGGCCGAATATCTCGGTACTTAGGCCTACGTGGCCGTCTACGAGATCTTAAGTGCATGAAGCACAATCATCCTCACTACTTCCAATGAATAAGGCACTGATGCAGTTACAAATAGTGTATTTACACCATGAAACGGTGGGATCTAAAAAGATAATAACAAAATTAATACAAAATATTAAAAATGTTTCAACGAATAAGAAAACGTGCATATTTTTTAATAGAAACTGATAAATTTCAAACAGAATCATTTTAAAATATATAAAATTATTCGTAGGTAAAAATAAGTCAATGATTTGGTCTATTTTAATGAAAAAATAAAGAAATCAATTTGCTATATCTTAAACCAAAAAAATCACTCTATTCTTCAAAATTCAAAGGTTAAAAAGAAAGAATACTCACCAGTCTTAATTCATATCAAGCCAGGAAGTATATAGAGGTAAAAAAACACACAGCTAACCACTCATTCTATGCAGAACAGGATTTTTCGTCACATAACATGTGCCGTGCTGAGGGCATCAAACAATACAAAGGAAGAAAGCGCGTGGGGGCGCATACATATGGCTATGCCGCGCTTCATTGCTTAGATAATATGATTTCAAACTACAAAAGTCGTCTTCTGCTCATATTTCTAATAAGGTTTAGGTGGGGTTCGATCCCGCAAGGAACACACTATATAAGTACCAAGACAACGACTCTGTTTATCGGGGTCATATTTTGCATATGTCAACGTAAATAAATTGATGTTTTTTTTAGTCCAGATCTTGTCGAGCTTCAATTTTTTTTTTAGTTTAATAGAACTAGAGAAAACCTATTAATTTAACACTTAAAATTGGTGTCTTTTTACAGGTATCTAAAGGGATAAGACAATAACCGATAAATTAATTTACATCCCTTATGTATATTTCAATATGTGGTTGAAATGTTTGGACACTCAACTTTTAATAAGCCGACCAATCAAAATTCAATAAAACTTATAAATAGATCATAATCCCTTCCTTCCAGGTCCTTTAGTTTTTTAATGATAATTTTTATGAAATGTTTAGTTAATAGTCAAAGTCATAGGTAAATTTCAACAAAAATCACTACAGGATCATACTTAAAACCTGGGCATCTTTAGTATATGGACGAAGAGTCACTCTCAAAAATCAGCCACGTGACGCCATAAAAATGAGGGAGATGTGAGGAGAAGTGGGAAAGAAAATCCCTAAAAAAAGGTCCTACGACAAACGCAGGAGTCCCAAAAGTCGGAGTTGACAAACGTCGGAGTGGACACTTAACCTAACCTAACCTATTTTAGACCATCTTTGAGGTTTTTAAATGCCTAACCACTGCGGGGGGCTTATTTGTTCATTCATATCTTAACCTAACCTAATCTGTATAGAAATACTTAATAAAATCAATATTTTAACACTCCTGCGTTTGTCCCCTCCGACGTTTGGGACTCCTGCGTTTGTCCTGGAACCCTAAAAAAGAGATGGATAATACCTCATTTTTATGACTTCACTTTGTCCAGCTACAATACAAATTTTTACGTCGTAGTAAAGGTATCTTGCTTTTATGCTTTTATGCTTTTTAATACAGTATAAAGATGAATAATTGATAGGTAGATAAATAGTTCTAATATTCAAAGAAAGCCAAAGTACATGTTTTTTGAGGTCATTTTTTTGCTTTTGTCAACATAAATAAATAGAATTTCTTGTACTGCATGCAGGGGCGTCCAAGCTTTTTATTTTGGGGGGGGGGTAAAAATTTTTTAGGGGGGGGGAAATTCGTGTTTGGGCGCAAATTTTGTTTACCCCCCCCAAAATTTTTACCCCGGGGGTAAAATTTGCTTGGGGGGGGGTAATTACCCCCCCTGAAATCTGTTGGCAGGGGTAAATTTAGTTTACCCCCCCCAAAATTTACCCCCGGGGTAAAATTTTTGGGGGGGGTAATTTAAATTTTATTAAATATATAGTATTAAAAATGCGCGCGAAGCTCGAAAAAAATTTTTTTATTAGAGATTTTTTATTTTGGGGGGGGGTATTTACCCCCCCAAAATTGTTTGGGGGGGGTAAATACCCCCTCCTAAATTGTTGGGGGTGCCTACGGCACCCCCAGGGTAGGGGTAAATTTTGAATGGGGGGGGGGTAATCGCCCCATTACCCCCCCCCCTTGGACGCCTATGACTGCATGGATTGTTGCCAAATTGATTTCCGTCCCCAATAATGCCTTTTAAAATTACCTGTACATGCTGTAGATTGCAATGAGTGGCTGAAACGTTTGGTGACTAAACTTCATAAACCAACCAATGAAAATTAAATAAAAATTTGGAATGCCAACGATTAAGAAAATCTTATTTAAAACTTTGGGGACAAATGTAATAAACAGCCCATTATCTCCTCTCTCTGGTATTTTGGTCATTGGGTTTAATTAAGAACAAGGATGACAACATCCATAAAAGCGAAGCACTGACAAACGGTAGGACAAACGGACATTAACACTTGCATAGTGTCTGAACTGAATAATCAGAATATAAAAGTATCGAAAGAGTCGAAGCAAAATTGTAAGTAAATTTGTTCAAAAACTGCTTGATACAGGATAATGTTTCTGGACATACTTACATTTTTAGGACTTGATTATAGAGTTGCTTTGCTTATACTATTATTCTTTGTTGTCCCATGAATCAATATACAAAAAAATCAGATCAAACGTATAACTAGATCACATAAAAATTTGTTGTTAAAAAAGTGAAAAAAATCAACATGTTTAAAATGGACGTACAGACATTCTGGTAATGATTATAGAGTTGCTACGCTTTCTAAATCGTACCTGACTACTACAGGAATCATCATGCAAAATTTAAATCGATAGGACAATTCTAACCTGCCTAAATTAATGAATAAAAGCTATCTATCTCGGACGGACGTACGGACGGACGTACTGACCGACCCTAATTATAGAAAAGCTTCGCTTATAAATATAGAGAAACGGGTGCTAACAACCTACTTAAAAGGTTATGGAAATGTACAATAGATCGATAAATACATTGATAGGTAGGCAGATAGAATGAAAGATAGCAAAAGTACAAAAATGTTTTTGAGGTCGTTTTTTGCATATGTGAAGTGTGAACGTAGACAAATGTGTACTGTATTGACTTAATGGACAATGAATTGAGGTACACCTACAATTATGATAAGCAACATTACCATTTCTGTAGGATAAAATTAATTGTTGAAAAGTTTGGACACTTCAAAAAGAATATCAAATAATAAAAATAACAAATTTGGTATGATGTGTGAAAATTAAAAAAAAGCAAAAAAAATTAAACAATAGTAAATTGATAAATTGTTTTATTTTTTTTTAACTGCTACACAGTTTAGTTAGATTATTATAAGGTATTTGATTTATATGAATATGAATCAAATTAATTCATACTATCAGAAACAAAAAATAAGCATCAATTTAATTTGGAATAGAGGGTGCGCCACATAAATCCAGACTTTTTTTTACTTTTAAACAAATGAACATAAAAATCGTCAATTTTAAAGATTTTATAGAATTTTAAAAACTGGGAAGCAAACTAGGTAAATGACTATTAGATTTTTTAATAAAATCGCCGCCAGCCTCAATCACCACCTCTACCTACCACCTGAACCGCCCGCCGACCCTGGTCACCATGTCCCTGTCCAAGCTGGCGAAGTTCCTTTGATAGTGGCAATGTGGAAGGTCTTTGTGGAATGGGCGCGTCTATTGGTTCATGCTATAATGGCGTTTCAGGCCCAAAAGATCATTAGATTAAGATCGGGGCTTCGCTACAAACAAACAGACAGACAAACAAACACACAGACAGACATAATTTTACTTTATTATAAGGATAAATCAAATTTTATTAATTGAATAACAATATTTATACTATGTGTGTTATCTTAATTGAATTAATAAATCATGATTAGTTAATTATAAAATATTAAAGTTGTTAGATAATTAAAGTAATATATACATAAAACTATTGTTAGGTAAAGTATATTAACAATTTAGAATTAGTAATTATTGAAATCGAAGCTGTTCTACATTTAGGTCTATCTATACGTCTGTCACTGGTTGCCGGAAGGGAAAAGCAGTTTTTTGAAACAGGCTCTCTGAGATTATTACAGATTCTGATATATACATATATAGACTAATGAAAAATGCAAAAAACGAAATCAAAAGCGTTCCTTCTTGGGAGAAAATCCGGGAAAAAGATTTTAGCTATTTTTAACCTAAAATTCACATTGGCAAGCCTGCAAACAAATATACAGACATTTTAAACATGTCATTGCTCAGCACCTAAAAGTGGTAGAAAAATGCTATGCATACCATTGGAAAGCTTATAGCCTCTAGTTTTCATATTGGTATATAACGTTTTTGTACTATTATTATTTTTGAGCTATCCTCTAAAGTATACACAAGTTTTAAAAATGCAGTTTTTTTACACTTGTTACACAAACCTTTTTAAAATTGTATTGCTTAGCACCTAGGAGTTATATAATTAATTTATATAGGTATATTTATATATTTTGGGTGCATTCAATTTTAGCTTAATTAAAAATAGTCTTTGAAATGTGTATGGTTTGACATTGTAGTAAGAGCCAAGGAGGGAGGTGGAGGGAGTTTATACACTTATAGGCAATGAAATTAAGTATAAAATTTTGCTCTGGATGTTTCTGGGTTTGTTGTTATAGTTATTTACCTGATTCTCTTTGTAAGATTTCTTATATGATTAAATCTACCAGTAAAAATATTTGAAATTGAATTTTGGCACTATCCTTTGAGGGGCTAGTAGGGTAAAACAGCTCCAAAACACTAACATCTAAGGTCTGAACTTTTTTTTAGAAATATCAAGCTAATTTTTTTAACGTAATTTTTTTTGCATATTTGAGCTAAGTAGCCACTAAAAATTTTATTTTGACACTTTCCTTCTTGGGGCTAGCAGTTTATAACAGCCCCCAAAACACTAAAATTATAAGTTATGAGCCTATCTTTAAGGTATCAAGATTATTTTTTTAGTTTATAATTTATTCACATAATTGAGATACATAGCCACTAATCTTTCTAGGGGCTAGTGTGGTGAAACACCTTCAATTGTAAAGTTATAAGATCCAGGGGGGGGGGGGGGTCATACACTTATAGGCAATGCAATTTAGTATAAAATATTGCTCTGGATGTTTAGGCTTGTTGTTAAGTTATCAACCTAATTAATTTTGTAAAATCTATTATATGATTAAATCTACCAGTAAACCCCAAGTTTGGCACTTGCCTTCTAGGGGCTAGTGGGGTAAAACTGCCTTCAAACTACTAAAACTTTAAGTTCTGGGCTTTCTAAAAGAATATTGGGCTGATTTTGTTAAATAACTGAACTAAATAATCATTCATTAAAGTTCAACATGATATCTTTGAAAATAAGCTCAGAACTCATAATATTTGTATTTGGGGGATGTTTTACCCCACTAGACTCTAGAAGACACTAGAATTGAAATCTCTAATAACTACTTAGTTCAATTATGTGAAAAATGTTTACATTAGAAATATTAGATTGATATCTTTTAAAATAATCTCATAGCTTATAATTTTAGTGTTTTATTGGCTTTTTACCCCACAAGCTCCTAGAAGGAAAGTGCCAAAAATAAATTTTTTTAAGTTTTACAGGTAGAACCAATCATATAAGAAAATTAAAAAAAAAAGAATCATTTGATAACTATAACAACAAGTCCAAACAGACAGGGCAAAATCTTTAGTGGCTATGTATCTCAATTATGAGAATAAATTTTAAATTAAAAAAATTATCTTGATAGGCTCATAACTTATAATATTTGCGTTTGGGGGGTGTTAAAACCTACTAGTACCAAGAAGGAAAGTGGCAAAATGAAATCTTTAGTGACTACTTAGCTTAATTATGCAAAACAAAGTTTTAAAAAATTAATTTGATATCTCTAAAAATAAGTTCAGACCTTAGATGTTAGTGTTTTGGAGCTGTTTTACCCCACTAGCCCCTAGAAGGATAGTGCCAAAATTCAATTTTCAATATGTATTCTAGTAGATTTAATCATATAAGTGATCTTACAAAAAGAATCATGTTAATATCTATAACAACAAGCCCAAAAACATCCAGAGCAAAATTTTATACTGAATTTCATTGCCAAAAAGTGTATAAACTCCCCCCCCCCCCCCCCCAACCCTCCTTAGTTCTTACTACAAACTATACACATTTCAAAGACTATTTTTAATTAGGCTAAAATAAAATGCACCCAAAATATATAAATATACCTATATAAAATAATTATATAACTCCTAGGTGCTAAGCAATATAATTTTAAAAAGGTTTGTGTAACAAGTATCAAACTTAAAATTCATGAAAAAACTGCATTTTTAAAACTTGTGTATACTTCAGAGGATAGCTCAAAAAATAATAATAGTACAAAAACGTTATATACCAATATGAAAACTAGAGGCTATAAGCTTCCTATTGTTATGCGTAGCATTTTTCTACCACTTCTAGGTGCTGAGCAATGACATGTTTAAAATGTCTGTATATTTGTTTGCAGGCTTGCCAATGTGAATTTTAGGTTAAAAATAGCTAAAATCTTTTTCCCGGATTTTCTCCCAAGAAGGAACGCTTTTGATTTCGTTTTTTGCATTTTTCATTAGTCTATATATGTATATATCAGAATCTGTAATAATCTCAGAGAGCCTGTTTCAAAAAACTGCTTTTCCCTTCCGGCGACTAGTGCTGTATGTCCATCCGACCGTCACTCCTGCTTTATTTCCATCCTTTTTTTGACAGTTAAATAAGAAATATAATGTAAGAGTTTCCGATCAATTTCAAATTTTATATGGTGATTTTTGTAATAATAATTTTAATACTGAAATTTCATGTAAAGCATCCACATCTCAGACAATTTTCCACAAAAAAAATGGAATACAAATCATAAAATTAATTCTGGTTTAATCTTACAAATTTTCATTTTAATATCTGCGGAAAACTGTCCATAATACGTTGCGTTAAATAACTCTACTATGTCTGGATGAGCCTTCCCTCTTATGGAGACTGTCATCCTTGTTTCATAGCTTTAGAGGAGCTATAATGCGCAATTAAAAAGTATTTATTCTTAACAGTGCAAATTAAAGATCTCACAAGGAGAACAACATCCATAAGAAGCGGAGCAACAAAAAAATATGGATTGACAGTCGGGCAAATGTCTTTTTAAGTATAAGCATCACACCAAGTAAGTTGTTCTTATACTCAGCGAGAGAGCAATGGGCTGTTTATTACACAAGTCCCCAAAGTTTTATATTTGGGTTTTCTTGTTCGTTGGGACCTTTTAGTAAATTGCGATAAGTGTTGATACGTTTCAACTACTAATTGTAATCTACAGATGGGGGTTATTTTGTGTATTAACATTGGGGATGATCATCAATTAGTTGGCCATTATCTTATCCCTTTATTTCCCTGACATAAACTGGATGTTAAATAACAGCCGAGAAAATTACATTTCCAATGAAAGCATTACAATACATACTGACTTACGGACAAACAAGTGAATTATAGAGTAGCTTCGCTCCTAAAAAGCAGGCCTGTGTTGAAAAAAAAGTGCTTAAAAATAAAATTGTTATATAATTACATGTAGTGTTACAAATTGACTTAAGGACGGCCAAATCGAATTATAGAGTAGCTTCGCTCCTAAAAAGCAGGCGAAAGAAAAGTGCTGAAAAATAAGGTTGTTATCTAATTGTCCGGAAAATGAAGGACTTTTTGCAGTGTTGTTTATATAATTTCAAGAATAAAGGGAATAATTATTAATCCTACTATATGAAGAAGAGAGAGTTTTTTTTGAAGCTTAAGATCCCAATGAATGCTTAACTGATCCGATTATCTATTTTAAGTAGCCTAGTATAGGTCCTGTGATGGCTTTAGGCTATTTTATTTTCAGATTTTAGGTTTCAGGCCCCTTCCATTACAGAGCCTCTAGATGTCCTCTATAAAACGATAAACAACTAATACCTCTCCTTTAATTTCTGCAATAATAAGACTGAAGGAAAATCATGTTTTTCTCCTTGCAAATTTCATAAGAGTGCTTGGAAAATTTGCGACATTTAAAAACAATTTCCATAGATTTTTATTCCAAATATAACATCAGGATTTTATTTTATTTACATCTATAACTCTACTGTGATATTACTATGACCGAAAGAATTTAGAATTTACTGTTACTATAGCTAACTTTAGCATTAAGACATCACAATTTAGCTGCATGATTATCAATCTATCTATATCTATCTATCTATCTATCTATCTATCTATCTATCTATTCTTCTATCTATCTATCTATCTATCTATCTATCTATCTATCTATCTATCTATCTATCTATCTATCTATCTATCTATCTATCTATCTATTTATCTATCTATCTATCTATCTATCTATCTATCTATCTATCTATCTATCTATCTATCTATCTATCTATCTATCTATCTATCTATCTATCTATCTATCTATCTATCTATCCATCTATCTATCTATCTATCTATCTATCTATCTATCTATCTATCTATCTAAATAATTATAATTATTCAGCTAGTAATACAGTTATAAAAGACATATATTGCTATTAAACTATTTGCCAATTCAACATTAATTTGAGAGTTAGTACGAAATTAATATCGGGAAAAAAGACAAATCCTTATATAAGAGTAACATGATGTCTATCTGTGTGTTTTTTCAGGTCCAGGGAAGGTTTATAACTATTTTGAGGTGCCCCCAAGTGCCCCTAGAGGCCTCTAGGAGGCGCAGCCGCTCATAATCAGCATAGCAATATAAATTATCTAACATATATTGGTTTAAAAAATAACTTATACAATTTTTTAACTAATTTACTGATCATAAAAAAAATCACTTTTATATAGGATATATTGTTTTAATTGATTAAATATTTTAATTACTTTTACTTTTTAAAAGATTTATGTAATTATAAATCTATACTTCATTATCTGTTAAGTATTGATTTAGTTTAAATTAAATCAGGGAAACTTTAAACCTTTGTTAGTATCCAAAACAGATATCTTGTTATAAAACTTTTGGGACAAAATAATTTACAATCCAATGTCATCTCCCTCCATACTAAAACATTCAATGGACGTACAGACTATACCTAATCATAGAATAGTATTTTTATCAATTTAAACTAGTAGAAAATTGTAAAAGTATAAATACAACATTTTATGGATCTTAAGCAATAAGAAAATGTGCGTAAAGAAAGTCGCATGTGACGTCATAAAAATAAGGGAGATGAGAGGAGAAGTGGGAAAGAAAACCCCTTAAAAAGAGATGGATAATCCCTCATTTTTATGACGTCACATGCTGATATTTTGAGCGACATTCTTCTCGTACAAGAAAATGGAAGATGAATTTATTTTTACCCTAAACTACTATAAGCAAAATACCTGCTTTAGTAAAATAACTGATTGAAAAATTCTTATACTAAAAGTATTTACCACCATATCAATATTCAATAGAAATTGACCAATATAAGCCAGCAAATGAGAGATAGTGTTTGGGTACCAGCATAATTTATAGTCTATTTTCCACTCCATCTTTGCCAATACATTCAATGGACGTACACCCTAGTAGTTTTTACCCCTTTTCGGTCAGATTAGAAATCCACAGTCACTAGATTTCAGATTTAAATCTGTCTCAATATGACTCTTTGTTACCAAAGTTCAGATATGACAAAATTTTACCAAAGTTCAGATTTCAATCTGAAATTTATTGACATTATGTCAGGTTATTTTCTCATTTTGGCAATGCAAACAAATCTGACACAATATCACCAAAAGTCATATATGACATTTAGTGACATCCAGTCAGAGTTGGGGAAATTACCTAATCTGACACATTGTTGCCAAAAGTCATATATGACATTTAGTGAAATAGAGTCAGGGTTGAGAAAATTACCTAATCTGACACATTGTTGCCAAAAGTCAGATATGACATTTAGTGACATAGAGTCAGAGTCGAGAAAATTACCTAATCTGACACAATATCACCAAGAATCATATATGATATTTAGTGACATAGAGTCAGAGTTGGGGAAATTACCTAATCTGACACATTGTTGCCAAAAGTCATATATGACATTTAGTGAAATAGAGTCAGAGTTGAGAAAATCACCTAATCTGACACATTGTTGCCAAAAGTCAGGTATGAAATTTAGTGACATAGAGTCAGAGTTGATAAAATTACCTAATCTGACACAATATCACCAAAAGTCATATATGATATTTAGAGACATAGAGTCAGAGTTGTGAAAATTACCTAATATGACACATTGTTACCAACAGTCATATATGACATTTAGTGACATAGAGTCAGAGTTGAGGAAATTACCTAATCTGACACAATATCATCAAAAGTCTTATATGACATTTAGTGATATAGAATCAGAATTGAGAAAATTACCTATTCTGACACAATATCATCAAAAGTCATATATGACATTTAGTGACAAAGAGTCAGAGTTGGGGAAATTACCTAATCTGACACATTGTTAACAAAAGTCATATATGACATTTAGTGAAATAGAGTCAGAGTTGAGAAAATTACCTTATCTGACACATTGTTACTAAAAGTCATATATGACATTTAGTGACATAGAGTCAGAGTTGGGGAAATTACCTAACCTGACACATTGTTACCAAAAGTCATATATGACATTTACTGACTGTCACGGAACCTTTTTCAAGCAGTTCCTGAGATCTTTGACCACAGTCAAACACGTCACTCCCCATAAGACAGAATAAGGCAGATTACAAATATGAAAGGTTTATTGTATGAAATTAGTGGGCCTGAAACAAAAAATTAAAATTTAATACATTAATTAATATATAAATTTATGTTTTTTGTTATAATAAAATCAAACCAAAAAAATGACTATTTTCTTCAAATAAACACATTAAAACAACATAATTTTTAAATGGTTCATATATCAAAAATCATAAAAACATATATACTTTATTTGTATATAAGTGTTATCAAAAAATAATGGGTCTTTCTTCCAAAAATAAGAAAATAAAAAAGACATTTTCTGCTTAATGAAATAACAACATTTTTAACATTTTTAAAGCAATTTTCCACAGATAAAAACATACCTAGTCTTTCTGCTTACTAAGCAGGGAGTCGTTAAAATTAAGCTAAGGTGGGCCATTCTAACATCAAAATAACATTTTCATTCTCAATACATCAACACCTTGCTAAGTATATACAAAATAGGCATGGCGCCCACGCGCTGAACTAGCTTCTCTAGCCAAATGCCGCGTTAAATCATCCGACATAAAAGTCATCTTTGTAGGCATCACATAAGGAAATGAGGTACTTGGGTTCGAATCCCAGAAAGAAGTCATACACCACAAAGTTACCAAGACACTGACATAGAGTCAGAGTTGAGGAAATTACCTAATCTGACACATTGTTACCAAATGTCATATATGACATGTATTGATATAAAGTCAGAGGTGAGAAAATTACTATAATTGACAAAATGTTACCAAAAGACATATATGACATTAGTGACATAGAGTCAGAATTGAGGAAATTACCTAATCTGATACATTGTTACCAAAAATCATATATGACATTTAGTGACATAGAGTCAGAGTTGAGAAAATTACCTAATTGGACACATTGTTAACAAAAGTCATATATGACATGTTTTGACATAGAGTCAGAGTTGGGTCAACTACCATATCTGACACATTGTTACCAAAAGTCATATATGACATATAGTGACATAGAGTCAGAGTTGAGGAAATTATCAATTCAGAGACATTGTTACCAAAATTCATATATAACATATAGAGCCAGAGTTGGGAAAATTACCTTGTTTGACACAATGCTACTAAGCAAAGTTGTTATCAAAGCCAGGGGCTGCTATTCAGCCAATTAATTTCATTTGACATTGCTGAATATTAAATATTTTGTTGGAGTAAAACTTGTTTTTGGAGTAACTGAAAGGGAAGTGGGTATTAAAATGGCATGGAATTAAAACATTTTTTATGGGAGGGAGGATGATACAAGAGGATGATCAACCCACCTTAAAAAAAATTAGGTAGGGGCAAGTTAAAAACTCTCAATTTGGATATAATTTTGAAAATCACATTTCCCCCATAGCATTACGAACGGACAGATACAGTGAATTATAGAATTACTAGCAGCTAAAAGAGGCTTCTAGTAGCACTTTAAATGTTTGTTTCTTTATTTCAGATATCTAGTTTGAGAAGTTGAGTTCAAATCTCCAAGTAAAAAAAATTTCAATTTATTTTTATTTCTCTTGGGAGGGTGGTGGTACACTTGATAGAAATATTTATAAACCTTCTCAGGACCTATTAGAAGCTACTCTACTAGGAGAACCCGATCTGTTCAGGGTTTTTGAGATCCTTTGGTACAAATAGACATCCTGTTACTTTATTATAAGGATAGCTAAAAAGTTATATTACCATCTCCCACCCTCTTCAAATGGCACTTTAAATCTGTCACTTTTTTTAAAATTGGTGTTCACAAGGATTTGCATGGAGCGCACCTAGAAAATTGTACACCCCCTTTAAACTAAAATCAATCAAAAATAACAAGAGTGGTGTTATTTTATTAAGTCAAGAATATAGAGTGTTGTGTGCTTTAATTAGGGTTTTTAAAAACATGTCTTTTAGTTAAGGGAATTTACACAAAAAATGATAAACTTATCCTGAACATCACATGATACACTTATATATTTTTATTCATTTAGACAGACAAACAGTTTTGAGTAAAAGACTTAGATAAATGTCAAAGCAGTTTGAAATGTGCTTGTAAATTGGCAAGCAAAGCGCATAATATATTTTTCTCTCACATAAAGTAACTTTTTGTTTAGATATTTGATGTTTACAAATGTTTTTTACCCATAGAAATAACAACAAAATATACCAAGTGATGAAAAGCGGAAATCATTTGAAAGTGTGGGAAGCAAAATTTTTTTTCAAATATGTAGGGAGGGAGTGGACTTTGGGCTATACAAGTCTCCAAAGTTTCATAAAACCATTTTCTTATTCATTGGGGACTTTAATTGAATTTAGATTGGTTGGTTAATTAACCCATTAGTGCCGAGCGCCACTTTTATGGGCCGATCGAGCTGAAAATTTCAGAGAAGCTTTATAATAGTCAAATTGGAATTCCAATTTTTTTGTTTTGCTCTAGTGGCGTGCACAGGAAAGTTGCAAAAAAACCTGGTTCGGCATGGCCATAAATGCACAATGGGTATTTTGACCCGTTTTGGGTGGTTTTCTGCCGGCATTAAAAGCCATTTTTTCCTAAATACCCGGTTATTTCAACAAAAAAATGAAAAATGTAATTTTTGACCGCCCAAAGTGAGATGAACACTTTTTAGAACTTTGATACGATATGTAATTGAAAACTACACAACCTCATGTAATCTATAGGGCTACAAGTAATATACGAAGCGATTTATTTCAAATTTAGTGTTTCGGCCGGTTTTGGCTGCTGTTTCGGGTAAAAAAGCCCGTTTGTCGAAGTTTTGAAACCTGACATACACAAAAAAGAACATATAAAAATTGGATGATACATATCAGAAAAAGAGCATAAAACTATTGGAGGACACATATAGAGATTACTAGGGTATACTGATTAGGGTGGCTCAAGAATAATAAATCATAAAAAAATATTTAATGGTTGAAAAGTTAAAACCGGGTAATAAAACCAAAACCGAGCCGGGTTTTAAAACTGTCGGGTATTTATGGCCATGCCGAACCGGGTCCTAATAGGGCGTAAAAAAACGATAAAAAAATCATATAAAAAATAATAATTTGAATAAAACGAATTCACAAATAGATGTACTTGTCAATAAACATTAGATTTCACAAAAAAATCAGCAACTTAACTATAAAAACAAAAAAGTTATTAACGTTTTGCGAAAGCACCTGTTTTTTTCGTTTAGATCCATAATATCCATATCATAGATCCATATCTGAGATTTCTCTCCGGGGACAATAGATAAAGAACGGAGTAAAGGGGAGGCTCACAAAAGGATGATGAAATTTAAAGACTGGAAACTGTTTTTTTTTCCATATTTCGGCACTGGGTTTTAATACCCGGTTCGTCACTAATGGGTTAAGTTTAGTTTCCATACATTCCATCAACTAATTTTAATCTATATAAGGATTAATTTTGTGTAACATCATTGGGGAGTACATCAATTAATCAACCATTTTCTTATCCCTGTAGATCTCTGCAAATATATATTTTCTTTTTGGTAAAGTTTATATTTTAGACAAGGATGACAACATCCAAAGCACATAAAATCGTGGATGATTATTTTAGATTTATTTGAGAAAATAAGCACAAAAACTATTTTGTTTTGTATGATGACTGTTAGACCGACAGTCATAGTAAATTACATACTGAAGCGAACAATGGAAAAAAATGTTTTGATACTGTCATCCAAAAAAAGTTTCAAAATCGGACCAAAAACACCAAAGATAAGGGGAAATGTGTAAAGTATAAAAGTGACCAAAAAACCTGCTAAAAGACAGTCCGACCGCCATGGATGTTATATAGTTGGTTATGCTCCTTGATAATAGGAGTGTCGTCAAAAAGGAACCGAAAAAATCATGTTTCCCCCCATACATGTCTTTTTCTTTTTAAACAATACTTAAAAGAATTATTGGTCATAATTGGCAATTTCCAAATATGGTAAGATGAAAGGAAGCCTCTTAAGGGGTGTCTAGTCATATCACAGTAGCTTTTGATAGGTTATTTTAGGTTAGGTAAGGTAAGATAAAGGTTAATGATTGCACCGCAGGGGCTACAAACCTACTGTGAAAATAAGACAAAATGCTCCTCTAGAGGCGTTGTAACAAAACTTACATATAAAAACTGTTATATAAATGTGATATTATATAGTACTAGCGGCTATGCCCCTAGAGGCCTCTAGGGGCACTTGAGAATTCTATAACCCAACTAAGATTTTCAAATAATTTTTTTTGGTTGGGGGGAATTTCTAGGGACGATTTCTCTTGGGAGGGTGGTGGTACCCTCCCCCAAATTAGTTATAAACCTTCAATTAACCTATGAAAAGCAACCCTGTAAAGAAGAACCATACCGATTCAGTGGTTAGTGAGATCCTTTGGTACAGACAAACATCCTGTTACTTTATTACAAGGATATATAGTAAATTTTGATCAAATAAAGGTAATATTATATAGTATACTAGCGGCTTCGCCCCTAGCCTCTAGGGGCTTTGCCCCAAGAGGTAATTTAAAAACAAAAATTAAGCCCTTCTAGCGCTGCAATCACTAATTTTAAATTAACTGCCTAAAAAAATGGGGAGGGATTTTTTGTTTTTTTGGGAGGTTGTGGGTGTTCCACAAGCAAACAAGCAACTTTGTAATGTACTAGCGCTAGCCTCTAAATTAAAAAAAAAATTTTAAATATAAAAAAAATTACTACTGGTGCTGCTCGTAGTTTGATGTGTTCCCAAGAAAACATTTTTTTTGGGAGGGGAGAAATTTTCATTTTTGGGCGGGATTGGGGTTGTCCCCCCCCCCCCCCAAGAAAATAGCTTAAAACCACTACAGGACCAATAGGTATAAAACCTGAAGAGCAGAATCGAATCGGTTCAGTGGTTATCGAGATCAGACGGACGGACAGACAGACATACATTGTTCTACTTTGTATTATAGACTAGCGGCTACGCCCCTAGAAGCCTCTAGGAGCACTTAAGGTAGGAGGGGAAAAAGTCAACCTCCTCCCATTTTAAATTTGAGTTTCAAAAGAGTAAAATATTTGGGGGGGAGGGGGTGAAGACACCCTCCCCAAAATAGTATAAAACCTTCCCAGGACCTATAAGTAGCTTCCCTGTAAAGGAGAACAATATCGGTTCAGCGGTTAGCGAGATTCTTCGGGACAGACAAAAAACGCTTACTACTTTATATAATAGGATATACTAGCAGCTTCGCCAGACAGGTGGACAGACAGACAGACATCGTTCTACTTTGGGACAGACAGGCGGACGGATAGAAATCAAGCAACTTTGTAATATACTAGCGCTAGCCTCTAGGGGCTTTGCCCCAAGAGATAATTAAAAAAAAATTAAATATAAAGAAAAGTACTACTGGTGCTGCTCATAGTCTAATGTGTTCCCAAGAAAATTATTTTATTTGGGGGGGAGAGGGAATTTTCATTCATAATCTCTCTCTTCTGCTTTATAACTCCCTTTGTCCGTTTGTCCATTATATTATTAGCTACTAGTTGTCCTTGTTTTTTAATAATTTTTTTAGATTAAAGCATACTTAGATTTGTAGCCACCAAATAATAAGGATGACAGCCAGGGGCGTCCAAGCTTTTTTTTGGGGGGGGGGTAAAAAATTTTAGGGGGGGGGGTAATTCGTGTTTGGGGGGGGTAAAATGGCGCGCGAAGCGCGCCGAAATTTTTTTTTACCCCCCCCAAAATTTTTACCCCGGGGGTAAAATTTGATTGGGGGGGGTAATTACCCCCCCTAAAGTCTGTTGGGGGGGGGGTAAATACTCCCCCCAAATCTGTTGTGGGGTGTAATTACCCCCCCCAAACTAATTTACCCCGGGGGTAAAATTTTTGGGGGGGGTAATTTAATTATGTAAAAAAAGCACCTACCTAATCTATTAAGTTAATAATAAGTACTATCTTATAACATAAAGTAGTAAGTAAGGTTTATTTGACTATAGCTTCAGATTTTATTACTTTTAATACTGAGTTCTCCTTTTTAGGAAAGCTTCACATAGATCCCATGATGGTTCCACACTATTATAGGTCAATCCTTTGAGTGGTTTTAGGCTATTTTTCTCCTCCCTTTTTACCCTTTAGAAAACACGAGTTCTTAGATGCTAAGGGCGCCACTACTATCTATAATACAAAGTAGAACGATGTCTGTCTGTCTGTCTGTCCGTCTGTCCGTCTGTCCGTCTGTCCGTCTGTCCGTCTGTCCGTCTGTCTGTCCGTCTGAAGCTTAAGATCTCAGTAACCACTGAACCGATTGGGCTCTACTCTTCAGGGAATATACCTACTGGTCCTGTGATGGTTTTAAGCTATTTTCTTGGGGGGTGGGAAACCCCTAACCCCCCCAAAAAATGAAAAATACCCCCTCCCCCCCAAAAAATTTTTTTTACTTTTTCTTTTTAAATCTAAAATACAAAAAATTAGGTTGATCAAACCTCTTGGGACAAAGCCCCTAGAGGCTAGGGGCGAAGCCGCTAGTTCAAATATATAGTAGTATCTCATTCTTTAGAACATAAAAATACAATAATTAACTCACTAACCAATGAACCAATATGATTTTACTTTAAAGTGAAGCGTCTTATAGGTCCTGG
The DNA here is from genome assembly GCF_053477335.1 of Acartia tonsa. Taxonomy (NCBI): domain Eukaryota; kingdom Metazoa; phylum Arthropoda; class Copepoda; order Calanoida; family Acartiidae; genus Acartia; species Acartia tonsa. The sequence goes on along the minus strand of NC_137260.1, from coordinate 579,537 downwards.
TAAGTTTTATAACTAGTTTTGAGACACCCTGACATCCTCCCAAAAGAAATCGCCTATAGAAATTCTTTTTCATTATTTAATGAAATATTTAATTTAGTTAGGTATCTATTTTATGGAATCTTCAGTGCTTTACAATTACATCATAGATCCCCGGGATGGTTTTAGCCCTTATAAAGGCCCAAGCAAATAAAACATGATCAAAATATTAAATTTTTTGTTATCATGGTTAAGAACTGTTTTAACTGGTTGGACAGTAAAATTTTTTTTTAAAGAACATTCAATTTGGGGGGGGTAAATACCCCCCCAAAAAATTTTTTTAAAGAACATTTATTTTGGGGGGGGTAATTACCCCCCCCCCCAAAATCGTTGGGGGTGCCTAAGGCACCCCCAAGGTAGGGGTAATTTTTTTTTGGGGGGGGTATTGTTCACAAAATTTTGGGGGTGCCAAATGGCCCATTACCCCCCCCCTTGGACGCCTATGATGACAGCATTAATAAATAGCGAAGCACACAAAAACAAGGATAGATAAACAATAAAAGAAGTTTTAGCAGTCTATCATAAATAGAAGCCAAATAAGTCACGGTCCTGGACAGACGGACAAACGTATTTGATTATAGAGTTAATTTGCTTATAATTGTAAACCATGTTGTCTCAGGATTCTTTATCTAAAAATCAAATGAGTATGAAAATTACATCATACAAAAATACTTTTCAAAAAGAATTTTATTTACAGCATTCTTTAAATAAAAGTATGGATTTTATGGTAACAATTATAGAGCTGCTACGCTTTCTAAATTATACTTTACTGTTACAGGAATCATCATCCCAATTTTGAAGTCAATAGGACAATTCTGACGGACGGATGTATGGACCCTAATTATAGGAAAGCCTCGCTTTTAATGGACTAATTTGATTTTTCACGTATTCGCTCATAAGTCTGGAGGAAGGGGAGGGGCTGTATGTGCAGGATTAAGTCAGTTTCGACCTGTCTCGCCATGGGTTAAGTTAACACATTACGTGAGTTAGTGAATTAAGACAGTTTAGTTATATGAGATAAAAGAAGAGATTTAAAAGAAGTTATCAAATCCTGGTTTTACAGTTTAGTATGTATATTTTGACAATAACAATCTTGACATTCTGTATTCACTTTGATGTATAATTTTATATGAATATAAAAATGTCAAATTGTTATTTTTAAACTACTTCAACGTTTTTCGTCAAAGCATATAAGAATATATAAAACCAAATTAATTCAAAGCTTCAACAGTTCAAAATGTTTGAGAAGGTAAGAATTTTCCTGTATGGCTTAGAAACCGATTAATATTCGCTGGATTAGAACCGGTTTTAAGCTAGACTAAAAATCTATTGTATTTATCATATTCTAGACAATTTTCTACAAAAAAATAAAATGAAAAATCATAATATATACGAGATTTGTTAGCTGGGCCTTCGGTGCTAACAAAACCGGAATTAATTGTATAATTTTTCAATTTACTGTCCGCGGAATGCTGTCTAGAATAACTATTATTTCGTTTTGTTGAAACTTACTATGATGCCATCAAAAAAGTGGGAGGAGATTATTCTCGTAACCAATGGACTGTAGTATGTGGGTTGGATAGGGGAGGGGAGGGTGATATAACTTGTTTGAATAAATTTTCTTAACATTGTAATATATAAGAAGGGGAATGATATTATGCGATTTTAATCTAAATGAAACATATAACATTTTGTATGACTAGTATGTATCCAGCAAGATTATATAACAAGCATACATTTAAATTCGTAAAATCAAAGTAAACAGTGCTAGGATAATGATCGGTAAGTTATTCTCCCTTTCAATAAATAAAATCATAGTTTGCATAAAATTTTCATGTATACCTCGAAATAATAATATAATATATCTGAGGATAATATATCTGCAATTTTCCTCTCCCTAATGCACAATTTTAACATAATTATCCTATGTTATCAAGATCTTAAGTGATAAGACAATGGATAAATAATTTGTATACATCGCAAATGGTAATAAACAAAAATAGTACTTACAAATTAATGGTTAAAAGTACCCATGGATTTTGAGCCAACAAATAAGAGATTGTGCTTACACAACATTGTGGACCAATGTAATTTACAGTCAAGGTGCCCTCCCTCCCTGTATATTATAAAGTTTTCCTGTCTGTATTACAATTTAATGAAGTTTTGTTAAAACCAAGAAGGAAGGGATGAATGTAAATTATACGTGTCACCAACATTGTGCAAACCTAATGTGTCGTTTGTTGGACAGTTAAAGGACAATAGAAAAGAATTATTCTCCCAGTTTAATTACTATGTAAAAATTTGGATTTACATAGGGGTTTGTATTAACTCTCTTACACCTCCCTCCAATAAAATCATAGTTTGTTGGAATTCTTAGTGGATAGTACAATATAAGATAATTGATCTTTCCACAAAATACTTCACAGAGAAAATGCTGTTGATAATATGTCAGATATGAATACCCTTTTAAAACCATATAAATCGTCGACAGGGATATAAATGAGTTGAATAGTTATTTATCACATCGTATTATAGACAGCTCTCTTTAGATATAGAATGGTAACTGATGAGATTAAAACCAAAATTGAAAACCCGGATTCAATATTCTCGGAAAATTCTATGCTATACGATGCCATACATGATTTTTCAATAAAGCTGAGAAATGGTTCTAATCCAGCGGATATTTCTTAGTTTCTTAGCCATACTGGAAAATATTTTCTGCTTCTTTTTAAGTATCAAAGCTTATTAATTTTGTCTTTAAGTCAGTCAGTCCGTATCGCTATTGGGGAAATGGAATTTTGTCAACTGCTATTTAAGATAAACAGCGTAAATTTTTGGTGCAGTATGCTTCACGCTGATGCAGCAAACCAAGTATTTTCCAGTGTATAATATACTTGGTCTGTTAGTTTGTCAGTTATTCATTAAAAGACATGTTATATTAATAAGGATGACAACATCCATAAAAGCGAAGCTCTGAAACGGTATGACAGACGAACATTAAATCAGAACTAAATATGCAAAATATAAATATGTAAGTTTTGACAAAATTATACATTAAGTTGTTGCAATACTATTTAAGGACATACTGACATTTTTAGGACTTGATTATATGGATGCTTCGCTTATAATATTGTACCCTATTGTAATAGGAATCAGAACTCCAAAAATCAGAACAATCGGATGATTATATCACTCGAAAAATTGTTATTAAAATATTAAAAATCAATGTGTTTAAAATGGACGTACGGACATTCTGGTAACAATTATAGAGTTGCAATGCGTTCTAAATCTTACCTAACTACTACAGGAATAATCATGCAAAGTTTGAAATTCTAACAGCCTAAATTAATGAAAAAAAGCTATCTGTTAAGGACCGACGTATGGACGGACCGACCCTAAATATAGGAAAGCCTCGCTGAACATCTTCTCTAAAATAATAAAGTCTTGTGCTTCACTACTTATGAATGTTGTCATCCTTTTTATTAATTATTTTAGCTCAGTACTATTTTTTTAAATCAGGATTTAAATCCCCCCCCCCACCCTCGTCCAGATATAAAGCTTGCATGCCCTTGCTGAAACCTCTTAGAGAACAGTTTTCTAGCTTCACATTGACCAAGAATGACAATATTCATAAAAAATAAGTTCGTCAAATCAGGATATCAGACAAACAAACATAAAAGTAACAACGCATTTCATGAACCCAGTAAAAGTGTCTGACTATGACGTCAGAAAAAATTAATAATTAACCAATGAGAGACCGCTATATATTTTACCATTGGTCAATTACAGTGAATACTGGCTTCTCATTGGTTAATTGTTATTTTTTTCTGACGTCATAGTTCGACACTTTTACGAGGTTCCATTTCATGCTCAACATTTTTTAAAACAATTCTTAGATCGTACCTTACTGTTATAAGAATCATCATGAAAAGTTTAAATCGATAGGACAATTATATCATGCCTAAACTTACCTAAAGAGCTATCCGTTATGGACCTGATTATAGAAAAGCTTCCCTTATACAATTTTTCGCTAATATATGCAAAGACACTCTACTATTTAGTGAGGGTGGGGACATTGTGCTAGTCCCCAAAGTTTAATAATAACGTTTTTTTATTCCTTGACTTAACAGCTTTGGGGACTTTTATAGATTTTTATTGTAATCTAATTGTAATTCTAGTCTACAGAAGGGGTAATTTTGTGTATCATCATTGGTGATATACATCAATTTATCTTCCATTGTCTTATCCCTTTAGATCCCTGGCTATTATTACTGTTTTTTTAAGCGAAGCTTTTGTATAATACTATGGATTTACATTCAATTTTATTCTAGATCTCTACAAGTGGCAATGTTTGTCTGTCCTGTCACTTTGAAGCTTCGCTTTTTGTATGTTACCATCCTTGTTTTCTCGTTAAAAACGAAGCTTCTATAGAATTGGGGTATGTATGTCCATACATAAATGATAGGTTTTATCGTTAATTTAGGCATGTTAGAATTGTTGTATCGATTTGAAACTTTACATGATTATTCCTGTAAGGGTTAGGTACACTTAAGAAAGCAAACCAATCTAGAAAGTCTGTACATCTATTTTAAAACATGCTGATTTTATTTAACATTTTTGACAACCATTTTTTATGATGAAATTAAATATCCTATTAATTTATATCCTGAGCAATTATTTATTGCTTTGGAGCTTCGCTCCTATATACATTTGTTTTCATTTTTGCTTCCTTATTAAAAGCGAAGCTTTTCTATAATTAGGGTCGGTCCGTCCGTACGTCCGTCCGTCCGTACGTCCGTAACGGATAGCTTTTTTCGTTAATTTAGGCATGTTAGAATTGTCCTATCGATTTCAAATTTTGCATGGTGATTCCTTTAGTAGTTCGGTACGATTTAGTAAGCTTAGCAACTCTATAATCATTACCGAAATGTCCGTACGTCCATTTTAAACATGTTGATTTTTTTACTTTTTTAACAACAAATTTTTATGTGATCTAATCATCCGATTGATCTGATTTTTGGTATATTGATTCCTGGGACAACAAAGTATAATGTTATAAGCGAAGCAACTCTATAATCAAGTCCTAAATATGTAAGTATGTCCATAAACATTATCCTGTATAAAGCAATTTTTCAACAAATTTACTTACAATTTTGCTTCAACGCTTATACATTTATATTCTGATTATTCAGTTCTGACACTGTATAAGTGTTCATGTCCGTTTGTCCTACCATTTCAGTGCTTTGCTTTTATGGATGTTGTCATCCTTGTTTAAGTAGGGATAGAGAAACAAGATAAAACACACAACAAAAATAAGAAAAAAAGTCCTTTTTAAATGTTCAGGTGAAAAAAAGATTTTATAATTTTAAAAAAGGGGAGAGGCTGACTTTTAATGGATGTTTTTACTTGTAGAAGCGAAGATAAACAAATATCCTTGGTAAACTGCCTATAATTAATACTATAAATAATCAACCTAATTTTAAAAAAACTTCTATAGTATATTATTTGACTAATCATAAGTTAATAAAAGTACCCAAAGTGTTGAGGGAATGAATAAGAAAGCGTACTACAAAAATTTTGGTATTATTGTAATAAGGAGGGAGGGGACATTGGACTTTAAATTATGCTGGTACCCAAAGTATTCTACCGTTGGCTCAAACACTTGAATTTGGATGTTTTTTTCTAAACTGGTACATTTAAAACTTTTTAACCAATAAATTCATTCTACGGTAGTATATCTCGTTTATCATCATTGGGGAAATGAATAAATGTATGTCATTGACCTATCCCTTGAATTCCTGTTAAAACTTTATGAGATGCATACAAGGGTAGGAGGGGACATTTAACTGTTTATTGAACTAGTCCCCAAAGGTTTTTAATAACGTTTTCTCATTCATTGGCACAACAACTTTGGGGACTTTTATTAATTAGTAATTAGTTGGTTTATTGTTCGAGTGTCCTAATGTTTTAACCACTAATTATAATCTACCTAAGGGGTTATTTTGTTTATCATCATTTGGGACTTATGAGCATCATTTTTTCGGCCATTGTCTTATCCCTGAAAAAATACATTTAAATTCCTAAAATCAAAGGATACAGTATTGGATCAATACTAGTTAAATTATTCTGTCTTTCTGCCATAACAATATACTAGCAGCTACGCTACTAGAGGCCAGCGGGAAGTCAACCCTACCCATTTTTAGCTATAGTTTTTTAAAAAATTAAGTGGGGGGAAGGAGTTATTTTTTTAGATGGGCATTTCTCTTGGGATAGTGTTGGTACCTTCCCCCAAATTAGTTATAAACACTTCCAGGACCTCTGAGAATCTAAACTTTAACAAACAGACTGAAATGTACATAGTTAGAGATCCTTTTACTTTAATATTGGAACTAGTAACTACGCCCCTAGAAGACTCTAAAATATTCTTCTTCTTCTTTTTTTTTTGGGGGGGGGGGGGGGTGGGGCTTTTTTTATTTAAAGTTAGGAGATACTCTCCTCCCAAATATTTAAGATTCTTCCCTAGACCTAAAACTATTCACTGCAAAGTGTAACCATATCCGTTTTTGAGATCCTTCGCTACCCTAGTGTAAAAATATAATTTACAGTCAAATATCCTCTCTCTACCCAAATATTAAGTTTTTTTCTCTGTCCACATTATATTTACTTTGTTGGCTTAAAATCTTTGGATATTCTTTAAAAATATTGATTGGGTTTAAAATACCAACAGTATCAAAACCTCTTTGTTAGAATACTAACCTATAAAAGGGGGTTATTGTTCAGTTGTAATTGAGGTGTTTAAATGAAGGGAAGAGTAGGTTGCGCTCAAATTCTGTAAAGATTGTGAGTAGTTTTAAGTAAGAAACAGTAGTAGAATGATAAAAATTTATGTTAACTTTAAAAAAATTGTCTATAGTTCTTTTCAATAAGAAATACATATATTTCATAAATATTATCGGTTTTCTACTACTATTTTTAAGCCTTAAAACTCTCACCTTTACGGATTTTTAGCACAACCTATTCCTTCCTTTATCATCTATTGTCTGATCCTGGTTCCTAGTGAAACTAAAATTTAGTTCATACAGAAACAAGAATACAAATCCAATAAAGATAGACACCATGAAAAATAGACAGATGGAAAGACAAACAGACAGACGTATATAATTATAGACAAACAGACAGACAGACTGACTTACAGAAATACAGACAGACAGACACAAATACAGACAGACAGACACAAAGATAGACAGAGAACTTTTAACAGACAGACGGATAATCAAATGGACAGATAGATCCACAAATAGACAGACAGCCATACAAAAGGATAATCAAATAGACAGACAGGTTTTAAGACAGACAGTCAGACAAATGAAGAAATAGACAGACTTACCTATATGGTCTGACAGATGGTAAGATGGAAATAGTATTTAATTTTTCCTTATTTTGTTGCATCAAAGGTGTAGTTGCACTAATTGCATTTAAACTTGAATTTTGTTAACTGCTTATTTTTTATGTTTAACTAGCAGCTTCGCCCCTAGCCTCTAGGGGCTTTGCCCCAAGAGGTGATAAAAAAAAAATTAAGGTGAAATTCGTAAAGGACCAAGGAAATCTTCTGCAAAAAAATAAAGGACATAGGAAATTTTCTGCAAAAAAAAATAAAGGACCTAGGAAATCTTCTGCAAAAAAAAAATAAAGGACCTAGGAAATCTTCTGCAAAAAAAAAATAAAATAAAAATAGGGGGGGATTTTTTGTTTTTTGGGGGGGTTGGGGGTGTCCCACCCCCCAAGAAAATAGCCTAAAACCACCACAGGACCAGTAGGTATATACCCTGAAGAGTAGAATTCAATCGGTTCAGTGGTTACCGAGATCTTAAGCTTCAGATGGACGGACGGACGGACAGACGGACGGACAGACATCATTCTACTTTGTATTATAGATAGTTCATTTATAGGACATATATTTAAAATAATTTCAATTTTCTACCATGTAGTTTTAAAAATATCAAGACTTGAAAATCATATTTTTTAGATATATGCAACATAAATGGCTGTCCTGCTTTCACAAAAACAGTATTTGGGTGGTGCCTAATTGATTGTTATTCATTTTAATACAAAATTATACATGTTAGATGGTATTTTTGTTACTTATGCTAGCCATCATACTTTTTAAATGCACTTCATGCAACTATACCTTTAGATATTATTTGATGATATGTAATTATTTCTAATTAGTTTTTCTATTGCCAAAAAATAATCAACCACAAAATTTTAGAATCACTTCAATGTCAGGTTGTTGATAATTTTTTTTGTTTGATGTTGAAGTGGTTTTGAAAATCATAAAACTACATTAAAACATTTTTAATGCAGTCAACACACAAACAAAGAAATGAGAAACCAAGAAAGAGATAATTTTGACAATTTTCAATAGAATAACTTAATTATAAGATTGTCCTATAAAAAAATCTTTTATGATAGTTACTTCTGTTGACCCATTTGCACAACTAGAACAACCAAATTTTTTGAAGAGTACCATCACTTAATTTTATAGTTGTTATATATATTGTGTAATTAATATTGTATTTTGTAGAATTTATTGCTATCATTATTTTTATAAAGAGTATGACTATTTATCATTATAAGTCAGATTAGAGTATGAATTTTAATGACAAACTGTCATATTCTAACCTGTCTTTTGATAATCTGAAATTTAGTAACAAACAGTCATACTCTAACCTGACTGTTTGTCACTCAAAGTCAGTCTAGAGTATGAATGTTTGTCACTAAAAGTCAGTTTAGAGTATGACTGTTTGTCACTAAAAGTCAGTATAGAGTATGACTGTTTGTCATCAAATGTCAGATTAGAGTATGAATGTTTGTCACTAAAAGTCAGTATAGAGTATGACTGTTTGTCATCAAATGTCAGATTAGAGTATGACTGTTTGTCATCAAATGTCAGATTAGAGTATGACTGTTTGTCTTCAAATGTCAGATTAGAGTATGACTGTTTGTCATCAAATGTCAGATTAGAGTATGACTGTTTGTCATCAAATGTCAGATTAGAGTATGACTGTTTGTCTTCAAATGTCAGATTAGAGTATGACTGTTTGTCATCAAATGTCAGATTAGAGTATGACTGTTTGTCATCAAATGTCAGATTAGAGTATGACTGTTTGTCATCAAATGTCAGATTAGAGTATGACTGTTTGTCATCAAATGTCAGATTAGAGTATGACTGTTTGTCACTAAAAGTCAGATAGGAGTATGACAATTTGTCATCAAATGTCAGATTAGAGTGTGACTGTTAGTCATCAAATGTCAGATTAGAGTATGACTGTTTGTCATCAAATGTCAGATTAGAGTATGACTGTTTGTCATCAAATGTCAGATTAGAGTATGACTGTTTGTCATCAAATGTCAGATTACAGTATGACTGTTTGTCATCAAATGTCAGATTAGAGTATGACTTTTTGTCAATAAAAGTCAGATTAGAGTATGACTGTTTGTCATCAAATGTCAGATTAGAGTATGACTGTTTGTCATCAAATGTCAGATAAGAGTATGACTGTTTGTCATCAAATGTCAGATAAGAGTATGACTGTTTGCCATCAAATGTCAGATTAGAGTATGACTGTTTGCCATCAAATGTCAGATTAGAGTATGACTGTTTGTCATCAAATGTCAGATTAGAGTATGACTGTTTGTCTGCAAATGTCAGATTAGAGTATGACTGTTTGTCTGCAAATGTCAGATTAGAGTATGACTGTTTGTCATCATATGTCAGATTAGAGTATGACTGTTTGTCACTAAAAGTCAGTTAGGAGTATGACCATTTGTCATCAAATGCCAGATTAGAGTATGACTGTTTGTCATCAAATGTCAGATTAGAGTATGACTGTTTGTCATCAAATGTCAGATTACAGTATGACTGTTTGTCATCAATTGTCAGATTAGAGTATGACTGTTTGTCATCAAATGTCAGGTTAGAGTATGACTGTTTGTCATCAAATGTCAGATAAGGGATTAACTGGGCAAATTTTGAGGGTCAATTTAATCACAGATTACGATCTTAATCACCTGAACTTTGCTCACATTGAGTCAGATTCGTCAGATTATAATCTGAAATCCCCCCTGACAGATTAAAAATTTGGCGGCAAATCCTGAGTAATCTGAGTTTTAGTACCTTTTTGCGCAAAAACACAGGTTTCGTCAGATTACAATCTGACGAAATGTAATCAAATGTCAGAGTTGATTGATGAGGGGCGGGCAGATTAAAACCTGAGGAAAACCTGTCAAAACTCAGATTAGACAAGGTTTTGTCACTACTTGTCAGATTTAAAAACTACTAGGGACAGACAGACAAACCCAATCATAGAATAGTATCTTCATCAATCTAAACTAGTATAAAATGGTCATAACATACATAAAACACACAAAAAAAGAATCTCTCTTAAATTTTTGTGATTACATAAGTTACCTATTGGGTGTATTCATATATCATATATTCTCTGGTGGAAAAGTAAGGACACCAAAAAAGATTTATAAAAGTACTCAAAGTTGACCCAAAAATTAAGAGATAGTGTTCAAAAAACTTTGGGACCTGCATAATTTACCGTCCAGTTTAAATAAATTTCAATGGTATGGACGTACGGACAAACCTATTCATAGAATAGCATCTTTATTAATCTAGTATAAATTGGTCATAAAATACATACAACATAGCACATTTCTAAAGAATTTCTCTTAAAATTTTGTGGTTGGTGCATTATTTGCCAAATGTACCACTTTTCTGCACTACCTCTCCGATTTTGTTAATACTCTATATTTTGGTCCGTTGGGTGATTCAAGGATGCTGGATGGCCAAAAAAAAGTTTCAGAGTCCCTGGATGTCTAGATATCTAGCTATCTATGAAGGTAGGTAACAAAAATTTAAAAAACACCCATTTTTTTACAATTTTAAAAATAAATTTTTTCATCAATCTTACATCCAACCTATACATTTTATACACCAAAATGATCGTTTATTCATGTAAAAAGCGCACATAATGCTATTTTGGCCAAAACTCTAATTTTACAGGGTGTCCAACAAAAAGTGTATTTTGGATATCTAGCATAATACCCAAAATACCTGTCCGAAAAAAATCATTTTTTTTGGCTTTAATCCTGTGTTTTATCTGTGGGCATATGTGGTATATAACGGTTCGGAGGACCCGGGACTATAAGGTTGTCAAATTTCATTTTGGGACACCCTGTAAATGTGATTTTTGTGTCTGTAGAGCTAAAACTTGGTCCAAACTGGCTATTTTTTTCAAATTACTCTAATATGTGTCTTAGTATGTTTGGCCATAGTGTTTTCTGACCAGATCAATATTTTTTCTATTTTTTGGACACCCTGTATTTTCAAAAAAAGAGAAAAAAATTTTTTGTTTTTTTTAAATTTTTTTCTTCTATTTCTAAGTTACTTAAAACTGTCATATAGATACAGATTTTGACTAATAACAATAATATTTGCCTATTTTACAAATTTTTACACTTTTGGGACACCCTGTGCATGTTTTTAAAAAATGATGGTTTTTGCCCATTTTTGGGAGGAAGGAGTCATTTTAGGGCCATAGACTATTTCTTCATTTTTGTAGAACTTTTCAAGATACATCATTTGTTATTTATGCAAAAAGCGCAAAAACCGAACCGTTTTGCCGTTATTCACTGCCGAAGGCGGAATTTTTTACGTTTTTTGCCGTTCCCGAGGTTCTAATGGGCATTTGAGGTAGGAAGACGTTGATTTTTCAAGATAACTGTGAAATACTTTTATTTAGGCATTTTAATTTACTAAATTTCATGTGCAGTCAAATTTTTTGTGCAGCTAACTGTTTTTCGTCGAAATGGATTTCATTTGTTAAAACAAGAAAATGAAGTGAATATAATACAAGGATGACAACATCCATAAGTAGTGAAGCACAAAAAATCGTCAATTGGAATACGTAGATTTTGAAGATTTTTACTAAAATCAAGAATAGATTTATTGGATAAAATAAACATGAAACCTTGTTTTATTTTGCATGATGACGATGGTCAAAGTAAATTATATTAAAGATGCTCATAACAATGAGAAAAATTATTTTGATACAGATATCCCATAAAAGTTTGAAAATTGCATCAAAATATACAAAGATATGGGGAAATATGTAAAACATAAAAAAATAGCCAAAAACCTGATAAAAGGCAGTCTGGCCGTCATGGTTGTTTTATTAAAACCACAAAAAAATTTATTTTTAAATCCTTAACTTAAAAAAATTGGAAAATCGGACCATATACACTGAAGATATGGAAAAAAGTGTTAAATATATAAAAATAGCCTAAAACCTGCTAAAAAGGCAGTCTGGCCGTCATGGTTATTTTGTTTAAAAGACGGGAAATTTAATTTTGATATCTATAACTGAAAAAATTTTGAAAATCGGACCATAAACACTGAAGATATGGAGAAAAATGTTAAATATATAAAAAAAACAGCCTAAAACCTGCTAAAAAGGCAGTCTGGCCTTCATGGCTGTTCCTTTAAACGACGGGAAATTTAATTTTAATATCTGTAACTGAAAAAAATTTGAAAATCGGACCATAAACACTGAAGATATGGAGAAAAATGTGAAAAATATAAAAATAGCCTAAAACCTGCTAAAAATCGGTCCGAACGCCAATGATGTTTTATAGTCAATTGTGCTCCTTAATGATGGGAATGTTGTCAAAAAATTTCAGCATTCTATCTTTTATAGGACCTGAGTAAATCCCATTTCCCCCAAAGCGTTACGGACTGACGGACTGACTGACGGACTGACTGACGGACTGACGGACGGACGGACAAAGTGAATTATAGAGTAGCTTCGCTACTAATAAATAATTGCTATAACATAAGTAATAAAAGAAACATAAACCATGTGCATTTGAAATTCCTTTTGACAAAAATCGGTTGGATATACAAAAATTTTTACTTCACATGAAATTTAGTAAATTTAAATGCCCAAATAAAAGTATTTCACAGTTATCTTGAAAAATCAACGTCTTCTTACCTCAAATGCCCATTAGAACCTCGGGAACGGCAAAAAACGTAAATAATTCCGCCTTTGGCAGTGAATAACGGCAAAACGGTTCGGTTTTTGCGCTTTTTGCATAAATAACAAATGATGTATCTTGAAAAGTTCTACAAAAATGAAGAAATAGTCTATGGCCCTAAAATGCCTCCTTCCTCCCAAAAATGGGCAAAAACCATCATTTTTTAAAAACATGCACAGGGTGTCCCAAAAGTGTAAAAATTTGTAAAATAGGCAAATATTATTGTTATTAGTCAAAATCTGTATCTATATGACAGTTTTAAGTAACTTAAAAATAGAAAAAAAAAATTAAAAAAAAACAAAAAAAAATTTTCTCTTTTTTTGAAAATACAGGGTGTCCAAAAATAGGAAAATATTGATCTGGTCAGAAAACACTATGGCCAAACATACTAAGACACATATTAGAGTAACTTGAAAAAAATAGCCAATTTGGACCAAGTTTTAGCTCTACAGACACAAAAATCACATTTACAGGGTGTCCCAAAATGAAATTTGACAACCTTATAGTCCCGGGTCCTCCGAACCATTATATACCACATATGCCCACAGATAAAACACAGGATTAAAGCCAAAAAATGTTTTTTTTCGGACAGGTATTTTGGGTATTACACTAGATATCCAAAATACACTTTTTGTTGGACACCCTGTAAAATTAGAGTTTTGGCCAAAATAGCATTATGTGCGCTTTTTACATGAATAAACGATCATTTTGGTGTATAAAATGTATAGGTTGGATGTAAGTTTGATGAAAAAATTTATTTTTAAAATTGTGAAAAAATGGGTGTTTTTTAAATTTTTGTTACCTACCTTCATAGATAGCTAGATATCTAGACATCCAGGGACTCTGAAACTTTTTTTTGGCCATCCAGCATCCTTGAATCACCCAACGGACCAAAATATAGAGTATTAACAAAATCGGAGAGGTAGTGCAGAAAAGTGGTACATTTGGCAAATAATGCACCGGTTACATAAGTTATCAATTCTCTGTATAATATATTTCCATGTGTTCTCATAACCTGTGTTTTTATTCAGATATCAGGAGGATCCATCCTTCCTAGGATCAGGGATATATTTCCTGTAAAATAATCTGATTGTCTGGTGGGTGTTAGGGTTATTTCATACTAAATGACGTCCAAGCTTATTTTTAGGAAGTAGTCAGATAGATAGTTAGATAGATAAATAGATAGATAGATAGACAGATAGATAATTTGATAGCCATATTATATAGAATCCAGTATGTCTATCTCCACTTATGGAGCACAGCCATGATGACAGCTAGAGCCTGCAGCTATCCTGGTAGATAGTCAGATAGATAGTTAGATAGATAGATAGTTATATTATCTATTAACCATCATGTCTGTCTCTACTTATGGAAGACATTCATGTTAACAGCCAAGTCCTGCAGACAGTCAGGAGGCTGCCAGCTGTATGGAATCAGGGAGTGAGGGGACATTGAACTGTTCATTATGCTATTCCCTAAAGTTTTATAATAAATTAGAGGACTTTATTTAATTTTGATTGGTTGGTTTGTAAAGAGTGTCTAAACGTTTCAACCATTTATCTTAATCAATAGAAGGGTTTATTTTATGTATCATTCTTGGGAATGTGCATCAATTTATTTGCCTTATCCCTTTAGATCCGTGGAATGGCCTCATGGTGTACAGAGCATAATAATAGCAGCATGGAATGACACATTAAAAACAAAAACGAGACACAACATTAAAATTGTACCAGTTAGACTAATCTTAAATCTTATCTTGAAATGATTTCTATAACAGTTACACAGATACACTTTACAAAGCATAACAACTCTATAATAGTTACATGAAAGTCTGTATGTCCACTACAGATGTTTCGATTTTTTCAACATCAAATTTTTGTACGATCTGGTTGTTCTATTCTTCTGATTTTTAAAAATGAAGCTTTACTATAATTAGGGTCGGTCCGTCCGTAAGTCCGTCACAGTTAGCTCTTTTCGTTAAATTTAACAGGTTAGACTTGTCTCATCGATTCCAAAATGCATGGTGATTCTTGTAATAGTTAGGTACAATTTAGAAAGCCATGCAACTCTATAATCGTTTCCTTAATGTCCATTTTAAACACGTTAATTTTTAACTTTTTAACAACAAGTTTTTATGTGATAAAATTATCCGATTGATCTGATTTTTGGAATACTGATTCTTAGGACAACAAAGTACAATGTTATAAGCGAAGCATTTCTATAATCAAGTTCTAAAGATGTAAGTATGTCCTTAAACAATATCCTGTATTTAAACAGTTTTTTTCAACAAATTCACTTACAATTTGTTTCGATTTTATACATCTATATTCTGATTATTTAATTCTAATACTCTACAAGTGTTAATGTTCGTTTGTCTAACAGTTTCAGAGCTTCGCTTTTATGGATGTTGTCATCCTTTTTTTAATAATGACTCCTAGTTCGTACATCAGGGTACAATATTATAAGGAAGGCATCTCAATTATCAAGGCCAAAAAAAATTAAAGGAATTAATATACTATTTTGTTTACCTATTTATATATATTTATACCTATAACTTGCAAATTAAAGTAAATTTTACAAACGTAATTTTAGATGAAAACGTATGTCTGTTGCTTATTTTTGGTTAAGTTAGGTAAAGGATATTAGATAATTACCTAGGGATTGGACACCTAGGTGACTCCTATAATGATTGGGCACAATAAATGACATGGAATAGTCTATAACGGTGTATTCTAATGGAAAGCGTAAAGTTCTCTCGAATAGAATACGTAACTTCAAAACTTTAAGAAAGAGAGAGAGAGACAGAGAGAGAGAAAGAGAGAAGAGAGAGAGAGAGAGAGAGAGAGAGAGAGAGAGAGAGAGAGAGAGAGACAGAGAGAGAGAAAGAGAGAAAGAGAGAGAGAGAGAGAGAGAGAGAGAGAGAGAGAGAGAGAGAGAGAGAGAGAGAGAGAGAGAGAGAGAGAGAGAGAGAGAGAATATAAAATGTAGTGTGATTTCCATTCACATTGATATCTTATTCTAAACCTAAGACTAGGGAGGGAAAAGGCATTGGACTGTAAATTATATCGGTACCCAAAGTTGTAAGAATGGAAAACGTATGTTTAATGCTTTGTTAAAGTCAAGGTGTCCGTTTTTAATATCTTAATGAAACAATGAAGCCATTTTATGGCTTAAAATAAAAGTTATTTCTCTGGTTTTAATCTTATGATTGTACATTTTTTTATTCGTAGAAAGCTGGATATAATACGATGCTAGACATAGTTTTTTCGTATGGTTTTTTCCACCGGTTTCGAATGAATACGAGAAAATAGCTTTAAACCAACTAGCTTCAATTTAGCTTAGTAGTTACAAAATTTAAAGCTTCATATAAATAAAACTTACTACTATATGCAAAATGATGTTTGTTTGTCTGTCTCGTAAGATTGTTTTAAAACCAGCATTTGTGGCGATTATCAAACTATATTAAAACAAGGATGACAACATCCATAAAAGCGAAGCGCTGACACGGTAGGACAAACGGACATTATAGAATAATCAGAATATAAATGTATAATTGATGCAAAATTGTAAGTAAATTTGTTGAAAAACTGCTTAATACAGAATAATGTTTATGGACATACTTACATTTTTAGGACTTAATTATAGAGTTGATTCGCTTATAATATTGTAATTTGATGTCCCAGGAATCAGTATACAAAAAATCAGATCAATCGGATAATTAGATCATATAAAAATTTGTTGTTAAAAAAGTAAAAAAATCAACATGTTTAAAATGGACGTACGGACATTTTGTTAATGATTATAGAAATGCTACGCTTTCTAAATCGTACCTAACTACTACATTAATCACCATGCAAAGCTTGAAATCGATAGGACAATTCTAACATGCCTAAATTAACGAAAAAAGCTATCCGTTACGGACGGACGGACGGACGTACGGAGTGACGGACGGACGGACCGACCGACCCTAATTATAGAAAAGCTTCGTTTTAAAAAGCTTAATACCACCCCGAGACCTTTACAAAGCTTAGGCACATAAAATTTTATGACGTCATAATATTTCTAACGTTAAATATATACAGAATACTAATCAATTTGTTTAAAATTATGACATGAATCTATTTTCCAGTATGGCATGGGTTCCGCTGGATTAGAACCGGTTTTCAGCTATACTGATAAACCATGTATAGCATCGTATTATAGACAATTCTCCACGAATATTAAGATAAAAATCATAAAATCAATTCCAGTTTTATTAGCCAAACGTCATCTTATTCGTTGGTTATTTACAAAAACTTTAACTACTTTTTGGGGTAATTTTGGGTATCATTATTGGGGGGTGAACATCAATTTATCCTTCAGTGTCTTATCCCTCAAGATTTATAAGTTTTTAGGATCTAATTTTCTGTATTTTGTTCTTTATAGCTTTTCTCTCTCTATCTTTTTCTCTCTCTCTCTCTCTCTCGCTCTATCTACCTATCTTTCTCTCTCTTTCTCTATCTATCTATCTATGTCTAACTGTGTCCTCTGAGTTTCACGTGGTAGATGTAAGCATGATCTAACACCAATATAATCTAACAAGGATGACAACATCCATAAAAGCGAAGCACTGAAACGGTAGGACAAACGGACATTAACACTTATATAGTGTCAGAACTGAATAATCAGGATGCTGTGAGTATTGGTGCAAAAAATATGACGTAACAAAAAAAATTAGCCAATGAGAGTCCACTACCATTGCCGCCATTGGTCAATAACGGCCTCTCATTGGCTATTTTTTTTAGTTACGTCATATTTTTTGCACCAATACTCACAGCATCAATAATCAGAATATAAATGTATAAGAGTCGAAGCAAAATTGTAATTAAATTTGTTGAAAAACTGCAGAAATACAGGATAATGTTTAATGACATACTTAAGTTTTTAGCACTCGATTATAAAGATGCTTTGCTTATAACATTGTATTTTGTTGTTGTAGGAATTAGTATTCCGAATCTCAAAACAATCGGATGATCTTATCACTTACAAATTTGCTGTCAATAAAGTTTAAAATGGACGTACGGAAATTCTGGTAACGATTATAGAGTTGCTACGCTTTCTAAATTACACCTAACTACTACAGGGAATCACCATGCAAAGTTTGAAATCTATATAGGACAATTTTAACGTGCCTAAATTAATGAAAAAAAGCTATCCGTTACAGACGTACGGACGGACGGATGGATGGACAGACCGACCCTAATTATAGAAAAGCTTCGTTTTTAAAATAAAATATACATAGACCTACATCAACATTTTCTAACTTCCGTTCCGCTAGGAAGAGATACAGGTAGTCTAAAAAATATTTTATTTTTGACTTATGTTTTTTGGGGTATGTGCAAAGACGTCCAAGGGGGGAGGGGTAAAGTGAGGATTACTCCCCCCCCCAAAAATTTTTTTTTTATTCTACCACCCCCCCATTTAAAATTTACCCCTACCCTGGTATTTACCCCCCCCCAAACAATTTTACCCCGGGAGTAAATTTTGGGGGGACTCACAAAATTTACCCCTGCCAACAGATTTCAGGGGGTGTAATTACCCCCCAAAGCAAATTTTACCCCCGGGGTAAAAATTTGGGGGGGGGGGGAGTAAAAAAATTTGCGCGCCATTTTACCCCCCCAAAAAAAACGAATTACCCCCCCCCCTTAAAAAATTGTTTACCCCCCCACCTCCAAAAAAAAAGCTTTGATGCCCCTGGGTATGTGAGAATCGTTCCATTGGTTTCAAACCTTAAATAGTGATTCTTTTAACATGAGGTACAATTTAGAAATTACTTTCGTTCCGCTATTCATAGATAATGACAGTCAAAAAACAATTAAACATTTTGCATATGCTTTTTTCAATAGGTTTAGGCATGTTAGAATCGTTCTTGTGATTTCAAATCATACTAAATGATTCTTTTAACAATGAGGTACAATAAATCCAAATTTGACATTATTTTAATATTTGATAAGTCTTTAAAACAATGATTCCTAGAACTAATAGGTATGATATTATCAGAACTATTTCAATGGAGGGAGGAGACATTGAGCTGTAAATTACACTGGTACCCAAAGATTAATAAACATGTAAATTGTAATCTTATTTGTTTGCTCTAAAACTTTATGCTTTGTTGTTTACAAACTAGTAGTGTCTAAACTTTTCAACCCATAATTTTAATCTGCAGAACTGGTAACAACTGGTAATTAATTCTTCAATGCCTTATCCCTTAATTTTTTTTCTAAAAAATCTCATACTATTTCATTGGAAGTCTGTTCTATTTTCTCTCTCTCTCTCTCTGCGCTCTCTCGCTGTCTCTCTCTCTCTTCTTTTATAATTAGAGAAGTCAGCTACTCTATAACTCTTCCAATTTTTCAATTAATATTCTGTTAAAAATGGATTTTATCGACTAAAAGGAAAATCCAGCTCTAGATTTTAATGATATTTTAAGAGGTAATAATTTAACCCTCAAAAGTAATGGACTTGACTTTTTAGGACTTGATTATAGAGTTGCTTCGCTTCAAATATTGTATTTTTCTGTCCCAGGAATCAGTATACATGTTGAAAATGGACGTACGGACATTCTGGTAACGATGATAGAGTTTCTATGCTTTCTAAATTGTACCTAACTACTACAGGATCACCATGCAAAGTTTGAAATCGATTGGACAATTCTAACATGCCTAAATTAACAAAAAAGCTATCCGTCTCGGACGGACCAACCCTCATTATAGAAAAGCTTTGCTTTTCTATAAATCATTCAGTTAGAAGTCTTTCTCAACCCAATTTAAAAGGAAAAAGTGTTTTATATCATTTCGAAATATATTTCAAATAAAAAATACTCATTATCAATCGCATATCTTACTGAAGTAAATCAAGCAAATTTAGCTTGGTCAGTTTAGACAAATTAAAGTACTCAATACAAATAGGACTTTTTAAAAGCGAAGCTTTTCTATAATTAGGGTCGGTCCGTCCGTACGTACGTCCGTCCGTCTGTCACAGAGAGATAGCTCTTTTCGTTAATTTAGGCATGTTAGAATTGTCCTATCGATTTCAAACTTTGCATGGTGATTCCTATAGTAGTTAGGTACGATTTAGCAAGCGTAGCAACTCTATAAGCATTACCAGAATGTCCGTACGTCCATTTTAAACATGTTGATTTTTTTTACTTTTTTTTAACAACAAATTTTTATGTGATCTAATCATCCGATTGACCTGAATTTTTGTATATTGATTCCTAGGACATCAAAGTATAATGTTATAAGCGAAGCAACTCTATAATCAAGTCCTAAAAATGTAAGTATGTCCATAAACATTATCCTGTATCAAGCAGTTTTTCAACAAATTTACTTACAATTTTGCTTCGACTCTTATACTTTTATATTCTGATTATTCAGTTTAGACACTATACAAGTGTAAATGTCCGTTTGTCCTACCGTTTTAGTGCTTCGCTTTTATGGATGTTGTCATCCTTGTTTATAGAGGAGCTTAGGATTACTTAATATTAATAGATTTTCCTTCTATTTGACCTTAATATTACCAATACAGATTATTTTAATAAATATCAAATTCGCGCATTATAAATATTTATGTATTAGCTTACATATAGAGTAGCAAAGCTACTCTATAATTTGAAATGTCCGTTTGTTCGTGTGAAGTGAAACGTTTTGGGGAAAACTTGATTTTTTCGGCTCCTTTTCAAGATAGACGTCTGAAATTTTAAGTGATTAAAGTATTTGACATTCTTCATGTTTTCACCAAGTTTTAAATGTTTTTTTTGTTTTTTTGTTTATTGTTTATAGTTCATTTTTTTCCAGATTTCCATCCATCATTTTTGAGCTTTGCCACTATAGATGTTGTCATCCTTGTTTACCAATTCTTTTTATCAAGTAGATCGGTCAAATAGAACATAATTATATAAATATAGACTAGCGGCTTCGCCCCTAGCCTCTGGGGGCATTGCCCCAAGAGGTAATTAAAAAATTAATAAAAAAATGGAGGTGCCCCTATTTTCTATTAAAAAAATTTAGGGGGGGACTTTTTTTTGAGGGGGGGGGTTGGTGTGTCCCCCCCCCCATAAAATAGCCTAAAAATAGAGTAGAATCCTATCGGTTCAGTGGTTACCGAGATCTTAAGGGACAGACGGACATACAGACAGACATCGTTTTATTTGTATCATAGATTTTCGTTTTTCATATTTTACTTCAGTATTTTTCGAACCAATATAAGATAAATAAAAAAAACAAGGATGACAACATCCATAGGTAGCCATGCACAAAAATACCTAAAAAACATAAAACAAATTAATATATTGAATAGATCTTTTTTAAACTCCTGAAGCAAATCTCATTCGGCAAAAAAGCTACTTGTACCTTTATAAAAAGTTTAAATTTAATAGCCTAAAAATAGCCTTGAACCAGACAAAAAAGTATTTTTGTTATCCATTGTATTATCTCCTTTATAATCACTTAAAAACACTATTTTAATATTTTCCAACATTTAAAAATCTAAAATAATGATGGTCTTATGTATAAGGACTAGTGGCATTTAAATGTTTTTTTAATATCTAATTTGAGAAATAATTTGTTTTCTCTTGGGAGGGTGGTGGTACTTACCCCCCCCCCCCAAAAAAAAAATAACATTTAAAAATCTAAAATAATGATGGTCTTATGTATAAGTACTAGTGGCATTTAAATGTATTTTTAATATCTAATTTGAGAAATAATTTGTTTTCTCTTGGGAGGGTGGTGGTACTTACCTCCCCCCCCCCAAAAAAAAAATAGTTATAAACATTCCCAGGACCTATGAGAAGCTACCCTGTTAAGGAGAACCCGATCGGTTCAGCGGTTAGCAAGATCCTTCGGTACAAACACACAGACACACAAACACACAGACATCCTGTTACTTTAGTATAGGGATAACACTTCATTTATTGTTATATAAGTAAGTTATTGTACAATGTACATTGTATAGATGTGAATTGATGCTTAATTGGTTTTTCTTATGGCAAAAAGCATAAAGTAGGTTAATTTCATTAATTTTATACATTTATTTTTTGATGGGGGTGTATTGTATGTCCATTTATTCAGCACAATAAACTAAAACCTGAGTATTCTAACCACCAAAGACCCTAAATTCCATTTTCTCTCTTTGGTTTGCTTCAAAACTTTGGGTTATTCTAATAAAATTTGATTTGTTGGTTCAAAGTAAACTAACAGTGTCTAAACTTTTCAACCAACAATTATGATCTACAAAAGTGGTGATATTGTTTTAGAAATGTACAAAAGTTAATCCCAAATTATGGAAAAGTCCCCCCACTTTTTATAAAGTTGTATGATAAACACATGACTATAAATGTATGTATACGAAATAAATAATCTTACATAAGTTATGATTACGTAACTTCACATTTTCCTACATATAATTAGGTTATTCTTTATCTAATTACTAGCGGTTACGCCCCTAGAGGCCTCCAGGGACAGTTGAGTTAGGTTGAGGGGGTTAAATTCGACCCTTTACAAAGTAAAAAAAATGTTGGGGGGGGGGGGGATTATTTTTTAGGGTTGATATATTTGGAGAGGGTCGTGATACTCTCTCCCAAAACAATATTTTAAACCTTCCCAGAATCTATTAAAAGCTTCATCTTAATAAAGAAACATATCAGTTCAACAGTTAGCGAGATCAATCGCTAATAACACACAAAAACCTACAGACTCATAAACAACATGTTACTTTTATATTCTTTTAGAAAAGTTTCACATAGGTTTATTTCTAATTTCTAAATAAGACTTGTAATGTTTTAGTTTTTAAAAGCGAAGCTTTTCTATAATTAGGGTCAGTCCGTCCGTCCGTCCGTACGTAACAGATAGCCCTTTTTCGTTAGTTTAGTCATGTTAGAATTGTCCTATCGATTTCAAACTTTGCATGATGATTCCTATAGGAGTTAGGTACGAGTTAGAAAGCGAAGCAACTCTATAATCAAAATGTCTGTACGTCCATTTTAAACATGTTGATTTTTCTACTTTTTTAACAACAAACTTATATGTGATCTAATTATCCGTTTGATCTAATTTTTGATATATTGATTCCTGGGAAAGTCCGTACGTCCATTTTAATCATGTTGATTTTTAATTTTTTTAACATCAAATTTTTATGTGATCTAATTATTCGATTGATCTGATTTTTCATATGTTGATTCCTGGGAAAACAAAGTATAATGTTATAAGCGAAGCAACTCTATAATCAAGTCCTAAAAATGTAAGTATGTCCATAAACATTATCCTGTATAGTGTATTTAATTAAGTGTTAATGGCCTTTTGTCCTACAGTTTCAGTGCTTCACTTTTATGGATGTTGTCATCCTTTTTTTGTCTCTTTCTTCCTCTTTCTAATACAGAGCCCCTAAATTCTAGGGACGAACTTTATGACATCTAAAGGAACATACAAAAACAAACATAGTAGATAAGTTTCATAATGATACCATACTACTTAAGAAAAATCTGCCCTTTATTGGTTTAAAGTCTAGATATATTATGTTGATGAAATTAATTTTGAAATTAGATATCTTCATTTGGGATTTAATATTTGTTTTGCGCTTATATATTTGACAAGGATGACAACATTCACAAGAAGCTAAGCAAAGCATATATTCAAGAAGAGGGGGATAATAACTATAGTTATTTATCGCATCTTATTTAAGACAGCTTTCCGTAGATATTAAAAAAATTATAAAGATAAAACCAGTTTTGTTAGCCCCGAGTGGTATGACTGATAACCGGTTCTAATCCAGCGGACATTAATCGGTTTCGACGCCACACTGGAAAAAAAGAGCAGGATAATATTATTATGATTATTTAGTTGGAACGTTATTATATTAGAAAATCTTTTTAGTATGACCGACAGACTAACGGTCAGATTCTCTTTGGCAAAGGTTTTTAAAAGCGAAGCTTTTCTATAATTAGGGTCGGTCCGTACGTCCGTCCGTCCGTACGTCCGTCCGTCCGAGATAGATAGCTTTTATTCGTTAATTTAGGCATGTTAGAATTGTCCTATTCAAACTTTGCATGTTGATTCCTGTAGTAGTTAGGTACGATTTAGAAAGCGTAGCAACTCTATAATCATTACCAGAATGTCCGTATGTCCATTTTAAACATGTTAATTTTTTTACTTTTTTAACAATTGATTTTTATGTGATTTAATAATCTGATTGATCTGATTTTTGGTATACTGATTCCTGGGACAACAAAGTACAATTTTATAAGCGAAGCAACTCTTTAATAAATCCTAAAGTTGTAAGTATGTCCATAAACATTATTTTGTATCAAGCAGATTTTCAACAATTTTACTTACAATTTTGTTTCGATTCTTATACATTTATATTCTGATTATTCAGTTCTCATATTATACAAGTGTTAATGTTCGTTTGTCCTACCGTTTCAGTGCTTAGCTTTTATGGATGTTGTCATCCTTGTTTAGTATGACTGACAGACTAACGGTCAGATTCTCTTTGGCAAAGGGTATCTTTGCACAATTACCCAACATTGCTATCATAAATAGCAACAGAAAAAAAACTACATTTCCATATAGCGTTGCTGACAGACTGACTTACAGACAGACAAAGTGAAACAAGGAAATATAAGAAACTAGCGGCTTCGCCCCTAGCCTCTAGGGGCTTTGCCCCAAGAGGTAATTAAAAAAAAAATTAAGTACCCCCACTAAGGTAACCCCACTACATTCTGTTAAAATAAAAAATTAAGTACCCCCACTACATTCTATTTAAAAAAAAAAATGGGGGGGATTTTTTTGTTTATTGGGGGGTTGGGGGTGTCTCACCTCCCAAGAAAATAGCGTAAAACCACCACAGGACCAGTAGGTATATACCCTGAAGAGTAGAATCCGATCGGTTCAGTGGTTACAGAGATCTTAAGGGACGGACGGACGGACAAACAGACAGACATCGTTCTACTTTGTATTATAGATTTAAAAAGAAAAGCTAGCTTGCAACTAAAGTCCAAAAGATGAATAGGTCAATAATAAAAGTAATTATTCCTTATTGAAAGATAAAAATAGTCACAATGTACATAGTTTTAAGAATGGATATATTATTACTTGGATGTTACCCTAGACTTTCAAATACTCTAATAAAGTTGTTCCCACTATTGTTATCATTTATTAGTCAGTGCATTCCTCCTGTAGGAGGTGAGAGAATGGGGTAGAGGGTGTGGATGGGGGGTATCGTTAAATTAGCCAGCTGGAGGTAGCATATTATTAGAGTATACAAGATTCTATTACACTCTCCACGTATCATATATCCATTTCTTTAATTAGTAACAGCGTGTCTCACAAATCAGCCATGTGACGTCATAAAAATGAGGGAGATTAGAGAAGAAAAGAGGGGAAAAAAAACATTAAATAAAGAGATATACAATTCTTCATTTTTATGACGTCACATGACAGATTTTTGAGACACTTACTTGAAATTTGTACTTTGTAAAACATCATGACTTTTCATTATATATTATGTAATTATATTCATATCTTTTTATATAAATCTTTCGAAATCTGTTTATATATTTGTATATCTATCTAAATCTATTTGTCTATGTGTAAATCTATCTATCTTTTTATACACATTTTTTTTTCATTTTTTATCATCTGTGTAAAATTATATAACTATATTTATATTTCTGTCTAAGTATTTTTTTATTTATCTATCAAAGCATCCCTTATCCCTGAAAAAAGCATAATTTTACTCTGGGAGTTATTTTTCTTATGTAACTTGTTAAAAGCAGGAAAAAGGGAATGTGATTCTGACAAACAATTCTTTTTTCTCCCCCCCCTTTTTACCCACTCCCCTTCAGTTAGGTGAAAAAAACAAGTTATACTCGAACCTTACTCCAATAGGAATTAATTTGCTGAATAACAGCCCCTGGTTAAAAGACAATCTTTTAGTTTGAATTAAAATGTATTTGTTTATCAATATATTACAAATAAAAAATTACTATTGCAAAAAGCATGATTGTAGAAAGCATGATTTTACAATTGGATTTACTTACTTATGTAACTTGTTAAAAGACAGTCTTATAGTTTGGATTTTAATTTTTTTTTAAAGTAGTAGGATGTTTGTGTATTCCTGCGTCTTTATTTTTTCTAGGGGCAGTTTGTTTTGGAATGCTAGTGTTACCCTCCCCCAAAACAATTATACATCTTCCTCCGACATTTGAGTAGGAACATTGCAAAGGAGAACCATATCAATTCATTGGTTAGTAAGATCCTTTCGTACAGATAGACAAACACACAAAGATAACATCCTATAATTTTTATATAAGAATTAGAAAAGTATTAAATTTACACTTTGAATGAAGTTTATTATGCAATCTTTACTTATCAAACATATGGAAAGCATTTAGTAAGAGATGGCAAAAATGGTCCCTTTCCAACTAAAAAAAATAACCCTATTCCACTAAGATAAAAAGTATTAAAAGAAAGAGCTATTTTTAGAAGAACAATTTATTTTATCAAACATAAATAAATCCTGATACATTTATACCTTTTATTTATTTAATTTAATCCTTTTATTGACGATGATAAAACTTGACTGATAACAAAACTAAAGTACTTTCAAAGTCTTCCTTTTAAACAATTGCTATGCATTAAATTTTGATTAAATGCTGTAATCAAGGACATTTTGTTGCTTGCCGCTCCTTTCTATTGAACAGAGATAGACGCTTAAAAGAATTGATTTTATTGCAAATCATGAAATGTTTGTGTATTTTTTAAGATTTACTTTAACCTTTACTCTAACTAAATCCTTAAGTACAATTAACAAAATGTGAGCTATTAATTGTTAAATCATTATAGAGAGAATGTAATTTAATATATGTCTTTATCCTTCATTCTTTAAAACCATGATTTTATAGAAAAATCATAACTTGCAATTTATTTTATCAGTAATTACGTCATAGCTAAAAAAACATCTTTTTGGGAAAATTGCACACAAAAATTTAGATAGACAAAATTTCAATTAAATAAAACAAAATGAATTAATTCAACAAGAACAAATATTTTCTATGCATACTTTTAAAAAAAAATTTAACTGACTATGATGTTTTTATTGAAAATGATTTCAATATACTTATTTTGAAAGAAAAATTGTATGGAATGACTAAGATAAAGACAAACTTATAAATTAAAATACAGATTAATTATTATTAAGTAAAAAGGTACATTATTATTTTAGTTAACATTGATTAATTCATTTGATTTAAATTTTATAATTTTATTTGTAAAACTGTATCTAATGACTGAGATAAAGACAAACTTTGAAATTAAATTTAAATTCAAAATGTACAAACTTATGAATTGCATAGAATGTTAAGTAATTTATGGAATATTTAATTCCACAAAGAATACTTAAAAGATTACCTTTATCTTACATTAACTTTGTATATGTTTTACATGTAAAACATTTCATAATTATATCTTCATTACTTCAAAGAGGAAAGGTCCTCTATGACTTTAAGATATTCTCAATCTAAATGGAATCATTACAATGTTTTGGGTTCATTAGGCAAAACCTATAATTATCTTTATTCTAAAACCCAAAAAGCATAATTTTAAACTTTCTTTATTTACAACTTGGTTTGGTTTCAGCAATTAGTTGTTGTTTTTACACTTTTAGCTAACTTAAAATGTCAATAACACATTGCTATGGATCTAATATATGTCTATCACAACAAAAGATACTATCCTTTCTTGAAATTTATAATTTGTATAACTCTCTAATTTGCCATCCTAAATCTTTCCCCTGCTGACTTGTTCAAGGTCTAATATCTAATTTTCAAGAGCCTCTCAAAAATTGCTATCACAGGGTACTTGGTGTTCATATAAATTCAATATAGAATATACAAAATGCTAGGGGCCTAAAAATCTAAAGAAATAAAAATAGGGGCCTTTAAGGTGGAAAGGAGAGGGGAGAGTCCGTCCCTCCATTTTTAATTTAAGTTTAAAAAATAAAAATGTAAAACAAAAAAGGGTATATCATTTTTTGGAAGGCTGAAGATGCCCTCCCCACAAATACTTGAAAACCATCCCTTGACTTATAAAAAGATAACCATATCAATTTAGCAGTTAGCAAGATCCTTCACTGCAGACAAAAAAGCTTACTACTTTATATATTGAAATTACAAGTACTCAGACATACCTACATAATACCCCAGTTAAAAAGCAGATGCAACAATTAAATAATATGAATATTTGCAGAGTTGTTTTTGCAAGGAAGTATTTTAATTTCTTATCTTGCTTAACTTTTTGCTGTTTGCCATGTAATCTTAAGTAGATTTTCTGAACTCCAAATTCACGTGACTCTCAGGTAGAGGGAAATCTGGACACAAATATAGTGAGTTGTGTAACTTCAAGTCTCTGTTTGCACTATGGCATGCTGCACAAATACACAAGGACAATTATATTCATTAAAATACAAGAAAATTGCAAAAATAAGAGAAAAATGTTTAATAACCTAAATTTCAGAATGAAAAAAGCATTATATTTTTTTAAACTTTAAGTTTAATTGTTTTCAATTGTTTCAAGTTTTTCAATGATGAAAGGGTAATTGCATATAAATAGAATAGACTTAAAGTAAGAGACTTACTTTAAGAAATTAAGGTACAAACAGAATATAGAATATAGAATAGCTGTTCTACAAACAAGAAAGATGGGAATAGCATTAGTTGGAAGTGGGAATAGTGCACTTATTTGCATTAGAGTCTGTTAGAAATTGCATTGAGTTTGAATTACATTATTGTTGAAGTAAATGCTTTATGTATAACATTCAAAAACAAAATTTAAATGACATGAATATAAGGATACATAATTGGGAGAATTTCTAGTATTAGAACTGAATATGTTAGGTACATATTGATTTATTCATACATACTAATGTGTCTGAATAACATTTACCAAAATTATTAATTAACTACCTATTTCTATGCCTATTTTAACCTTGGCTACAATGTTTTAAATATAAACCATCATGAGCTTAAACACTCTGCAAAACAATATCATGTGATAAATTAGAGCTTCCATTATTTCAACATTAGAGTAAGACACTAGAGGGAGACAGGGTTAAATGACTGTATCTCCCCATTGCATCAACCTTGTGCAACCTTTCTGTTGGGTCATTGAAAATCAACCAATGGTGTTGCTTATTTTGACACAGCCAAGTATCAGAAAATAATTTAGAAGCAGTCGAAAATGGTTATTGAAAGTGGAAGGGAGGTAGTTGGCTGTATATACATCTATACTATAGATCATTTATTTAAACACCATATCTATATCAGGAAAACAAAACTAAGTTAAAGTAATCTTTATTAGCTTATTCTTATTGTGATGTTGATAAAATATGTCAAAGTAAAGCTTGCAGTCAAACAGGGTAGCCACACTTTGTTGCACTAAATTGCATGTGTTTGTTTGCACAACCTTGTATAATTTGCACACTTACAAACACAAACTATCTCAAGCACACAGTAGTATGCCTAGGATGACTAAAATGCATTACACTCAAAATATTGCCTGAGTATAAGACTATCTCTATGTAATATTTTATTTTATAATTTCTCATAGAAACAATTTTATATATTTTAATTCTTAGAATTTGAAAGATATAACTATTTTGTGATTATTAACTTTTAAAAATAATTTAGCAAAATATACAAATATTCAAAATAATAATAGTAGTAAATACTATAATTTGGAGCTTTTTCTAAAATTAGACCTTTTTCTAACATAAGAAAAAGGTCATACAATATTTGATATTAGTTTATCTTTGACAATTAACTAAATTAAGATATTTCTAGTATATATATGAAAATTCTTCTTCTAGTATAATGATATAAATCTAATATACTAACCACATTGGAAACAATTTGTCAGTTAAAATTTAACTGGCCATTATATATTTTTTCTTTCTTTTTTTTCTTGCTCTTTGAATACAGAGCTGCTATATGTTAAGGCTGGAAGGTATTAGAAAACAAACATTTTTAAATTAAAATATTAACCCAGTATGAAATGTTTTATACCAAAATAGTAATTCGTTTTAGAACTTTTCCATGCTGTTCAAATATAATTTACATTGAGATGTATCCTGCTCACACCAGAAATCTCATGTTTGCGGCCTGGCTTCAAGGACATTTCTGGTCATACCTGTGTTTAGGTTAGGTAACTTGCGGGCATCTGGTATGTGCATGTGCAGCCAAAACAGGGTTAGGTAACCATTTATGTGCATCTTGTCATCACATGAAGTGGTGAGGTGTAATTTAAATGATAACTCTTTAATTCTCTTCTCTTAAATTTTTTCTGGTCAATTTTAAATCAAGGTTAATAAGCTATTGTTACTCTTAAGGATTGAGACACCTACCACAGAAAATTATTGCTCCATATAGGATAACTTTTTAAATCCTCTCCAAAACAATAAAAAAAAATTATATCTATAGATTCCATGAGAAAACAATAGAAAAGCTTTTTGCATTAGGGATAACTTATCTAATCTTAAGAACTTGAAATAAAGAATTCTTTTATTTTATGGTGATTCATAAGAATTTGAATTATAAGGTGAAATATTAAAGTGTCCCTTTGGAGAATGTAAATGGTCTAGGCAACTCATAACATCAGGAAAAAGGAAGTTACTTAGGTAACAAGTCACAACTCTTCTGAAATTTACCAGAGAGAGGCTGCCTGATCTTCAAACATCCCTGTTGAACTGTAAACATGAAGTTGACATAAAAATTTTATTCTTTAATTCAACTCAACACTATCTAATAATCCATATCTTACAGTCTGTTAAATTTACAAGAGCCATTTTGACTTACACTTGAAAGATAATATACCTAATAAGGATATAAATTTAAATTTGTTGAAACATTTGTAAGAGTAAGTTTTTGCTGATGAAATAATATTTATAATATTTCATCAGGATGGTTTTATGATTAACTTTAGGTCCAACCGTGAATCTATTTCTTTATACTTACTATAACTCGACTTAAGGTTCTATGTTGACATATTAATAAAATCTAAGTTTAACCTGGGTGGAAACTGGCAGCCAGACCAGAGAGAGTGGGAGGCCATCTGGATCAGGCACGTAGAAACAGGATGACAGTTTTAACCTTGAGGAAAATGCAGTTTATGTAACAAGTGCATGCGTATCAACAGAGGCCAACTCATACAACCCAGTTGGAAAAATACACTCATCTTCACTTTTTCTAAATGATTTGAAAATTTGGTTCATGCTAAAATCCAGGAAGGAAAAAAATATTGGATTGTAAACTCTGTTGGTACCCAAAGTAATATAGATGCACTTTTGCTATTATTGCTTGATAACTTTGGGAACCTTTTTATGTTTTTATATACAGCATGACCCTCAAAAAAGTATTTTTAAGCATCTGCAGCCCTTATTTCTCAATGAATTATAAAAAAATGCATATGTCCTTGTTCTCCATAGTATTCCACATAAGTAGATATAAAAATATTTTTTTTACCTACATTAACACCGGAGATTTTTAGAGCTAAAGTTTTGAAAAAGTGACTGAGGAAAAAGTAACTTTTAACATGAAACGACTTTTTTAGCAAAATTAAGGTAGAAATCCTTTTAGTTTTGTTACTAGCAGAAACTTTATACAAAAATGAAATAAAAAATTTAGTTTTTGAGTAAAAAGCATTTTTTTACACATATTTTTTGAGTCTTTTTAGTTTAATGATATCTTGAAAAACTTACTTATTAGGCAAAATTGTTTAAGATTAAAAAACCAAATAAATCTTTATGAATATAGCAGGAAAATTTTTTTTGTTTCACAATCCTAACTTTAATAACAAAAAAGTTATAAAGAAAATAAAATTAAAACATAATGATTTTTTTGTCTAAAAAGCTTAATTAACCCCCTATTAAATTATTGAGATGTCAGAAAAGTAGGCGGAGCAACTGTCATAATTGATCCTTTTCTCAAATAAGGGTTAATAAATAACCTAAAATTTGCAAATAATCAATTCATTCAGTAGTATTTTTTGCCATTAAAAATTTATATTTTTTGGTGGAATAAAAAAGAAATAATTAGTTAACTTGTTTTTCTTTGTGTCTCATTATTCAGTTGCCAAAAAAACATAATATAACCATCCAAAAAAGAAGAGAAACAAAAAAAAATTCTTTTTCTCAGTCACTTTTTCAAAACTTTAGCTCTAAAAATCTCCGGTGTTAATGGAGGTAAAAAAAATATTTTTATATCTACTTATGTGGAATACTATGGAGAACAAGGACATAAGCATTTTTTTATAATTCATTGAGAAATAAGGGCTGCATATGCTTAAAAACACTTTTTTGAGGGTCATGCTGTATATATACTAGGGGCTTCGCCCCTAGAGGCCTCTAGTGGCACTTTAAATGTTTGGTGTTTTAAAAAAATAATATGATACCTTGCAATGTTGCAAAGGAGTCTGTATCAAATTGCTACGATACTTCACAATGTTACGTAGGAGTCTGTATTCGAGGGGAAAAAAAATTTATTTATTGTGATTTCTCTTGGAAGGGTGGTGGTACCCTCCCCAAAAATTGTTATAAACCTTTCCGGGACATATGAGAAACTACCCTGTTAAGGAGAACCTGATCGGTTCAGTGGTTAGGGAGATCCTTTGGTACAAACACACAAACAAACATCCTGTTACTTTAGTATATGGTTAGTTGGTTTGACCAATATTTTCAACCAATATCTTATTTTAAAGACAAGGTGATTCTATTTACTGATTATTTATATCAATTTGTGCTTTGTGTAGTGGCGTGCAGAGGATTACACTTGGAGGGTGTATTAACTCTCTACAACCCCTTCATATGCTTATTGTGCTTTGTACTAACCAATTAAATAACTGCAATCCAGAACCTGAAAAAGCTTTGGTTACTAGTATAATATAATTCCCCCCCCCCTTGAAAGACTTTCCAAAAAAGGACATGCGATGAAAGTATTTCAGAAAAAAAAATCAAGCACAAAAATTTTCACACAAAATTGAAATACTGTAGTGTCCTCTTAACCTTGAGGAAAATGCAATTTCCTACCCCTCACCCAATCAGAGGGTGTTTTCAACCCTCCAACCAATAGGAAACTATTTTCACACCCTACAACCAATAATAATTTATCTTGCAAGCATCAACCAATCAGGATTCAGTTTGAATGCATTTCTCTTTAAATCTACTCTACTACTAAAACAAATAAATGCACTCCATGGAAAAAGGTATAGGACAATGGATGTAGAATAAACGTGGATATTAGGAAGATTGGTGTCAACTTAGGTTGCTAACGTTGGCGTCACTTATAGGTCAGGAGGGGAATGGATAGGGTAAATGGAGTTGATGGAGGGTATTGTTATTTAAGCCAACTACAAGTTTCACTTTATTAGAGAAAATAAAATCTGGTGTAAGATCCAATAAAGTAATAATATATCCATTGGGACAATAAATTACAAATTATATCTTTTAGATAAGAAGCGAAGTTTTGCCTTTAACACAAGGACGTCCAAGCTTTTTATTTTTGGAGGGAATGAATTCTAAGGGGTAAACCCCCTAAACCCCAAATACTTTTTTGTGGAGGATCAAAAGCCAAATTATGCTGAATAATATGTAAAATTTCACCTGATTTGTAAAAAGTAATAGAGCTTAGGAACCTTAAAATTAATTTAACTTTTGCTTTTTTACTTTTAAAGATTTTAATTTTGATTTTTTATTCTGAAAAATAATGTTTAGCATCGTATTGCAGACAGTTTTCCAAAAATATAAGTAAACATCATGAAATAAAAAACTAGTTTTACCACCTCAGGTCTAACAAAACTGGTTTTAATCTAATCATTTTTTTATTTTAATATCCGCAGAAAGCTGCGATAAATAACTTTTCTTTATCCTTGCTTATATTTAGCAAAACGTTTTGAGAATATGCGGTTCAAAGTAAGGTTTTCATTTTATTTTCAACGTCATACAGTATACTTTATTTGAAATGCAAGTTTAGAGCAATAAATAAAACGTTTTCACCCACATATAGAAATTATGTAAACATTATAGTAATTATTCCTTGTAGACAAATAAGAAGCTTCCCTGAATATAAAAATGATTTATATTACATGCAAAATGTTTGAATATTTTTAAAATTTCAATAATCTAAAATCAATTTAATGCATTGAGAGAGGGGACAACGGGATTTTAATACACTGCACTGGTCCCCAAAGTTTTATAGGGACGTTTTCTTATTCGTTGGCTAAACTTTGGGGACTTTTGAACCAATTTTAAATGGTTGTTCCAAACGTTTTAACCACTTTTTGTAATCTACAGAAGTGGTAATTTGGTGTATAATCATTGGGGATGTACATTAATTTAGCGGCCATTGTCTTATCCCCTCGGATCACTGAATTAATTCACTGACATGATATCTTTAATTTAGTTTTATCCATTTTTTCAATACTATTAACCCTTAAGAGTCGGGCTCCTTTTCAGACCTTAATCGGTATGGGAGGGAGAAAGGGAGGGGGGTGTTTAACTCCCCCTCCTATTATTTCAACTCCTATTAGTGCTAGAGGGCTAAAACTTGTTGTAAGTGCCCCCTCACCGTGTTCCAGAAAAGCCAAAAAATGACAAAAAATCATAGAGAGTGTATATTTTAAAATTTTGATGAAATTTTATTTTAATAGCAATAAGTATCCATATATCTATTAATATAATGGCGAAATTTTAAATATCTCCATCCTGGCTTGCACAGGATGCCAGCAAACCTGGCAGGGTCATACAGGTAAAGAGCAAAAATATTTTGTTTGCCTTAAACTAAGCATTTTAAGTTACCAAATACTAAAATATCCTATACCAGTGCATACCAATATCAAATTTAAGTGTTTAAGTCAATTTCAGGGTCCAGGTATGATCCTGCAGGTCCTGATCCCTCAGAAATCTTAAAACAGCTCTTGAGACCGCAATTTTTGACCTGTAGACTTCAAATTTTAAACATAAGCTTTTCTAACAAGTATGTATGACCTACTGAAATCATATGAAAATCTGCCGCTGTTTTCCCGCCGACCGCCGCCGCCGAAATTCATATTTTGAGATTTCTAATCTAAAGTTAACATACAGATGAGCATATTTCTTATTTATTTTCTGTGTGTATATGTAGGGAAGGAGGGGACAATGGGCTGTTTATTATAATTGTCCCTAAATTCACCAAATAGCGTTTTCTTATTTGTAGGCATAACAATTTGCTGGACTTTTATTGAATTTTGATTGGTTGGTTTATTGTTGAGTGTCCAAACATTTCAATCACTAATTGTTATTTATAGAAGGGGTAATTTTGTGTATTAGCATTGGGAATGTACATTAATTTCCCGGCCATTGTCTAATCCCTATAAATCTCTGATATGTAAGACTTTCATTTTATTTTCAATTTACTTGAAAGGAAGCATTTTCTATCTTAAACAATACAAATTCTACTTGGTTTTTTTTTAATATGTATGAAAGCACCTTTGGAAAAAGGTTGCTTTATAAAAGGGTGAAGGGAGTAAATAATGCTAACGAATTAAATAAGAATATATATTTGAACTAGGAATAGACATTAAAATTTTTAAACTTCTAGCTTTAATGGGTTCAGATGTGGATATAAGTAGGGCATCCCCCCCCCCCCCCCCAATAAAAAGGTAAAATGGTTCAGATAAGAACCTAGACATTTAAGGATAATCTTCATTTAAAACTTTTCTTTACTTTTAGTTTAAATGAATATGTGTTTTAAATAAGTAGAAAATAAATTACTTTTATATCTTTAAAAATTGTAATTTTTTTTATAGACCCAGTATCTTTAGTGCTTAAAAAAACATACTTCGCATACTTTCGCATACACAGGGTAAAGTTCTCTGATATTATACATACATCTAATATCACCATGTAAGAGGATTTGCTTGCGCTCTTTTGCGCTTTAAAGATCTGGAACCAAACGTAAAATTTTCATTAGAAGAAAATTGTCTATTTTACAGAAATCGGGTAGGCTAAGAAAACCATCTACAATTACAACAAAAAATGGAGATTTGACTTCTTTTAAAGGCTAAACGTATAAATTATTACCTACTGATTCCAAAAATATATAATACTTAAAAATAGCTTTAAAAATAAAGGGTCCACACTGATTTGAAATGTAGTTTAGTTGAACTTAAAAATAGTTGTTAACAATGATGAAAAGGAACTTAATTCCATACCTCTGGTATAATTACACATAAAAGTTTTATTTTTCATAGTAAAGAGCTAATTCTTTCGGCTTTATTTCCAAAAACTTGTGTATATTACTAAACAATTGTTTAAAAGTGTATTTTCCAAAATGTAAAAAACGATTATTTGTCACTCTCTGGAACAAAGTGCCCCTGTTTGTTAAATAATTTCCAATTATAAGTCAGTCAAATTAAAATTTAGCTTCCTTCAGCCTTTTATTTAACAACCTTTATTTGTAGGTTCTTTTAACTTGAAAAATCTGTGCCCGCCAGGATGGAGGGTGGGGTGTTATCAATAAATTTATTGTATAGAAGAGCTTACTATTTGATTTCCAATCGCAAAGAACTAAAGCTCAGCAGACGAAAATAATTTCATTAAACTTTGCTTTCTAAATTCAGCTGTTTCATGCTTTCTTCTGCTTTTTGAAAAAGAAAGGGACAATTTTTGTGAAAAATTGCCATTTCTGTCTAAACTTAAAAGAAGCATTTAAAACTGCAATTATCAATTTCTCACAACTAGGCTCCTGGCTATAAAATTGTATTCATAATCATCTTTTCCGATTTACACTACTGTATTTTTAAACCTAGTTATTTATGATTAACAAGACATTATTCCTAATGATGTAAATACTTTCTTGTAAATCATAATTATCAAGTTTTATAGTGACACCTAGCGACAAATATAGAACTAATATATTGCAGATGTTCCCAAATTTATTTTTTGCCTGAATTTACATTGTTTTCAATTATTTATCCGTAAAGGGTTGAGCTATCCATGAAGTGTTGGAAAATTATCTATGTCCTTATTTTGAATTATTGGGTTATTGTCAGTTATATGAAATCAATAGATAATTTTCAAAATATTTTTCTTCAAATGAACAGTATTTAGACAATACAAAAACGAAATTAACTAGGAAAAAATGCAGAAATCATTAAAGGTCACACATAGACGTCCAAGTACAGGGTTAAGGGGTGTTTACCCCTTTAGACTTTGAATCTCTTATTTTACACCCCTCAAGTTTTTTAAAAATACGTTTGATTACTCCCCTTGAACGTATAGAACCCCTAATTTTACCCTAATACAAAGTAAAAAGTTTGGGCGTCCTTATGTTAACATTAGTTTACAATTTGCAGTTTGTTCTTTTGCCAGCACCCGGCTGTATTTACATTTTTGA
The DNA here is from genome assembly GCF_053477335.1 of Acartia tonsa. NCBI lineage: Eukaryota > Metazoa > Arthropoda > Copepoda > Calanoida > Acartiidae > Acartia > Acartia tonsa. The sequence goes on along the minus strand of NC_137260.1, from coordinate 541,946 downwards.
AAGAATCAGCTGAACTCGAAGACCCAACCCTAAGTTGGTAGAAGGCCTTTGAAAAGGGGTGATTGTTACATATAATATTTATCGCTCTATATATATTACTTTAATGTGTTATCCGTCTTCTCCCCCCCCCCCCTCCAATTAAAGGTTTGATTACTAAGAAGAATGTACAAAATTTGTAATGTACAGTTATGCTATAAAAAAAGGTTAATAACTGTTTCTATCTGTCTATTTATCTTATGGATGTATTATTACTTGGATGTTACACCAGATTTTCATGTTCTCTAATAAAGTGAAACATGCATCGGGCTAAAATAACTTTTTCCTCTTCAAATCCCCCTCCCTTCTGGATAAACAGACTGACCAGTTAACGAGTTCCATATTAACAAGCTAAAGTTTTCCCCTGGTAATATATCCACGTATATTCTACATCCATTGAACTACAACCACATGGTAGAGCAAAATACAGGAATCTAAAGGGATAAGACAATGGCCGATAAATTTATGTAGATTCCCAATGATGATAATCAAAATTATCAAGATTAGAATTAGTGGTTAAAACGTTTTGACACTCAACTTAATGAATCAACCAATCAAAACTCCAAAGTCCCCAAAGTTATTAAGCAAACGAATAAGAAAATGTTATTATAAAATTTTAGGGACTAGTGTAATAAACAGTAAGAGATATAAGTTTTCCGGAATTTTAATGTAGGGAGTAGATTTGAAATCTGCATCAAATTTTAAGGATTTTTTATAAAATTCATTTTTTGTATAATTCTTTATCTAAAAGCGGAAATACAAATTAAGTTAATTAATTTTGGCATCCGTGATTGGTGGATTTAAAAAATCTGCGCTCTGATTGGATGTCGTACATCATTCAACCAATTAGAGCGCAGGTAGTTTAAAATCCAACTATCCTATTGGTCAAAATTAATTAACTTAAAATGTATTTCCGCTTTTAGATAAAGAATTATACAAAAAACGAATTTTATAAAAAATCCTTAAAATTTGATGCAGATTTCAAATCTACTCCCTACATTAAAATTCCGGAAAACTTATATCTCTTAATAAACAGCCCATAGTTCCCTCCCTCCATGAGCAAAATACCAGCCAACCAACCATGATGATATTGCAATGTTCTTCATGTACTGTGTCATCCAGGGAAGGAGGGAGGGGACATTGGACTGTAAATTTGTTAGTACCCAAATTCCAATAGAAGCCACGATATACATGATATAAGTCTATATTAAAAGCAGGACATAAAATCGGTCAGGAAGCGGTCAAACGGTCAAAGGGTCATAACACCACTATTCTCAGATGTTCATTGATATCCCAGTATACACCAAAAAAAAATTTAGGTCTCTTTCTTATACACAAAAGTCATAATGAAGAAATTAAGATTTATTTAGAATTTTTTCTAAATTTGGTGCCACCTAACCGACTTTGACCGGACGCCACGACCGACACAGACCAGATATCCTTATAAGATCAACTCTTGCCGATGTGTAATTACTAAACTTTAAAAGTCATGAAGTCACAACTCTCTATCTTACCTACAAAAAAATTACATTGAAAAAACTAGAGTTTAACCCGATCTGTAAGGGTTAAGTCATAAAAAATTACAAAATATTTTTGCTTTTTTACCTGGATGAACCGGCAATGTTTGCTGGCGTCCTGTGCCCGCCAGAATGGCGATATTCAAAACATTACATTGCCACTACATTTATGAATAATACAATGAACGTTGTACATTCTCTATGACGAAAATCAAAATTAGTCCATCTGAATAATAACGTGGTTATAAAACTTTGGGTACCAGCGTAATTTGCAGTTCAATGTTCCATCATTTTCTGGGTGGGGGGCTTCGCTATATAAATAAACAAAGTCTTTCTTGTTCAAATTTAAATGTACAAAATTGCTAGTAATATTGGTTTTAAAGTCATCATTTTTGCAAGAATATCACCAAGTTAGAGAGTCTTTTTAGCACTTTCATTATATGATGATATAGCTTATAAATATCTAAAGGAACCACCAAAGTACTGTGAAATTGCAGGAAGGGAGGGGACATTTGACTGTAAATTTATTATTAAAAACGTTCTCTTTTTTATTGGCTTATCCCTTAAGATCCTGATAATCTATTTTCTCGTATTCATTCGAATCCGGTGGATAGGAACCGGTTCTCATCCATACGAAAAAACTATGTCTAGCATTGTATTATATCCAGTAGATCTTTTCATGAAAATACCCTTTCTCGAATTTCATTCTTCTGCTAACCTAAAAAGTTACTTTAGGGGCCTAGAAATACATGTACAAAATACAAAATACGGCCAGCCGCTAAATATTAAAACTGCTGTAGAGCAGCCAATTTTAAAGCTAAGAAAACCAAATTTTATGACGAACTATTATTTTTTATAACAAACAAATACCTTTTCTGACCATCGCCGAAAAACGACAAATAATGGAAACCGCCAATTTTGGCAGTAAAATGGCGGTTGGTGGCGCTAAATAATATTTTTATCTGTTTATAGTTACAATTTATTAAGATATTATTCTCAGTTTAAAATAATTGGTGCTTCCAGCACCAAAACCGGCAAAAACAAGCAGTTAAAGTTCTGTACCCCTACTTAACCCCCTAACAAACCCCCCCCCCCCCTCTATCTCGGCTCGTGTTACAGATAGAGACGTAATACTTTTTTCTGGTGGTTCATGTTTATTTTTAGAGAAAATTACTTTTTCTAGTCATAGCGGTCAGACCGCTCCTTATCCGCTTTTTAGCAGCCAGCCACTAAATATTAAAACTGCTGTAGGGCAGCCAATTTTAAAGCTAAGAAAACCAAATTTTACGACGAACTATTACTTTTTATAACAAAAAAATACCTTTTCTGACCATCGCCAAAAAACGACAAATAACGGCAACCGCCAATTTTGGCAGTAAAATGGCGGTTGGCGACGCTAATTAATATTTTTATCTGTTTATGATCACAATAAAAGACTTCATACAAAAATTGGCTGATAAAGGTCCGGAAAGGGGCAACACAGTTAATTGTTGAAAATGTAATAGATTTTTATTTTAGTCAGATGCCAGACGCAGGCAATTAAATAAATTAACATTTAGAAATAGGAAAGAAAACAAAGTCATTCCTAATTAGGACAGAAGTCACTGGAAATTGATCTGATTGATCTAAGGAAGGCTACTTATGTCCTTCATCTAACAAAATCTAACTTAAGGGAGGTGACTTATGTCCTTTGTCTGACAAATTCTTACATTAGGAAGGCTGCTTATGTCCTTCATCTTGCAAAACTTAGCTTTTCTGTCCTTCACATAGCAAAACCTCACAAAACAAATTCTTGCAAATCAAAGCAAATTCTTGCAAAACATAGCAAATTCTAGCAACACATAGCAAATTCTTGCAAAATCTAGCAAATTCTTGCAAAAAATTGCAAATTATTGGAAAACTTAGCTTTTCTGTCCTTCACATAGCAAATTCTTGCAAAATATAGCAAATTCTTACAAAACATAGCAAATTCTTGCAAAACATAGCAAATTCTTACAAAACATAGCAAATTCTTGCAAAACATAGCAAATTCTTGCAAAACATAGCAAATTCTTGCAAAACATAGCAAATTCTTGGAAAAATGAGGATTTCTGTCCTTCAAATAGCTAATTCTTGCAAAACATAGCAAATTCTTACAAAACATAGCAAATTCTTGCAAAACATAGCAAATTCTTGCAAAACATAGCAAATTCTTGCAAAACATAGCAAATTCTTGCAAAACATAGCAAATTCTTGCAAAACATAGCAAATTCTTGGAAAACTTAGCTTTTCTGTCCTTCACATAGCTAATTCTTGCAAAACATAGCAAATTCTTACAAAACATAGCAAATTCTAGCAACACATAGCAAATTCTTGCAAAACCTAGCAAATTCTTGCAAAACCTAGCAAATTCTTGCAAAACATTGCAAATTATTGGAAAACTTAGCTTTTCTGTCCTTCACATAGCAAAACCTCACAAAACATAGCTTTTCTGTCCTTCACATAGCAAATTCTTGCAAAACATAGCAAATTCTTGCAAAACATAGCAAATTCTAGCAACACATAGCAAATTCTTGCAAAACATAGCAAATTCTTGCAAAACCTAGAAAATTCTTGCAAAACATTGCAAATTATTGGAAAACTTAGCTTTTCTGTCCTTCACATAGCAAATTCTTGCAAAATATAGCAAATTCTTACAAAACATAGCATATGCTTGCTAAACATAGCAAATTCTTACAAAACATAGCAAATTCTTGCAAAACATAGCAAATTCTTGCAAAACATAGCAAATTCTTGGAAAACTTAGCTTTTCTGTCCTTCACATAGCAAATTCTTGCAAAACGTATCAAATTCTTGCAAAACATAGCAAATTCTTGCAAAACATAGCAAATTCTTGCAAAACATAGCAAATTCTTGCAAAACATAGCAAATTCTTGCAAAACATAGCAAATCCTTGCAAAACATAGCAAATTCTTGCAAAACATAGCAAATTCTTGGAAAATTTAGCTTTTCTGTACTTCAAATAGCTAATTCTTGCAAAACATAGCAAATTCTTACAAAACATAGCAAATTCTTGCAAAACATAGCAAATTCTTGCAAAACATAGCAAATTCTTGCAAAACATAACAAATTCTTGAAAAACTTAGCTTTTCTGTCCTTCACATAGCTAATTCTTGCAAAACATAGCAAATTCTTGGAAAACTTAGCTTTTCTGTCCTTCACATAGCTAATTCTTGCAAAACATAGCAAACTCTTACAAAACATAGCAAATTCTTACAAAACATAGCAATATCTTGCAAAATATAGCAAATTCTTGCAATAAGGGTCCCAAACTCAAAAATGAAGTTTCAGCGTGATCCGACCACCGGTTCTTGAGATACAGTGACCTGGTGTCCTTGGTTCGAATCCTTAGTAAATTTGTCCAAAAATATTTGACAAGGACACCAGGTCACCGTAGCTTGTGAACTGGTGATCAAATTTGCTATGTTTTGCGAGAATTTGCTATGTTTTGCAAGAATTTGCTATATTTTGTAAGAATTTGCTATGTTTTGCAAGAATTTGCTATGTTTTTTAAGAATTTGCTATGTTTTGCAAGAATTAGCTATGTGAAGGACAGAAAAGCTAAGTTTTCCAAGAATTTGCTATGTTTTGTAAGAATTTGCTATGTTTTGCAAGAATTTGCTATGTTTTGTAAGAATTTGCTTTGTTTTGCAAGAATTTGCTATGTTTTGTAAGAATTTGCTTTGTTTTGTAAGAATTTGCTATGTTTTGCAAAAATTTGCTATGTTTTGCAAGAATTTGCTATGTTTTGTAAGAATTTGCTATGTTTTGCAAGAATTTGCTTTGTTTTGTAAGAATTTGCTATGTTTTGCAAAAATTTGCTATGTTTTGCAAGAATTAGCTATGTTTTGTAAGAATTTGCTTTGTTTTGCAAGAATTTGCTATGTTTTGCAAGAATTAGCTATGTGAAGGACAGAAAAGCTATGTTTTGCAAGAATTTGCTATGTTTTGCAAGAATTTGCTATGTTTTGTAAGAATTTGCTATATTTTGCAAGAATTAGGTATGTGAAGGACAGAAAAGCTATGTTTGTTTTGTAAGAATTTGCTATGTTTTGCAAGAATTTGCTATGTTTTGCAAGAATTTGCTATGTTTTGCAAGAATTTGCTATGTTTTGCAAGAATTTGCTATGTTTTGTAAGTATTTGCTATGTTTTGCAAGAATTTGCTATGTTTTGTAAGAATTTGCTATGTTTTGCAAGAATTAGATATGTGAAGTACAGAAAAGCTAAGTTTTCTAAGAATTTGCTATGTTTTGCAAGAATTTGCTATGTGAAGGACAGAAAAGCTAAGTTTTCCAAGAATTTGCTATGTTTTGCAAGAACTTGTTATGTGAAGGACAAAAAAGCTAAGTTTTCCAAGAATTTGCTATGTTTTGCAAGAATTTGCTATTTTTTGCAAGAATTTGCTATGTTTTGCAAGAATTTGCTATGTTTTGCAAGAATTTGCTATGTTTTGAAAGAATTTGCTATGTTTTGCAAGAATTTGCTATGTGAAGGACAGAAAAGCTAAGTTTTCTAAGAATTTGCTATGTTTTGTAAGAATTTGCTATGTTTTGCAAGAATTTGCTATGATTTGTAAAAATTTGCTATGTTTTGCAAGAATTTGCTATGTTTTGTAAGAATTTGCTATGTTTTGCAAGAATTTGCTTTGTTTTGTAAGAATTTGCTATGTTTTGCAAAAATTTGCTTTGTTTTGCAAGAATTTGCTATGTTTTGTAAGAATTTGCTATGTTTTGCAAGAATTTGCTGTGTTTTGTACGAATTTGCTATGTTTTGCAAAAATTTGCTATGTTTTGCAAGAATTAGCTATGTGAAGGACAAAAAAGCTAAGTTTTCCAAGAATTTGCTAAGTTTTGCAAGAATTTGCCATGTTTTGCAAGAATTTGCTATGTTTTGTAAGAATTTGCTATGTTTTGCAAGAATTTGCTATGTTTTGTAAGAATTTGCTAAGTTTTCCAATATTTTGCTATGTGATGGACCAAAAACCAATTTTATGCAAGATTTTGCTATGTGAAGGATCAAAAAGCTAGGTTTTGTGAGGTGAAGGGAGGCTACTTATGTCCTCAATCTTGCAAAATCTTTGTTAAGGGAGCCATGTTATGCCCTTCATCTAACAAATTCTCACATAAGGAAGGCTACTTATGTCCTTCCTAGGAAGGTGATACTGTCCTAATTTAGGAATGACTTTGTTTTCTTTCCATGATCCTAGAAATATTATCAATTTGTCTACAAAGGGTTAAAAACAAAATCAAAATATACAAATCTAATTATTAAAAACATCAAGATGATCTTTTCCATCCTATTACATATTATCTTTCTTATTTTCCTTTTCAAATGCAAGATGTATTTTCAAAA
>NC_137260.1:172500-530000 GCF_053477335.1 Acartia tonsa | reverse complement strand
AGATAGACAGATAGACAAATATATATACTAAAGGACAGACAAACAAACAGAAAAATAGAGGTACAAACAAACAGAGTGATAAAAAGACAGACAAAGAAACAGACAGACAGACTAACATACATTTAAATAGATAGACAAATAATCAGACAAATCGACAGTCAAACATACAGACAATCAATAAGGAAATATAAAATAAATTCTTTTTTTCTCATTAATATTCAAGATATGTTCTAAGTTTGATTAAAATCAAATAGACTAGGATAATTAAATCCATAGTTGTTTATCGCATCGTATTATAAACAACTTTCTGCAGATATTAAAATAAAAAATATAAGATTTAAATATGTTTTGTTAGCCCCGATGGGTAAAAGGCCCGGGGTAATAAAACTAGTTTTGGATTTATTATTTTTATTTTAATATTCGTTGAAAATTGTCTGTAATACTCTGTTATACATCTTAAGATTTATACCCCTGGTAAAGCCTGTGCACGACGCACGTCTACATATTATCATTTATTCTACCCTTTTTAAAAGCGAAGCTTTTCTATACTTAGGGTCGGTCCGTCCGTCCGTAACGGATAGCTTTTTTCGTTAATTTAGGCATGTTAGAATTGTCCTATCGATTTCAAACTTTGCATGGTGATTCCTGTAGTATTTAGGTACGATTTAGAAAGCGTTGCAACTCTATAAACATTACCAGAATGTCCGTACGTTCATTTTAAACATGTTGATTTTTTTACCTTTTTAACAACAAATTTTTATGTGATCTAATCATCCGATTGATCTGAATTTTGGTATATTGATTCCTGGGACAACAAAGTATAATGTTTCAAGCGAAGCAACTCTATAATCAATTCCTAAAAATGTAAGTATGTCCATAAACATTATCCTGTATCAAGCAGTTTTTCAACAAATTTACACTTACAATTTTGCTTCAACTCTTATACATTTATTTTCTGATTTTTCAGTTCTGACACTATAATTGTTAAGTGTTAATGTCCGTTTTATGGATGTTGTCATCCTTGTTAAACCAAAGTATAGCTAGATATACAATACATATTAAAGCCATAAAAAAAAATTTATCCTCTTTCTTATATAAAGTAGTAAGCTTTTTGTCTGTAGCAAAGGATCTCGCAAACCCCCTCCGGTTTTTTCTTTCTCATTTTCTGTGTGTGAAAGATAAAGAGCCCAAACTGCGTGACTTTTTAAGTATGGGTATGACACATAACTGAGAGTTGGAATTTTTTGAATATCTCCATCCTGGCGGGCACAGGATGCCAGCAAACCTGGTCCCCTCCACCCCCCCCCCCCCAACCGATTAAGGTGCGGCAAGGGGCCCTACTGTTAAGGATTAATATATATATTCAAACACCCACGATTCTTAATGGATAAGAAAACGATAAATTGATGTACCTCTCATGATATAGTCCCCAAAGTTTTCTTAGACGTTGGCTTAACAACTTTGGGGACTTTTATTGAATTTAAATTGGTTGGTTTATTAAGTAATTGAGTTTCCAAACGTTTTTGTAATCTACAGAAGGGGGATTTTGTGTATCATTATTGGGGACGTAAATCAATTTATTTTTTACATAAACATAAACTTTTACATAATGAAATCAGGCTTTAAAAACTTTGGAGAGTATATTGAATTTTGATTGGTTGGTTCATTAAGTGTCCAAACGTTTTACCACTAATTTTAATCTAAAGATAGGGTATTTTGTTAATCATCATTACAGTATTTACAGCTATTGTCTTATCCCTTTAGATCCCCCTGGATAAAACCGCATGAGTATTTAATAAACTATTACATAATGAAATCAGGCTTGAAATATTTTAAATGTCACGTCCCCAACTAGACTTACATAATTATATAAAAGTAACATGTTGTCTGTATGTGTGTACCGAAAGATCTCGCTAACCGCTGAACCGCTATGATTATCCATTTTAGCACGTAAACAATAGATATAGAATATTCATGGATGTTATGACAGGGAGAAAATTGTCGTCAATTTAGGTTGCCAACATGGACATTATTTATTGGTCAGTTCCTTCATCTAGTAGGAGAAGAGGCCGAGGGGATAGGGGGTGTATAAAAGGGGGTATCGTTATTTTAGTCAGCTACAAGTTTAGCTTTATATGAGTACATGATAATCTAGTGTAAGATCCAAATAATAATAAATCCATAACTCTAACCTTTTCAAGATATTTATAAAACTCGAAAAAACAAGGATGACAACATCCATAAAAGCGAAGCACTGAAACGGTAGGACAAACGGACATTAACACTTGTATAGTGTCAGAACTAAATAGTGAGAATATAAATGTATATGAGTCTATATTAATAGTAAGTAAATTTGGTGAAAAATTGCTTGACGCAGGATAATGATGAAGGACATACTTACATTTTTAGGACTTGATAATAGAGTTGCTTCGCTTATAATATTGTACTTTGTTGTCCCTGGAATCAGTATACCAAAAATCAGATCAATCAGATAATTAGATCATATAAAATTTGTTGTTAAAAAAGTGAAAAAAAATCAACATGTTGAAAATGGACGTACGGACATTCTGGTAACGATTATAGAGTTGCTACGCTTTCTAAATTGTACCTAACTACTACAGAGATCACCATACAAAATTTGAAATCGATACGACAAATCTAACATGCCTAAATTAACGAAAAAAGCTATCCGTTACGGACGGACGTACGGACGGATCGACCCTAATTATAGAAAAGCTTCGCTTTTAAAAACTGAATAAACCTAAATTTTAGTCGTGATTTGTTAATATTACCGCTGCTTTGTGCTGTTTTCGTTCTTGTTTTGTGGCTAAACTTGATAAACTTTCTATGTACTTTATGCGACCTTCAACAATTATTTTCAATATTTATACATAGTTTTAAGTACAAATTGGTTTAAAAGTTTGTAGTATTCTAAAAAGTATCTAAGTTTTTTGAGCAAATAATGTAAAACTTTGGATGCCAGTTTCATTACCAGTCCAATGTCCCCTCCCTCCTTGGTTAAAGGAACCAAACAATCAAGGTTATTTAATAAAGTCCCTAAACTTTTAACAAAGTCAAAAATTGACAGAACGTGTTCATAAAAGTTTGGGTTCCAGTCCCCAAACTTTTTAAGTCAATAATTGACAGAACGTGTTCATAAGACTTTGGGTTTCAGTATAATGTCCTTCTCCCTATTATCTATAATACAAAGTAGCTTGATGTCTGTCCGTCCGTCTGTAACCACTGAACCGATCGGTTTCTACTCTTCAGGGTATATACCTATTGGACCTGTGGTGGTTTAAAGCTATTTTCTTGGGAGTCGGGACACCCCCAACCCCCCAAAAATGTAAACCCCCCCCCCCAAAAAAAAAAAATTGTTTTTTGGGGAAACCACTTCAAAATGAATGGCAGTACAAGAAATATTTAATTTTATTTTTTTTTATATTACCTCTTAGGACAAAGCCCCTAGAGGCTAGGGGCGAAGCCGCTAGTAAGTCTAATAGTATAATTTGAACAAACTGTACGAACATTTAAACAATTTTTGTCGTCCATTTCTTTCGTAGACTTTTGTAATAAAGTGTATATATACTTATATAAGACAACTCTTTGGCCTAACCGTACTTTTGTCGTTGTGTCAGTATTATAATAGTTATTTCTCGCATCGTATTATAAACGGCTTTCCGCGGATATAGAATGTACAATTATAAGATTAAAACTAGTTTTTTTAGCCCCGAGGTGCCGGAGGCACCGGCTAAAAAAACTGGTTTTAATCTTATGATTGTACATTTCTATATTCGTAGAAAGCTGGATATAATACGATGCTAGACATAGTTTTTTCGTATGGATGAGAACCGGTTCCTATCCACCGGATTCGAATGAATACGAGAAAATATTTTTTCAGCATTGCTTCGAAACCGCTCAATATCCGTTAGATTAGAACAAATTTAATTAAAGTTTTTATTCGACATTTATACATTTATGTTCTGATTTTTCAGTCCTAACACACTACAAGTATAAATATTCGTTTGTCCTACCGTTTTAGAGCTTCGCTTTTATGGATGTTGTCATCCTTGTTAAAATACAATCTAAAACTAAGAGATATAATTAAAGGTTAAGCAACTTAGGTTTTATAAAGTACTTTGGATATTTTTTATACTCTTTTAAGTAGAACTAGTTGCTTTACCCCTAGCCTCTAGGGGACAGGAGGGTGGATGGGGTCAGGAAAATAGCCTAAAACCTTCTCAAGATATTAATAAAACATATCTGAAAAGTGATACCAATTAGGACATGCGATATCATATAGGGAGGGAGGGTTGGGAATTAATGTAGCCTAAAACCATCACACGAATAAAACTTTAAAATAAAGTACCCTAGTATTAAATTCTGGGACCTGTGTAAAGGTTCCCTTTAATGGAATATTTTGGTATATAATCACTTGGGGCGGTATTTCAATTTATCGTTCATTGTCATACCTTTAGGATCCATGTTAATTTTAGTTCAGTCCTCTGAAAATATTTGAAATATTAATGTAATTTTTATTAACCACATGTATTGCAACATATTTTAATTAGAGTTGGGCCGGATATCCGGCCATTTTCAATATCCGGCCGAATACCGGATATTGAAACTATTCAGTTACTGTATATCTAGCTGAATTATAATGCCGAATATCCGGCATTTACCAAATATCCGGTCGGATACTGGTTATCCAACATTATAATTCAGCTGGATATATTGTATCCGGCCAAAAAAGTATCCTGCACAACCCTAATTTTAATTAGACGTTTTCGGGCAAAGTGCGCTTTTCGAGCAAATCCCCCCCCCCCCCCTACTCCCATGTCTTCTAAGAAATAGAAAATATGAGGGGGGGGGGAAGGACAATATTTTTTTATTTTATTTTTTTTTAGGTCAGGTTAGGTTAGGTTTTATTGGGTAGCAACGCAATATAAGGACACCTTAGACATTGGCCCCGCAGGGTTAGGGCCTATCCCGAGATTCTCTTATTTTCAATTTTTATTAAAAAAAAAAGAGAAGGGGTGTATGAGTGCTCGAGAGGCACCGTAAGGGAAAGCACATTTACTTATTAATGTACTTTAGTAGCTATGCAAAATTATTTTAATATTTTCACGAACATATATGTATAGTTCAAGAATATTTAAATCCATAAGTAGCGCTGCAAAGTACAAATTCTCCAAAATACAGGGAACTAGTAGACCAAACAAGGATGACAACATCCATAAAAGCGAAGCACTGAAACGGTAGGACAAACGGACATTAACACTTGTATAGTGTTTGAACTGAATAATCAGAATATAAAAGTATAAGAGTCAAAGCAAAATTGTAAATTAATTTGTTGAAAAACTGCTTGTTACAGGATAATGTTTATGAACATACTTACATTTTTAGGACTTGATTATTGAGTTGCTTTGCTTATACTATTGTTCTTTGTTGTCCCAGGAATCAATATATTAAAAATCAGATCAAACGGATGATTAGATCACATAAAAATTTGTTGTTAAAAAAGTAAAAAAAATCAACATGTTTAAAATGGACGTACGGACATTCTGGTAATGATTATTGAGTTGCTACGCTTTCTAAATCGTACCTAATTATTAAAGAAATCACCATGCAAAGTTTGAAATCGATATGACGATTCTAACATGCCTAAATTAACGAATAAAAGCTATCTAGGACGGACGTACGGACCAACCCTAATTATAAAAAAGCTTCGCTTACAATGGCAAGTAACTATCAAAATCAGTGCAGGGAGGGAGGGGACATTGGAATGATTATTACACTAGCCCTCAAAGTTTTATAAAAAAAAACGTTTTCTTATTCTTTGGTTTGAATTTTTATTGGTTTGTTCATTTATTTTGAGTCCAAACGTTTCAACCACTGATTGCAATATATACAGAATTTTGTGTATCATTGATGGTAGATGTACCTCAAATTATCGACCATTTGTCTTATCCCTTTAGATCCTTTCCGAGAATGTACGCAATTTTTAAAGTACAATGTCAATTAAACATCAAAATACTGCTTCTTTGAAATGAAGTAATATTTAGTTTTGAAAGTATTTGTAAAAACACAAAAAAAGTACAAAATATATATTCTACAAAGAAAATCAGACCTAAACCAGTCGTTTGCACGACTTTTGTCTATAGGTATATGTATCTCTAAATCCTAGCAAATTATGTTTCCGATTTTGTACAGTGCATATTCTGTACATTTCGGATTTTACAAATGTTGTTTTTTTACTAAGTCTTAAATAATCTTTTAGTATTTTTATTTTCTTTGTCATTTATTAAAACCTGTGTACATTCTTAGTCTACGGAGCAGTGTTTCGGAGCCGGAGCCGGAGCCCGGAGCCGTGGAGCCGCCATATTTTGCTGGAGCCGTATTTTTCGTTAAAAAACGGCTCCGGTTTCGGACTAGATAAATAAAGAGATTTCTTATAAATTATAATTTGGTAACTCTGTTTTTTCATGTGCAAATGCCCCTTTTAAGTTTTCAAGTCTATTTTTGTCAAAAATTAAACTTTAAAAACATTCAAAGTCAAAAATAGACTTGGGAGAAAAAAATATGTCGAGTTTTTCTTGATTTTAGGTCGAAGCCTGAGCCGGAGCCGCACCAAAATTAAACGGCTCCGAAACACTGCTACGGATTCTCTGTAATCTTTACTACGTCAAACGTCTGGTGATATGTAAAACATGTGTTAAAAAATATTTTGCAAACGAATTAAGTGATAAACCCAGGAGGGAGGGAGGGGACATTGGGCTGTTCTGAAATAAAGTTTTCTTATTGGTTATGAAGACGTTTTTTGAATTTTATTTGTTGGTTTACTAAGTTAAGTGTCCAAGCTTTTCAATCACTATAATGTAATTTTCAGATGGGGTTATTTTGTGTATCATATTTGGGAATGTACATCAATTTATCGGCAATTGTCTTGTCCCTTTAGATTCCTGGATAAACCTATGCATTCACAAGAATATTCTAGTATTTATGAATAACTGTTACATAGTTGGCGAGTAACAGTAACAGGATGGCTTTGTGTCTGTCTGTTTGTTCGTAACGAATGATTTCACAAACTGCTGAACCGATATGATTCTCCTTTACAATTAATAGAATAGAGAATTAAATCATTTTGACAGAATTATATAGCTTCTTTAAATTTTCATTGGCATAATTTGGAAGACAAAGTTAGTTCAATAGAAGTTAATTTAATCTTTTCTACAGGTACTTAACCCTTAACGGTCGGAGGGGAGGGGCGTTTAACGCCCCCACATCCGGTTTTTTCTATCTCATTTTCTGTGTGTGAGAGATAAAGAGCCCAAACTGCTTGACTTTTTAAGTGTGGGTATGAGACATAACAGAGAGTTGAAATTTTTAAAATATCTCCATCCTGGCGGGCACAGGATGCCAGCAAACCTGGCAGGGTAATCCAGGTAAAGAGCAAAAATATTTTTTTTGACTAAAACAAAGCATTTTATCTTACCAAAATACTAAAATATCCTCTAGTAGTACATCCTCATATTAAATACAGGTGTTCAAGTCAATTTTAGGTTCCAGGTATGATCCTGCAGGTCCTGATCCTCCAGGTGTCCAGAAATCTTTAAAAGGCTCCTGTGGCCGCAATTTTTGACTTTAAATTTCAAAGTTAAGGTTTTCTTATATTTCTACATAACGTATTAAAATTTCATAAAGATCCGCCGCCGTTTTCAAGCCGACCGCCGACTGCGGCAGCTGGCAGCTGCCAAGTACAGCTGCGGCCGCTGAAATTTATATTTTGATATTTCAAAATTTCAAATTTACATAAAGATAAACATTTTCTGCAAAAAAATTTTATTCTAGCTTCAAAAATAAAAAAATTACAGCCGTTTGAAATTTTTAAGTAAAAAAGGACCTAAAAACAAAGGTTGTTAAATAAAAGGGTGATGGAAGCGAAAATTGACCTTGACTTACTTAAGGTCGGAAATTCATCATAACACAGGGGTTTTTTTTTGATTTGGTTTTTAAAATCAGAATTTAATTTATGAAAGTACTTTTCATAATGTCTAAAATGTTATAATACGTAAAATTTAAAACAAGGGTGACAACATCCATAAGTAGCAAAGCAAAACAATGTATAGACTTTATGTCATAGAAATCTTCAATAAAAATTTCAGCTGTTTATATTCAACAGCAGCTGAGAAAATCCAATTTCCCCTTATAGACTACATAAACTAAATTATAAATATAGTTTCGCTGATAAAAAAGGATTACAACATCCATAAAAACGTACATACGTGTACCGACATACAGATTTACATGTACTATTACAGGTTAGCTTCGGTTCTAAATGTTAGTGTGGTATCCGCCTCGGTTAAATGGCAGACACCCGAGTTCAAATGATTACGGCAGTGCGAACAGACGGGGACACATATATTATAGAGAAGCTACGCTTCTCTAGCAATCACTAAATAATAAACAGAGTCTATTCAGATGTTACTTTATTCAGGGTCTAAGGTTTACTAAAGATGTACAACATAATATGAATACATATGGATTAGGAATAGAGATAGTTAAAGGTAAATCATACAAGTAAAACATAGATAGTTGCAATGGTTAGGTAGATGACTATCCCTGTCCGGGGGAGGCAGGATAGCCCATGGAACAGCACAATAGGTAGATAAGAATAGAGGGGTTGAGTGGTAGGTCTGGGTACTAAAAGGGAAGGTTTGATGATTACTGTGACAACAACAGTCTGTGTGGGTGGTGAATCTATCGGGTGAAGGAAGGCTTAGAACCTTTATCCTCAGGGCTGAGGTGGTGCTGATAACTTAGTGGTTGAAGGGGAAGGTTCCGGTGCTTAAGAAGGAAGAGGGAGGGGTCACACCCCTCCCTCCACTTGCAGGACAACTGAGAGATGAAATCAATACCGTTATCTTACATATTTGCAGGTGGCTTTACAATTGTAGAATAACAGGATTAGCTGGGTGCGTAGCATCACTATAATATCTTGGTTTCCGCATGGCCCAGAGTTGCCGAATACCACAACTCTCCCCTCGGAAGGCTGGGAGGGGTTGTCTGCACCGCCAGACTTCCGACAGTAGTTGAGGCCTTCAGTTTGTTTTCCTTGTGGAATGGGTCCGCCAGGACACCAGCTGCTGAACGGTGGTAGACTCCAGCCTTCCCCAGGTCGAACGGGATCTGCTATATCTGCTGGAGTAGCTGGTTCCGCTGGATGTTCTGGCCGTTGGATGTGTACTTCTGAGGCCACCCTGGCAACCTCCAGGGGTGGCACAGCACATGAGGGGGCTTGGACCAACAGCCGCATGGTATACATCTCTTCAGGTTTCTCTACTGGGCTGGTGGTCTCCATCTTGTTGGTCACCTTGCTGCTGGCAGGCTGGTTACTGGATGCAGGCACAGCTTCTTCGCCCTCGGGGTTGGTCAGGTTCATTCTGCTTCCAGGGTCTCTGTCAATGCGGGCAGGTGGTGGTTGCCATACTGTAGGAACGTTGCCTCCCTCAGGCTCATCCTGGACATTGGCAGGGTGGTGCCTGGCAGTCCGACCTGCAGGGTAGGGGAAGGTAACAGTCCATCCCCTGTGCCGGAGGCTGTCTTGGATCTGCAAGGTTGGCTCCGCTCTAATTGGCTGGGGGACAGGCCAATCCACGGCCACTGCTGCTGGTGGACCGGAGGCACAAGGCCCCAGATTTCCTCCCCTAGCATGAAGGTGTCCAGGCACATCGTCTCCATCTTGGGTAGGCATAATTGTTGGGGATCCTCTACTTCTATGGTTAGGCTCGGCACTTGATGCATCTAGTTTAGTTACTCCCCAGGCAGCGGCCAAAGCTTCTTCAGGTTGGCTGGTAATGGCTGATATCCTGGTTCCTGGGGCAGATGCAGGAGGCGCAGGCAAGTTTGACCCAGCACAAACTTCCGGCAGGGTCTCCCCTACTAGGGGTCAGGCAGTGCTGGGCTGCTTGTGGTGGCTCCTTGGTTGCATTCAGCCTTCTCCCCATACACACAGGTCCTTTCCATACAACAGCGGCTCTCCTCTCCTGGGTGGCGAGGCCAGCCTTGGCCTTAGCTTCTGCAGGTGCTTCTCCACATGAGGGATCCTGCCTCCAGTTACTCCAGGTAGTTGGTAGCAAAGGCCGTTGATGGTGCCAGTCGGAAGGTGGGCTATGATCTCTGGGGGGTATCTGTGGCCAGTGTGTGGACAGGTACCCACAGTTGAACCGGCAAGGCCCAGAGGATGCCATACTGATGGTAGCCTGAACTGGGTTCTGAACTGCCAGCGGGCTGTTGGTAGCTACCTGAGTTAGGCCAGAGTTGCCAGCTGGTATTGCGTCCCTGCCAGGCTCTGTCAGCTGCTGGTGGGGAGCCCCTGCGGTGATTCTGGTTTTGGCAGGGGGTGGCCTTCTTATTGACTTCCCTAGCTGGAGCTCTGCATCCTGGTGGGACTCCATCTTCAGCAGCATGGGGGGACTTGGCTGGGTCATGTGCAGTGGTTCAACAGAGTAGAGGCATCTGGTCTTGGAGTGTGGGGGAACAGCCTCACTGCTGCTGGTCAACCCTGCTCCCTCCTTGCTGGGTAAGGCCTTCCACTGCAGCAGGTCACCATTCTCCATCCTTAGGCCGGTCCCCAGTCGTTCCATGCCTGGGGCTCCGTCGGGCATCTGGGTGAAGAGCCTATTCCCCTGGGACAGCTCCCCATCCTCCAGGTTGGTGATGCCAGCGCCAGGGAGGACCTTTCCACCCCAGACACAGGTGGTACTGGCCCTAGGGCTGGACCTCTTTGGCGTCTCAGTTCTGGTGGAGTCAGGTACATGTTCCAGTTCTCCGGGCGCAGGGCGACACAGTTTAGTGCCCATGGCGGTAGTGCCCATATTGGGGCTGGCCACTAAGTCTCTGAAGCTTGTCACCTTCTCATTGGGCTCAGCCGCATCGTTCAAAACTCCAGGGAGGACACATACAGGTTCAACAATCCCCAGTCCAGTATCTCCATTTCTCGTGCGTTGAGCACCAACTGTACAGGAGCTGTGCAACGGACATTCAGTCATCCTTCCAGACAAGGGCATCTCAGGGACCAGGGGCCTGTGACCTTGCATGTGTTTTATGTTCACTGTACTCAACACAGTAGGCCCAAGTAATAACAGAAGCAGCACCTTGTATGAAGAAGCAGAGAGTGGTGGTGTACAGATGTTGGTGGTTATGATCCAAATGAAGGCTTCTGTCCACCACAGTGCCAGCAATATGCCTAGGCACACAGTTAATGCCCAATCAGGGATGTCTTCTATTGCCGCACGTCGGGCTAGGGGCTGACAATTTCTCATCTTGTAGATATAGGAGCAGAGTAGAGTAGCCGCGCCGCAAAGAGGCTCGAGCCGGCTCACCCCTATTATAGATACTATAGCTGTGTAATTAGGGTGGTAGTCCACGTAGCCGTAGACTCTGTCCTCCTGGCTCAAGATTTGCGGTGACTGGAGTGTCCCCATGATAAGTAGCAGGGGGTTGGTCTGTTGGTGCCAACGGCTTGTTTAACTGTTGAGCCTAAGTTGTTCTCCTTTCCAGTATAGCTCTTAATTTCTGTGATAACCAGCGGATCTTAGCTTAGAGATAAAAGGGAACATGTTAGGTGTCCATAGATGTCTCTAGGAGCGTATCCGCTAGTAGATATATGGATATGTAGGCTATCTATATATGGCTACACTCCCATATATATACGTGTATAGGAATATCCTCAGAGCTAGCTGGCTTTCCTTCTTGCTCCAAAAAAATGCACGCTTCCTCTGTATATAGTTCACAACTATGAGGGTCTATGGTCAAGGTACACACCACCAATGCCCAGTGTGGGGCATCAAGTCAGGCTATTTCCACAGGGTGGGCGTACTTTCATTAAGTTTCCATATCAGTATCCAGTGTCGTATGGTGAGGTTAATATTCACTTACTTGCAACCATGACACAAAAAAAACAACACTATTTATCACTTGGTTGCTGCACAACTTAGTATTGAGTTGTTAACACTTATGTATTTATATATACATATATTTTGCTCACTAGCCACTCAGCTTTGAAGTAGGGTTGGCAGAGCTAGGAAGATGTTGAGGGTCTGAGCTGGTCTAAGGAACTGATTTAGTTTTCCTTATCACACTGTAGATAGGGGGAGGAGCCTTGCAGTTTTTTTTCTTACAATATATCCTTTGTGTGCTATAGAGGAGCTCCCCTCCTTTGTGTGTGTGTGTGTGTGTGAAATCCCCTTTCTCACAACGCGCCTACGGGCCGTCAGAGTGCGCACACAGGTAAAACGCGCATCTATCCCTCAATCTGCTCTCTCATTGGTCCGCTTTATCTCCTTTGTCCGTCGAATTTTCATTGCGTCCCGAGCTCCGCTGCGCAACCCATGAAATGCGCTCCGTTCTCCCGGTCACTGTCTCCGCATGGTAGACGGACTTATCCGAGTGTGGGGAGAAGGGGAAGCGTGTGAGGGGACGGGGTAAAGCTGCCCTTCCCCAGATGGGGAGGGGGGTGCCGCAGGTTTGAGGTGACTGGGTGGTGAGGTAATTGGGCTTCTCCCTTAATCCTTGGCTTATTCTTATGTCACCTCAATTGTATTTGCTTCAATTTATGGTGGGCCCCTCCCCTTCCGTTGGGATAAGGGGGTGTATTTGTCGTGCTGCAGGTTTGGGGGTCAGATTGTTTACCCATGCATTGTTATCTTACATCTAGGTTCTATTTTTGGCTTTATCACAATACACAACAATTATTTACCAAGCCCTGCCCATAAATCTATTGTTTAGCTTTCACACCAGGGTGGTAATCCATAAAATCTGATATAATATCTGTTTTTCTCAATGGATGGCTGCGCTGTAGCCTCTCAGGATACTTGGAGTTAACGTAGTTTTTCTTCTGCTTGGTACACTACACTCGTATTTTCGCTCACAGCTTGCAGCTATTTTGCTTGTTTCAGCCAGTCGGCGGCAGGGAATGTCCCGTCCTGCAGCGCCGCGGGTTCGAATCCAGGTGGTGGCGGCAGGGAATGTCCCGTCCTGCAGCGCCGTGGGTTCGAATCCGGAGGGGTGGCGACAGGGAATGTCCCGTCCTGCAGCGCCGTGGGTTCGGATCCAGAGAGTGGCGGCAGGGAATGTCCTGTCCTGCAGCGCCGTGGGTTCGAATCCCGCTATCTTTCGCAGTAAGTATTGGGCCTGTTTCAGCCGTCTGCAATTATTTGGCCTGTTTCAGCCAGTCCGCAGGCCTGTTTCAGCCCTTGAGCTCACAGTCTTCCGTTAGATTTCGTCGCTCTTCGCGGTTCTCCGTCGAATTTCGCTTCCACAACTGCCGGATACAGAGTTAGACCTTGCTATCCAGGGTGGGTAATTCAGGTTGCTTGTGTCAGTTTTGCCAGTTTCGCTTCCACAACTGCCGGATACAGAGTTAGACCTTGCTATCCAGGGTGGGTAATTCAGGTTGCTTGTGTCAGTTTTGCCAGTTTCACTGCTGGGAGTACCTTAGCCTCAGCTGCGCGTCTGCTCTACACTTGTGGTTTGCCGTAATCTCACACAGCTGTCACCAATTTGTGGTATCCGCCTCGGTTAAATGGCAGACACCCGAGTTCAAATGATTACGGCAGTGCGAACAGACGGGGACACATATATTATAGAGAAGCTACGCTTCTCTAGCAATCACTAAATAATAAACAGAGTCTATTCAGATGTTACTTTATTCAGGGTCAAAGGTTTACTAAAGATGTACAACATAATATGAATACATATGGATTAGGAATAGAGATAGTTAAAGGTAAATCATACAAGTAAAACATAGATAGTTGCAATGGTTAGGTAGATGGCTATCCCTGTCCGGGGGAGGCAGGATAGCCCATGGAACAGCACAATAGGTAGATAAGAATAGAGGGGTTGAGTGGTAGGTCTGGGTACTAAAAGGGAAGGTTTGATGATTACTGTGACAACAACAGTCTGTGTGGGTGGTGAATCTATCGGGTGAAGGAAGGCTTAGAACCTTTATCCTCAGGGCTGAGGTGGTGCTGATAACTTGGTGGTTGAATGGGAAGGTTCCGGTGCTTAAGAAGGGAGAGGGAGGGGTCACACCCCTCCCTCCACTTGCAGGACAACTGAGAGATGAAATCAATACCGTTATCTTACATATTTGCAGGTGGCTTTACAATTGTAGAATAACAGGATTAGCTGGGTGCGTAGCATCACTATAATATCTTGGTTTCCGCATGGCCCAGAGTTGCCGAATACCACATTAGGAAGAAAAAAACATCATTATAACATAGGTTATATAAAAATCTCTCTTTAGAAAAGTTAATTAATTTTTTTTTCTGAAGAATCCTTTATTCGATTATATGTTTTAATTAAAATACTTTTGTACACAAGTTATAATTAATGTGTGTTTTAGGTAAATTGTATAAAATATCCAAAAATATTTAGGGATTAGAGATGGAGATAAATTATTAGCTTGGTGAATCCTGTGACAGTTGGGTACAATATAAAAATATTGGAACTCTATAATAATCATGCACTGGAAATTTATTTTTCACATATGATGATTTTTAGCTTTTTGACATCTTATTTGTTATAAGATAGAGTCATTTTGTTTTTCAATATGAATATTCTTGTGCCAATAAGGTCCTAAGAATGTATGTATACCCTTGAAAGGCACATTATATGAGCACTTTCTATTCAATTCAATTGAGACTTTGCTTTTCTGGCACTATAAAACGGGTATGTCCGTTAGTCCGACAATCTGTTTTGTTGTGCTTTGCGTTTATGGGTTCTGTTATCGATGCACTTTTAACATCTTTAATCATGACGTGGATATTAACCGGAAATCAATATAAAACGTGAATCTTAGAAATGTCAGGGAGAGAGGGAGGCGACACTGGGATGTTAATTATGAGTTTTGTAAGAACGTTTTCTTATTCGTTGACTCAACAACTTTGGGGAATTTTTATTGAATTTTGATTGGTTGGTACTTATGTGTGTTATCATTGGGAGTGTGCATCAATTTATCAGTTATTGTCTTATCCCTTTAGATCCATGCAAAATGTACTATATTGCGCAACTTTAGTCTGTGCTGTCTATGTTTAATTAAGTTAAAAGTGGGGGACATGGTATCCAAAGTTTAAACACTTTTTGTCTCATTTGTTGGCCTTTAAACTTTGGGTACTTTTGTCTTTAGGCATTTTTTATTATACTAGCGGCTTCGCCCCTAGCCTCTAGGGGCTGTGCCCCAAGAGGTGATAAAAAAAAGTTTTGCCGAAATTCGTAAAAGGACTAAGGAAATTTTCAGCAAAATAAAAAAAATTTGAGGGATTTTTTTTGTTTTGGGGGGGTTGGGGGTGTCCCACCCCCCAAGAAAATAGCCTAAAACCACCACTGGACCAGTAGGTATATTCCCTGAAGAGTAGAATCCGATGGGTCCAGTGGTTACCGAGATCTTAAGGGACGGACAGACAGACGGACAGACAGACGGACAGACAGACGGACAGACAGACGGACAGACAGACGGACAGACAGATGGACAGACAGACAGACGGACGGACGGACATACATCATTCTACTTTGTATTATAGATAAAAGTAACAGGATGTTAATCGGAATGTCAGTCTGTGTTTAGCAAAGTATCTCGATGGAGAAACCTCCCCCAAAATGGCTCTAAGACTTTTCTGGACCTACAAGAAGCTTTTCTGTAAAGGAAAACCAAATCAGTCCAGCGGTTAGATCCCTCGGTACAACAAACAGACACACTTAGGGACATCCTGTTACTTTTATACAAGGATTATTCTATTTTTATTTTTCACTGTATAAGTATACACTTTAAATCTTAAATAACAAATTAATTAAACAAGAAATTTTATTTGCAATAGCAATTTTTCGTAGAAATCATAAGGGATAAGACAAATAGGATAAATTAATGTACACATTCCCCAATGATTATAAACAATATTATTCCTTCTATAGATTAAAACTTCACTATAAATTACACTGATCCCCTTCTTCAAACAAATTTTCTTATTCTTAGGCTTAAAAAACTTGATTGCGTTAAACAAACCAGCATTGCATAAACTTTTTACTAATAAGTTCAATTTACAGAAAGGGGGTAATTTTGTATATCATGATCATGATGAAGTGTATACAACTATGTAAATCAATTGTTTTATCCTTTAATATCTCTGGAAATGTGTTAAAGGAAAAGACAATATACCCCTAAATAAACATGGTTATAAAACTTTGGGTACCAGAATATAATCATCAGTCCAATGTAATCTACCTCCTAGTATACATGTATACCAAATATAAGAGAAGATTCGCCACGCCAAAATAAAAACAACACTTGAATTTAGTTGCTGTCTATGAGTGGTTCCTTTAACCAATATATGCCCACTGTTACATAACATTTAGGATATTAACTCTACTTTGATACAACTATATATATTATTTTTAGAACCAGCCAAGAAATTGCGAGAAATTGCACGTGCAAATTTAACAGACTTTATCAAACTACTATTATCAACACAATACTTTCTTTATATAACTGTGTCTTATTCATAGATAGATAGATAGATATATAAATGGATAGATGGATGGATAAATGTATGGATAGATGGATGGATGAATTAGTATATAGATAGATGAATAGATTGATAGACAGTAGGATATATGCATGGATAGATATGGATAGATAGATGAGTAGATGGATGGGTAGATAGATAGATAGATAGATAGATAGATAAATAGATAAATAGATAGATAGATAAATAGAAGATAGATAGATGGAGGATGGATGAATGGATGGATAGATAAATAGATAGATGGATAGATGGATAGATAGATGAATGGATGAGTGGATGGATGGATGGGTGGATGGATGGATGGATGGATGAACGGATGGATGGATGGATGAATGGATGGATGGATGGATGGATGAAAAGATGGATGGATGGATGGATAGATGGATGGATGGATGGATGGATGGATGGATGGATGGATGGATGGATGGATGGATGGATGGATGGATGGATGGATGGATGGATGGATGGATGGATGGATGGATGGATGGATGGATGGATGGATGGATGGATGGATGGATGGATGGATGGATGGATGGATGGATGGATGGATGGATGGATGGATGGATGGATGGATGGATGGATGGATGGATGGATGGATGGATGGATGGATGGATGGATGGATGGATGGATGGATGGATGGATGGATGGATAGATGGATGGATAGATAGATGTATAGAATGATGGATGGATAGATTGATAGATAGATTGATAGATATATAGAAAGATAGATAGATAGATATATAGATGGACAGATAGATAGACAGATATATAAATAGACAGATAGATAGATAGAATGACTATATTTAACAGATTATATAACCATATTCGTACGTTGAAATTCATCTAAAATTTAATTATATTTCGTTTCTTTGCAATCAAAACAAAACAAGGATGACAACATAGCAAAGCAGCAATGAACAGAAAAAAGTAAAATTTTGTTATACTTTTTGATAATTGCAAAAAAAGACAGACAAAGGGTAGCTTAAAAGAAGGGATCAAAAAACACTAGATGGATATACAAATAGAACCTAGACAGTAAGATGGATTGACAGATAGATGGATAGACAGATAGATGGATATACAGATAGATGGATATACAGATAGATGGATATACAGATAGATGGATAGACAGATAGATAGATAGACAGATAGATGGACAGACAGATAGATGGATAGACAGATAGAAGGATAGGCAGATAGATGGATAGACAGATAGAAGGATAGACAGATAGATGGATAGACAGATAGATTGATAGACAGATAAATGGATAGACTGATAGATGGATGGACGGATAGATGGATAGACAGATAGATGGATAGACAGATGAATAAATAGATAGATAGATGGAAAGATAGATAGAAGGATATACAGATAGAAGGATAGACAGATAGATGGATAGACATATAGAAGGATAGACAGATAGATGGATAGACAGATAGATGGATAGACAGATAGATGGATAGACAGATAGATGGATAGACAGATAGATAAATAGACAGATAGATGGATAGACGGATAGAAGGATAGACAGATAGATGGATATACAGATAGATGGATAGACATATAGATGGATAGACAAATAGATGGATAGACAGATAGATGGATGGACAGATAGATGAATGGACAGATAGATGGATAGACAGATAGATGGATATACAGATAGATGGATAGACATATAGATGGATAGACAGATAGATGGTTAGACAGATAGATGGATAGACAGATAGATGGATAGACAGATAGATGGATAGACAGATAGATGGATAGACAGATAGATGGATAGACAGAAAGATAAATCTTTTTTATTCCCCTTGACTGTCAAATTTTTTCAGTTAAGGAACATTTTTTTTACTTTTTGACACCTCTAAAAATACTCTTTTATTGCCTGTAATACACCTCCTAAAAGGCATACCCTCCTCGATTTGGGTTTAAGGGGAGTGTCAAAAAGCGTAAGAAAAAGTGTGCAAAATTTCTTGCAAAATCCTCTGCATGCTTCCGCTTTTAGAGTAGCTACTCCCATCACAAACACACGTCCTTTCAACGTAACGTCGCTTTACAAACAAAAAAACAACAAGGATGACGACATCCATAAAAGCGGAGCTATTAAATTGTAATGTAGAAAATTGTTGCAAAATTGTGTAAATATAGGATACTGTTTACATAAACGTACGGACATCCCAAGTCGTACCTAGGAGTTATAGAAATCAAAATGCAAAGTTTCATATCAATAGGATAATTCTAACATGCCTAAATTAATGTTATTCTTACCAGATTGACCGACCATAAAATTAAAAAGCTTCGCTTTTAAAAACACATGGCTAGAAAAACGGAAGTTTGTTTTTTGCGTCGTTTGCAGAATTAATTTGCAATAAAAAACTGTTTGCAATTTTCTTATCTTTTGTTATTTATAAATAATTTTTATTTATTGGGACATGTGATTTTTATTTTTACAATATACATACAGAATGTTTATCTTAATATATAAATAAGTTTGTTCTAAAATTAGTAGTTGTATTGGTTATTTAATTCCCATTGTAGCTTTTGCATTCATTATTGGTCTTATTTTCGTCTTGAAAGTATAATTATAAGATGAAAGAAAAACATGTTTATTTTTTAAATGCATCATCTTAAGAATTAAAATCTAAACACGTTGGTAGAATACCTTATATCTCTAGTAAAACCAGGGATCGAAAGGTATAAGACAATGGCAGATAAATTGATGTACATCTCCAATAATGATACACAAAATTTCCCCTTCTGTAGATGACAATTAGTGGTTGAAACTTATTGAACCAAACAATAAAATTCAAAAGACTCCATAGTTGTTAAGCTAACGAATAAGAAAACGTTATTGCAAAACTTTAGGGACTATTGACTATTAGTTAAACTTTTATATGCAATAAAAAGGTTTTTTGGTCTTTGTACTTTTTAAACGTATTAGTGGCGTTGCCCCATATATCTACGGGTATAAAAAAAATAGCTTAAAACCATCCCCAGACTTAAATCTGAAAATAAAATACCCTAAAACCATCACAATTCCTATGCAAAGCTTACCTAATCAGTACATTAGTTATTTAGATCATAAGCTTCAAACAAAAAACTCTTACTACTTTATTATATAACTAAAAACTAGAAATAAATGGAGAAGCTTATCGGTTAAGAAGTTATCGAAATCTTAAGCTACAGACAAAAAAAAATATTACTTTATGTTATACTAACGGCTTCGCCCCTAGCCTCTAGAGGCTTTGCCCTTAGAGGTTTTATCAAACTAATTTTTCGTGTTTTAGATTTAAAAAAAAAAAAAATTGAGGATGGGGGTTCATTTTTTGGGGGGTTAGAGGTGTCCCACCATTTCAAGAAAATAGTTATAAACCTTCCCGGGACCTATAAAAAGCTACCCTGTAAAGGAGAACCCGATCGGTTCAGTGGTTAGCGAGATCCTTCGCTACAAACAAATAGACAGTCAAACAAATAGACAGACAGACATCGTTCTACTTTGTATTATAGATATTTTGGGAGGGTTAACTGTCACTAATAGGCTAAAAAAAGGTACAATGTTCATGTTTTCATTGGTTAGAAGATTTTTATTTTGTGTTTTATAATTATATCAAACCTTTCATAACTCAAAGAAAATTACAGAGTTAAAGAATATTAGGTATGTTGATTAAAAACTTTTGGTACTAGAAAATTTCGATTTGTTGGTCTTCTAAATCTATAGAGGGGTACTTTTATTTTTCATAATTGGGATATACATAAATTTTTTTTGTTTATTGTCTTATCCCTTAATATCCCTGAAGTACATTCTCCTTTATTGTAAACAAGGATGACAACATCCATAAAAGCGAAGCACTGAAACGGTAGGACAAACGGACATAAACACTTGTACAGTGTCAGAACTGAATAATCATAATATAAATATAAAGAGTCTTTATAAATTTGTTGAAAACTGCTTGATACAGGATAATGTTTATGGACATACTTACATTTTAAGGACTTGATTATAGAGTTGCTTCGCTTAAAACATTGTACTTTGTTGTCCCAGGAATTAATTTACCAAAAATCAGATCAATCGGATGATTAGATTACATGAAAATTTGTTTTTTTAAAAGTAAACAAAATCGACATGTTAAAAATGGACGTACGGACATTCTGGTAACGATTATAGAGTTGCAACGCTTTCTAAATTGTACCTAACTAATACAGGAATCACCATGAAAAGTTTAAAATCGATAGGACAATTCTAACATGCCTAAATTAACGAAAAGGCTATCTGTTACGGACTTACGGACGTACGGACGGACCGACTCTAATTATAGAAAAACTTCGCTTTTAAAAAACGTTGATATATTCAAAGATTAAAAACGTGACTTCTGAGTAATTAAAATTAATGAGAATAAAACAACAAATTCTATTGAAAGATATTTTCTTGTGCATTTTAGTCTTTTTGAACCTTTTCACTTTTTCTTCTCCTCGTCATAACTATGTCAGATGCGCGACAAAGAAATGTGGAATGCCTTGGCCCAACACAGGTGTTACTCATTATTATGACAGTTAGAACTTCCAGGCGTAAATAGGTTGTGCATTCTATGAGTTTTTTGTCTGTTTTTCAAGTGTTAATGTTTGTTTGTCCTACCGTTTGAGAGCTTCACTTTTATGGATGTTATCATCCTTATTAGTACCGAAGCTACTCTATAATTCACAATGTCCGTTAGTCCGTCCGTACGTCCGTCCGTACGTCTGAGATGGATAGCTTTTTTCATTAATTTAGTCATGTTAGAATTGTCCTATCGATTTCAAACTTTGCATTGTGATTCCTGTAGTAGTTAGGTACGATTTAGAAAGCGTAGCAACTCAATAATCATTACCAAAATTTCCGTACATTCATTTTAAACATGATGATTGTTTTACATTTTTAACAACGAATTTTTATGTGATCTAATCATTCAATTGATCTGATTTTTGGTATATTGATACCTGGGACAACAAAGTATAATGTTATAAGCGAAGCAACTCTATAATCAAGTCTTATCCTGTATAAAGCAGTTTTTCAACAAATTTACCTACAATTTTGCTTCGACTCTTATACAATTATGTTCTGATTATTCAGTTCTGACACTATATACAGGGTGCGGCACATAAATCCGGACGTTTTTTAAACGGCCATGGTGTCAATACTACTTGACCAATCAGAACGTTTGACCCCACTATAAAAACCTTAGGTAATGACCTTTTAGCACAAAAAAATCTTTGGACGAAGATGGACGTGTACAACAAGTTGGCCGCGCATATGTACAACAAGGCAGATTCCAAATGCGCCGGTGGTTTAATCTGGATTCTCGACTAGGGCCTACTAAATCTGACCTCAGCCCATCTGTAGGTGATGTAGAGTTATGCAACTTGCTGGGGATACTGTTAGATACATAAGTAAGACACTAGAAAAGAAAGACTAGAGCTTTCTATCTGAAATGGCTTGGCCGTAGTATTCCAGCAAAGTGAAACGGAGCAGATTTTGAGATGTTAAAAACGTCAAAAACAATGAAAATTTCTCGGTTCTTGACTTCAGGGACCCACATTGAACTTTAAAACTCATTTTATACTATGGGTTGCGCTGATAACCCCAGCTGAATCTTCATGCCATTTCTAAAAAGATAAAGAACGTCGTTCTAGCTCAACTGTGGTCAAAATAAGAGCCTCCGTGTCTAAGGGTAGCTTGAAAGTTGGGCGAATTTGGATCCTGCGGTTACTCAAGTTCCTAAGGAAATGTGGCCTCCCAGCAGCCCGATCTTAATTCAATGGACTTTTGGGCCTGGGGCTACTTTGAAGCATGCACCAATAGACCTGACCATACCACAAAGACCTCCCTCATTGCTACTATCAAGGAGAACTACGCAAGCTTGGACAGGTACATTTTGACCTGGACCTGCCGGC
Source organism: Acartia tonsa (assembly GCF_053477335.1). Classification (NCBI taxonomy): domain Eukaryota; kingdom Metazoa; phylum Arthropoda; class Copepoda; order Calanoida; family Acartiidae; genus Acartia; species Acartia tonsa. The sequence continues at coordinate 507,488 of NC_137260.1, read as the reverse complement.
GGTTGAGGAGGCGGGTAGAGGCGGTGATTGAGGTTGGCGGCCATTTTTTTGAATAATCTAATAGTCATATACCTATTATGCCTCTCAGTTTTTAAAATTCAAAATCTTTAAAATTGACGATTTTATGTTCATTTGTTTAAAGATTAGAATTTGTCCGGATTTATGTGCCGCACCCTGTAAGTGTTAATGTCCGTTTGTCCTAACGTTTCAATGCTTCGCTTTTATGGATGTTATCATCCTTATTTTAATAAGCTTTGCTTCTATTAAATTCATTCCTATACATCTCATTCCTAATTGTTTTACAGAATTTGATTACATTTTTAAATACCTCATTCTACTAAATTTGTTAATAACTTAACAAGGGTGACAATCAGTAAGGGAGGGGACAATGGAATGTTTATTACACTAGTCCCCAAAGTCTTAAAATAAGGCTTTCTTGTTCTTTGGGTTAACAACTTTAGGCATTTTTAATGGCTTTTGATTTGTTGGTTCATTAAGATGAGTGTCCAAAATTTTCAACCACTTATTGTAATCTACTGAAGGGGTAATCTTGTGTATAATTATGAGAATGTACAATTTATCGACAATTGTATTATCCCTATAGATCTCTTATGGCAATATGAAGGGGAAAGAAGGGGGCAGAAAAAAAGCCTAAAACCATCCCAGGACCTCATTGACGCTTCCCTAAAATGGAGATTTTAACAGACAAACTAAAAAAAAACTTTCTACTTTATGATTTTAGAGTACCTTTGCTAGTAAATATTCGCTATAGTACGAAGTACGGGGCACGTTTTTATTTGAATTAAAATTACACACTTCAAATAAATTCTTAACAATACAAATACACCAGGTAGGGAGGGGACATTGGGCTGTTTATTACTCTAGTCCCCAAAAATTTAATAATACCGTTTTCCTATTCGTTGGCTTCACAACTTTGGAGACTATTTAATTTTGATTGGTTGGTTCATAAAGTTTTTTGTTCAAGCATTTCAACCACTAATTAAAATCTTTAGAAGGGGTAATTTTGTGTATCATAATTGGGAATGTACATCAATTTATCTGACATTGTCTTATCCCTTATATCCCTGACAAACACACTACCAAGGATGATAATATTATTTATAGCGCATCGTAAAAATCATAATATAATATTCGTAGCGAAGCTACTCTATAATTTAATGCGTCTATATGTCGCTAAGTTTAGTATTGGTCTTCGCTACGTATTTACGTTACCATCCTTGTTTAGATGTAAAGCTTTTCTATAACTTTCATTGGACTGTAAATTTACACTGGTACCCAAAGTTTTAAAAATTACAAATTATTTAAGACCCTCAACATTTATAAACACTTTTTAGCTTTCGTTGGCTTCAATACTAAAGGGTTTGAAGAAATTATGATAATTGTATACAAAATAACAATGTTCAAAGTTTTCCACCACTAATTTTTATCCTCATAATGTACCAGCTGTTTCGAAGATCTTAGAATACAGACGCACTTTCCAATATAAAAAGCCATTTCCGAGGTTTTAATGGGCATACACAGACAGATAAACGCACATTACAATACTTATATTATATCATTAATGCATAACTCAATACGTAATGATGAATAACGTTTAAAATATATTAATTTTAATAAAATAATTTTCTTACAAAATTATTAACCAGAATCACGTGTTAATGGATATATTATAAATTGGATAATTAAAACTCGCAGCTGGATAAAATAACGATTCCCCTCTCTTCCAATTCTACTGGATAAATGAACTGACCAATAAATAAGGACAATATTTTCTCCTGTCAGTATATCCATATGTATTCTATGTCCAATCACGTGTTAGGATTTTAAATTTTATAAAAACTTCATAATAAATACTTAGTAAAATAATTGGTACTTATCTATATTTTTTTCTTTTCTTGCGTAGGTATCTATTTTTCCCCAATTTTTTTTTTCTTATAGGGAAGTTAGTTCACATACAACTACTGACGGCATCTTTTTTTTTTTTTTTTTTAATTACTTGCCCCTAGCCTCTTGGGGCAAAGCTCCTAGAGGCTAGGGGCGAAGCCGCTAGTATGTATATAATAGTTTTGAGGCTACTCTATAACTTTAAATATCCGTTCATTCCTTACTTAAATGGATTTTTATATCTTGGAGGGAAAGAACCTCATTAAGAATTGCCATGGAAAAGGTTATTGTTATTTATCGCAACGTATTATAGACAGCTTTCTGGAAAACCTATTCTTATAATCATTACATATTACTTCATATTTGTTAAAAGTTGATAAAAGTTAACAGTAGCTTAGAACAAAACCGCCAAAATAGACAAACTACTATTTAGAATTCAATCAAATGTATAGAAGCTTCGCTACTTATGCAAAGTTGAACGTTCGAACAAAATAATAAATGAAGTGCGTATAGCATTATTTGCTTTTTAAAAATACATGTATTAATTTTCCTTATCAACGAATAAATACATAAATATTATTGACCCTAAAGTACAATTGCAATAACTTATTTTATAAGTAAGATTTCCTGGAAAGAACCATATCAGTTCAGCGGTTTGGGAGATCTTTGTGCACAAAGACAGACAAACATTATGGTGCATTAATGCTCAAGTGTTACTCCAAACGTCCGATTTATGAACTTTGCTTTAGTGGATGTTGTCATTCTTGATTTATTTTATGTTGATTAATTTTAAAAATAATTATATCTAATATCTACAACTAGCGGCTACGCCCCTAGAGGCCTCTAGGGGCACTTGAGGAGGAGAGAGTCGAATTAATTCAATTTTTTATTTTAGATTTTATTTTAAAAGAAAAAGTAAGAAAAATTTGGGGGAGGCGAATTTTTTTTTTTTTGTGGGAGTTCCCCCTCCCTTATTTTTAATTTTAGTTAAAAAATTCAAAAAAAATTCGGGTGGGGATTTTTCATTTTATGGGGAGGTTAAGGGTGTCCCACCCCCCCCAAGAAAATAGTTATGAACCTTCCCGGGACTTATGAGAAGCTACCCTGTTAAGGAGATCCCGATTTGTTCAGCGGTTAGCGAGATCCTTCGGTACAAACATACAAACACACAAACACACAAACACACATACACACAAACATCCTGTTACTTTAATATAAGGATACAAAGTAGAATGATGTCTGTTCGTCTGTCTGTCCCTAAAGATCTATGTAACCACTGAACCGATTGGATTCTACTCTTCAGGGAATGTACCTACCGTTCCTGTAGTGGTTTTAGGCTATTTTCTTGGGGGTGGAACACCCACAACCCCCCCAAAAATGAAAATCCCCCCCCCCCAAAAAAAAAAATTGTTTTTAGGCAGTTATTTCAAAACAAATGGCAGCACCAGAATAAATTTGTTTTTAATTACCTCTTCGGGCAAAGCCCCTAGAGGTTAGGGGCGAAGCCGCTAGTTATTCATATAACATAGAGAAACCCATGAAAGGGAGAGGACATAATACCTTGAATTATGCTGGTACCCAAAGTTTTAAATTTAATGATTTTCTCATACATTAGATTAAAACTTTTGGGTACTTTTTTTAACATTCATTTTTTTGTAGTGACCAAACTTTTCTACCAATAATTTTAATCTTCAGATCGGGATAATTATGTTTATTATACTTGGGGTTGAATATATATTTAATATTTATATTCTATTATCTTATCCCCTAATAGAACCATTACATCATGCTATAGTTATGAAAACTCAGACATCCGAGATTTCTCCGACAAATTTGGCGGGTTTTTCAAATATTTTATAAGGAATAATAACAGCTGATTTACAACGTAATTCTTATTGTTATTATATGTAAATTTGTATTTTTAGAAACAGCTTTCTCTCTCTCTTTTTTTTTATTTTGCCCTTGTAACATTTCCGCTTCTAGCTCGGAATATAAAAATAAAACAAGGATGACAACATCCATAAAAGCAAAGCTCTAAAATCATATTGAATGACAAACGAACATTAACTCTTAGAACAAAATCAGCAGAACATAAATTTGTAAGTCTAAACAAAATTGTACATGCATGAATACAGGATACTGTAATAGGACACACTTTAATTTTTATTGAGATGTTTTATAAGTCCTAGAAATCATTATTCAACAATTCAGATAAACAGAATAATAATATCATACGAAATAATATTGTAAAAAAAAGTAAAATATGTTTTATATGAACGGACGTACATTTTGCTGACAATTATAAGGAAGATATTCCATTTTCTGTCTCAACTGTTATAGAAATCAGCATGCAAAGTTTGTAATCGATAGGACAATTCTAACATGATTAATTTAACGAAAATAGCTCAGTGTTACGAACGTACGGACGAACGCGTTCAACGAGGGTGATAAAATATAGAAAAGGGAAGCTAGTGTCTGTTGTGCACTGATAATGATGGTCTCCAAAGTTTTATAAACGAACAAGCTCTCCTATTCGTTGGCGCAATTTAATGGTCCATCTTGATTGGTTGGTTCAAACGAGCAGTGTCCAAACTTTGCCACCAATTCTTTTCATACCTGACCTAGGATTAATAAATATGCACTTAGAATCTATATTTTATTACTTGGATCTTGCACCAGATTTCCATACAACTCTGTTAATTAAAGTGATGTTCTAAGCTGGCTAATTTAACGATACCCCCTATCAACCCCCTATACCCCATCCCCTCCCCTCCTACTGGATGAACAAACTGACCAATAATCATAAATTATCCCCTGTCAATATATCCAAGTATATCCTATATCCATATATTGTACATAATTTTAATATAAATAAAAAATTTTACCCGCTCCCCACAAGTAAATATGATACAATTATTTTAGTTCAATGTCCCCTCCCTCCCTGGGTGAAGTAGTAAGGAAAGTTAGTTGTCAACCCCTCCCTCAAACCCCACCCTCCTTCCTACGTACAAAAAGTACAAGTTTTTTATCACAACCCTTTAACTCTTAATTATCCCTCGTTACGCTTAACTTTGTACTTCATATCCTTTCTCCTTTCTATAATACAAAGCAACGATGTCTGTCTGTCTAAAGCTTAAGATCTCAGAAACCACACAACCGATTGGGCTCTACTCTTCAGGAAATGTACCTAATTGATGGATTTAAGCTATTTTCTATAACCTTCACGCCCACCCCCCCCCCCAAAAAAAAAAAATTTCTTTTAAAATCTAAAATACGAAAAATCGAGTTGATCAATTTACCTCTTAGGGCAAAGCACCTATAGGCTAGGGGCGAAACTGCTAGTAAAATATAAAGTAGTAGGGCGTTTATCTGAAGCTTTAGATTTCCATGACTACTGAACCGATATAGAGAAACTTCACATGTGTCCCAGAAAGGTGTAATGTCTATCCATCTATCTATCTATCTATCTATCTATATATCTATATATCTATCTATCTATCTATCTATCTATCTATCTATCTATCTATCTATCTATCTATCTATCTATCTATCTATCTATCTATCTATCTATCTATCTATCTATCTATCTATCTATCTATCTATCTATCTATCTATCTATCTATCTATCTATCTATCTATCTATCTATCTATCTATCTATCTATCTATCTATCTATCTATCTATCTATCTATCTATCTATCTATCTATCTATCCCTGCCCTCATTATAGTATTTATTGTACACTGTCTAAACAAATATCTATCTATCCATATCTCCGTTTTACTCTGTCAAAATAAAAAACAGGCCTACACGCACACACACACCACATGCACAGAGAAACACACACACACGTGTACTTAGCTCGTCGAAAAACACGGGTTGTCCAAAAGGCTCGCTGGTCTAACCTCATCAGCTGTGTAATGTTATATATATATCCCCCCCCCCCCTAATACCTCCCCCCCATAACAACGACAAAACTCTGAAAATCCCCCCCCCCCACGCCTCACTTACTAATCCTCCCCCCCCCCTTACCGTCCATAAAAATTAAATGTACTCTGTCTGGCGCACTGAAAGACACACACACACACAGACACGCACACACTATAAAGAGTATCTCAGTTAGGAACTTGACATTTAATAAATTCAAAATGTCAAATGATAATCCTTATAATAAAGTAACAGTATGTGTCTGTACCGAAGGATTTCACTAACCGCTGAATCGAGCAGGTTCTTCTTTACAGGTTAGCTTATTATAGGTCCAGGAAAGGTTTATAACTATTTTGTGGCAGGGTACCACCACCCTCCAAATGGGAAATCACAACAAAATTAATAAATATTTGAGAGACTTGAACATAACATAAAAAGGTATTGTACAGACTTGAACACAACATAAAGAAATATTGTAGAGACTTGAACTACAAAAAAAACATTTCAAGTAGCTTAAGAGGCCTCTAGGGGCATAGCCGCTAGTTTGAATATAACATGATAAAATATTTCTTATTTTCAATTTAAATTTTGTTATAATTGTTCTTGTTTATCGTGTTTATTCTTTTTAGTTATCCTAATGAACATACAAACAGACATTCAAACAGTAGCTTTACGCTTAGCCTCTAGTGAGCTTTGATCTCTAAAAGAGCTTTCCGTGGATATGAAGATAACAAAAAATTAAATTAAAGATTTAACACCTCAGGGTTAATAAAACTGGTATTATTTATATATTTCTTATTTTTATATTTATGTAAAGTTTTCTGTTTATAAAAGCTAAACATGATTTTTCAGTACCACTAAAAGCAAGTTTTAACCCTTACAGCTCGGGCCCCAATTCCCACCTTAATAGATCGGGGGGGGGGCTCCAAGAGCCCCCCCCTCTATCTCGGCTCCTGTTACAGATAAAGACGTAAAATTTTTTTCTGGTGGTTCATGTGTATTTTTAGAGAAAATTACTTTTTCTAGTCATAGCAGCCAGGCCGCTCCTTAGCCGCTTTTTAGCGGCCAGCCGCTAAATTTTAAAACAGCTGTAGAGCGGCCAATTTTGCAGCTAGGATGACCAAATTTTAGGACGAACTTTTATTTTTCATAACAAAAAAATTACTTTTTCTGATCATCGCCAAAAAACGGCAAATAACGGAAACCGCCATTTTCGGCGGTTACGGCGGTAAAACGGCGGTTGGCGGCGCAGATTAATATTTTTATCTGTTTGATGTTGCTCAAGGATTTACCAAAAAAAATTATAGGACTCTAGCTGTAATAGAAGCCACGATATTCATGATATATGTCTGTAGTAAAAGCCGGACAAAAATCGGTCATAAAGTCGGTCAGGGAGCGGTCAAACGGTCATAACACATTTTTTCTCAGAAGGTCATTGATATCTAAGTATTCACCAAAAAAATTTTAGGTTTCTCCTTATACACAAAAGTCATAATGTAGAAATTAAGATTTTTTTAGAATTTTTTTAGAATTTTGGTGCTACCCAACCGACTTTGACCGGACACCACGACCGACACAGACCAGATATCCTAATAAAATCAACTCTTGCCGACGTATAATTACTAAACTTAAAAAGTCATGAAGTCACAGCACTCCATCTTACCTACAAAAAAAATGAGATTGAAAAAACTAGAGGGGGGGGCTCTTGGAGCCCCCCCCCCGATCTGTAAGGGTTAATCAACCAGATATTCATTGGTTTTAAAGACCTAATGGAATAAAGCATGCTCGAATGTAAACTTAAATACCACACTATAGAAATAAAATTATTGAAAAAATCAAGAACAATTATGTACAGTGTAAGTCATGCTGTTTGAAAAATTAAATAAAGCATATATGAAAACATTAAAGAAGTATTATTTTAAAAATTAAAGAGTAAGAAATTAAAGAAAAATTATTGTATTACACTAAACTTTTATCTGTAAACCACTTTGCTGTTTTAGAAGGGTGTGTTAGTAGGATGTAGAAACTTGTAATACGGAGTGTAGTTGTATTGACCCTCTTAATTTTGTCAAATGGTGATTATGCCATTATTCTTCTGTAGAGTTGTGCATACATATAAACAATATATATATATATAGGATAGTATTTGGAAATCTATATCATATGAGAGGCTAAAAATATATTGTTCAAAGTAAGGGGGTGTTTACCCCCACCCCTAAACCTCTCATTTTACCCCCCTCTAAATGAAAAGCTTGGATACCTGGGGGGAGGGGGGGTGGTGATGTTGGGCTCTAAGTCTGAAAATATCCTATCTTAAAGTTAAACCCTAGTTTTAAAATACGTGCACTATTCAAAGACATGAAGATATATTTTGATTTTAGCAATCATTTTAATTCATTTTGTCTTTAAAAATATAGGTATGAGACATTAGATAACAAAAAATATATCAAAGATATTTAAAATAAATATATAAAAAAAACAAGATTTAAAATTGAAAAAAAGTATGAATTTTCTCATATTCATTTGAAACTGGTGGATTAGAACCGGTTCTCATCAATATGAAAAAAATATGTCTAGCATAAAATTATATCCAGTTTTTATGAATATAAAATGTACATTTTATATCCGCGGAAAGCTGTTTTTGCTAGAAATAATTAATATAGTATCCTTCAATTCCCCAACTGGTGCTACCTCCTCCTTTCCCTTATTCTCCTTTCCCCTCTATCTATCTCTGACAAACACAATATTCAGTCAGTCATTTTCCTACCTACCCTTTTACATTTAGAGGGCTTCGGGGGGAGGAGAGGGGGACTCTTGAATTGTTCGGCCTTTATCATGGTGTTCTTGCAAACTTGTTTACAGAAATAAGGATGGATAGCTGAAGTCAAAAACAAAATTAGGTTATTAAATTTAAAGAGGGTCCATTAGTTTGATTGGCAAATAAGCTATGTTTTTAGATACAAATTTTTGTATATCAGCTTTAAAAAAAAAACTTTTACAAGCTACCAAAAATATTTTTTTTGTATTTTAAGATTATAGAGTAACTTTTTTATTTAATTGTCTACTTGGTTGGGTTAGGTTAAATATAGGTTAGAGACACCACAAGGGGCTATAAATAGTATTGTTTTTCATAAATGAGAGGGGTTGTCATAAGTTGCTAATTTCAAAAAATGTACATTTTTCTGAAATGTTGGAACATTCTTTTTTCATGTGTGCTTGGCAGTGGGGGAAAGGGGGAAATTTTGAAAGAAAGAAAGAAAGAGAATATGCGTACTTTGACTACTTCTGTAAAAAGGGGAAAGAGATCCTGTGTTGCATAAAGTTTATAATAAGAACACAGAGAGAGAGAGAGAGGGAGAGAGAGAGAGAGAGAGAGAGAGAGAGAGAGAGAGAGAGAGAGAGAGAGAGAGAGGGAGTGAGAGAGAGAGAGAGAGATAGAGAGAAACAAACAAAGAGAGAGGTGGGTTGGGACCTGCGGATAAAGGGTATGGGATTGTTGAATTGAGAAAGAGAGTGAATCAGAATTTATTTTCAGTCATTACTCTACAAGACTACGGATTGTGAACATACCTAATCCCACAAAAAATCACGTGAACTTCTAGTCTTTGTAGAGTAGACAATAACTTATATAATATAAATCAATAACATTAACTTAAAACAGTTATAAATACTACTATTTGCTGTTATATATATAGAAAAAAAACATTTAAAGTTATAAAAATAACACACAAGTAAAAAGTACCTTTTACCTCCTACAGTATATATACAATAATAATAAATTACAAGAATGGCGTTATTAGTAGCGGATAGCCGGAGTGAAAGTTTCGACAAGCCGCCGCCACCCAAAAAGAAATGGATCCAGAACTATCTTGTGGACCGGGACAGTGAACCTGATTCGGACGGCGGCAGCTCGAGTCCCAACCCTGTAGATGACAAGCTAGAGGCGCCTTCGGCGGCTGAAGCTGCTGTCCTAACCGCCGCCGCGGCCGTAGCCGCCGCTAGTGATAAACAAGCGGCCAGCGGCGCCATTGTTCAGTCTGTGATCAACCAATTCCAAGAGTATATTCATCAGCAAACCAATCGCAACCTGCATCACCAGACTGTGAGCCGCCCCTCCACCAATCAGCCACCGGCAGCTGCTGATGTTCACCAACAGCAACATGCGGCTTTGCTGCGGCCGCGGCCGTTGTTATCCGCCGGCCAGTTGGCCGCCCAGTTATTAGATCCTCTTAGCCGGGGTGGTGATAAATTTAATGATAGCTTACAAAAGATCTCTACCAAATCTTTGCTAGTAGTGCCAGTTTCTGCGCCAAGGCATTCTCTTTCATCAGCTGCTGCCGCTGCAAGCAGCAGCAGCCGTCTTGCAGCCAATGATTCTCCCAGCAGTGATGTTAATAGTCCTTCACCCAGTGATTCTTTGGGCGGGTTGTCCCAAAAAGAAATTGGCGGTGTTGTCCAGGGAGTGATCAGCCAATTTCTGACCGGCAGTTTGGCCGACGTGCAGTTTGGCAGCCGGTCTGGTTCATCCAGCTCGCGCAAGCGCTGCCGCCGCGGCCATGAAAAGTGTCCCAGCCGGTCACACCGGTCATCACGCGGCAGTGACAGTTCCCGCCATAATCATCACCATCATTCTAGTAGCGGTCATCATAGACATAGCGGTCATAGTGACCGAGGGGAAGGAGTACTGGTTGACAATACTAACACCAGTCACAATGTTGCTGAAGACTATTCCGGCCCCCAGGCCAAGTATCGCAAGAGCAGTCATGAAGAGTTTGAGACAGATGCTGGTGGTGTTCTGAACCTGAGCCTGCCCAAGACTGGAGCTAGAACAGCTCAGGAGGAATCCTTCAACTTTAATCCAAATTCTAGGGTCACCTTCGCGGCTGAGGACAGCTGCTACTCGGCTGAGGACAGCCAACGGTCCATGGAGATCAGCAAGTCGCAGCAGATGTACAATGCGGACGAGGCGTTGGATCTTGACATTAAGTCGACAACAGCAGCTGCCAGTGCAGCTGCCGCAATCACTACTGCATCATTGTCCATGTCAGCGGCGGCTATATCAACCTCAGCCGCTGCTCTGTTGCGCCGTCAGTCACAGAACAGCTACCATTCAGCATTTTATCCGCCGGGGGCGGCCGGTTTCCAGCGTCCCCAGAGCAGCAGTGTAGCTGGCGGTTACATCAAGCCTGTGCCACTATCCACACTGATCAAGGCTCCGGCCAGTCTTTCACCTCAAGGATCTCCCTCCCCCTCACCGCCAGCCGTTTCAATCTCCGCTGCCCCGGTCAACCTAATTGTCAAACCTGTTATTTCTGAGCCCACAGCTGTTATTCAAAACCCTCAGCCTAGCAGCAGCATCCGGTACAGCCAGCAGTTGGCAGTTGAAAAATATTCCACCAAATTCCTGACCACCCCAGCAGCAGTCAAACAGTATTCATCCCCCTCACCCCCAGAGCTGATTGCTTCTGTCGCCACCAAACGAGCATCCCCAGTCACAACCATCAGTCAGTCCACGGCAGCTGTCAAGAAAGAAACTTTCCCAGTAGCGAAAGCCAGCCCATCTGCTACCTCAAACCGCCGCGGCAGCAAAAACGCCGTCACTGACAAAACTCCCACTGATAAACCTGCAGAAAAATCCGACAAACCATCTGCCGATAATTCTAGCGGCAAAGTTGCCACCTCTACCCGGGAGCTGCACAACCAGCTGGAGAAGAACCGCCGTGCCCAGCTGAAGCTGTGCTTTGAGGAGCTCGCCGGCGAATGCCAGATCGACCCGAAGACCAAAGCCAGCAACCTGACGGTCATCCGCACCGCCTACAAGGTGGTGATGGGCCTGCGCCGGGACGAGCGCGAGAACGAGAAGGAGATCGCCAACCTGGCCGAGGAGAAGATCAAGCTGACCCAGCGGCTAGAGGAGCTACGCCGCCAGCTACCTGGTGTTAAATTGGCAGAGGATTAATTTTTTTCTCTGCGCCAAAAAAATATGAAAATTTTCACTGTGTGCAGATCAATCAAAAAAAAGTTTCTCTTAAAGACTTATAGAAAAAGACTGATCAATTAAAGAGTTATTCAAAAATAAATTCATGCTGTTCAAATGTTATAAACAAGAAGATAACTATAAAAAATTTATGTTTAATGTATTTTTTGTAGTAAAAAAAATTATGCATTAAAAAATATCTGTGTTCAATTTTAAAGTTGTTGTCAAACAAAAAATCTTTCATAAAAAACATGTCCGACTTCTAACTTAAAAAAGCATGTTTTATAAATTTTTAGAGAATATAAAAATATGCCATTTTTATTATTAAATTATTAATGTATTAATTGTAGAAATGATTGTGATACAAAATATGTTTAAATTGAGAAAAAAATCTATGTTGAAAATAAAGAAAATTAAAATTATTTTTTTTGTTTGATTGGAGCAATGCTTCTCTATAACTAGGTCTGAACGTCTAAATTCAACTATCTAAAAAATTTAAGTCCATTTAGGTTGCTAACATGGACATCACTTGTTGGTCAGTTCGTTCATGTAGAAGGGAATAGGTGGAGTGATATTTAGCTAGCTAAATGTTAGAGTAAATGATAATCTGGAGTAAGATGAAAGTAATGATAAATCCATTATACTTAAACTTAATTAACAGGATGTGTGTTTGTGTGTCTGTACCGAAGGATCTCGCTAACCGCTGAACCGATCGGCGTAGATTCTCATGGGTCCCGGGAAGGTTTATAACTATTTTTGGGAGGGTACCACCACCCTCCCAAGAGAAATGACAAAAAAATCAAATTTTTTTAAAAATATTTGAGAGACTTCAAAGTAACACACAAAATTATCGTAGAGACTTTAACAAACAAAAACATTTAAAGTGCCACTAGAGGCCTCTAGGGGCGTAGCCGCTAGTTTAGAATATCTTATCCGTATTAGAAAGCGTAGCAACTCTAATCGTTACAAAAAGTCTGTATGTCAATTTTTACATTTTAATGCCTGTTACAAAAACATATTTATTGAACATTTTGTGTAATGGTCTTAAGGTTCTCTAAAACAATGTTCTTCAAAAATTTTGCGTTGCTTAGCCGATTTCCATTGGACTTGAGATTGTTTTTGGTTGAAAATATCTTTTATAATACAAGGTAGAACGATGTTTGTCTGTTAGTTTGTAGCGAAGGATCTCGCTATCCGCTGAACCGATCGGGTTCTCCTTTACAGGGTGGCTTCTCATAGGTCCCGGGAAGGTTTATAACTATTTTCTTGGAGGTTTGATAAAACCTCTTGGGGCAAAGCCCCTAGAGGCGAAGCTGCTAGTTATAAATTATTGGATGGGACAATTTACCGGTAATTGTATGAGTCCCCAAAGTTTTAATGTAACGTTTTCTTATTCATTTGCATAGCAACTTGTGGACTTTCTTTTAGAATTTGATTGTTTCATTCATTAAGTTGTGTGTTCAAACGTTTCAACCACTAATTATAATCTACTGACAGGGTAATTTTGTCAGTCCATCCGTAATTCTGATTTGCCTGTTCTATCAGTCATGCTAAAAAAAGGAATAATATATTCTTATTAAAAGTTAAGCTTTTCTATATTTAGGGTCGGTTCGTCCGTCCGAGACGGATAGCTTTTTCCGTCAATTTAGGCATGTTAGAATTGTCCTATCGATTTCAAACTTTGCATGGTGATTCCTGTAGTAGTTTGGTTCGATTTAGATAGCGTAGCAACTCTATAATCATTACAAGAATTTCCGTGCATTCAAACATTTCTACTTTTTTAACATTAAATTTTTATGTGATCTAATTATCCGATTATCTGTTTTTTGGTATATTGATTCCTGGGACAACAAAGTATAATATTATACCCGAAGCAACTCTATAAAAAAGTCCTAAAAATGTATGTATCTCTATAAACATTATCCTGTATCAAGCAGTTTTTCTCAATTTTGCTTTGACTCATATTCATTTATATTCTGATTATTCAGTTGTTGTCATTATAAAGGTTTAGTGAAACTTTATTATATCTTTATCTTACTCTAGATACAGAATGCGCGGTTATATTGACAGGCAAAAATTTGTCAATTAATGTTGCCAATATTGATCTCTTTTATTAGTAAATTTGTTGATCCAGTAGGAGAATTTTGGGTAAATGAGGTGGGTATAGTTCTTTTACTTTTTTACATATTGTTAGGGGGACCAAGAAAATCTTGATTCATAATTTTTTATTGTCTTAGAAAGTACTCTTTTTAAGCTAAAACAATCTTATCCAAAGATCTTAAAAATATGAGCTTCTAGAGTAAAGTTAGCGATCTAAATGGATAAGACAATGGCCGATAAATTGATATACAAAATTACCCCTTCTGTAGACTACAATCAGTAGTTGAAACGTTTGGACACTCAACCAATCAAAATTAAATTAAGTTCCCCAAAGTTGTTGAGCCAACAAATAAGAAAATGTTATTATGAAACTTTAAGGACTGGTGTAATAAAAAACCAAATGTCCCTGCCTGAATAAAAATAACCTAAAACCTTAAGACACATATGAAAATTACACTGGTCCCCAAAGTTTTATAAACACGATAGCCCATTCGTCGGCTTAAAAACTTGTTGGGTTTTACAAACATCCAATGTCATAATTTTTCCACCAAATTTTTAAATTTAAAGGGTTAATTTTGTTTATTGTAATTGGAGCAATTTTTAAAATATTAGATTATGTAGTTTGCTTTATTGTTGAAATAAAAACGTATAGATCTAAATCAAAAAGTACCATTTTATTGTTTTCTAATTCAAACAGGGAGGGAGGGGTCATTGGATTCTAAATTACACTGGTACCCAAAGTTTTATAAATATTATTCTTTAAAACTTTGGGTACTTTAATGGAATTTAAATTGGTTGGTTGAATCTAGCAGTGTTTAAAACGTTTAACCAATAATATTAATCGGATATAGTCCCTTTCGTGACATCGCACCTTAAGGGGCGATTCTTCGTATTTTTCACAGTAGGCTTTCTCCTATTTCTAGCCCCTGCGAGGGGCTCTAACCCTGCGGGGCCAATTACTTAACCCTGTGGGTCAATCACCTAACTCAATATAACCCAACCTAACCTAAAATAATCTGTAAAAAAGCAATTTTAAAACTACGACAAATCGCCCCTTAAGGTGCTATGTCACGAAAGGGACTATTCCCTATTAATCTACAGTAGGGATAACTTACACTATCTCAATTCGGGTTGTTATTCAATTTACCATCCATTGTCTTATCCCCTAAGATCCCTGAATTAAAAGGCATTGAAAATTTGGAGGGTGCTTTCACCTCCACTGAATAATATTGTCGGATGTACTGAATTTTAGTTTCCGAAAGTGTACCTAACTTCCGCGTCCTATCTCAATATTTACTACTAGCTAAAAAAGCTTCAATGTGTAATGTATAAATCGTTTACACATTAAATCGCTTTTCCCTTTGACCGGAGTAGCTGAAAATAGCGTTTGCAATAATTGGGTTATCTGCTGTACAACTTTGGAAATTAGGGAAGAAAAAGGCAATCCATTTTCAGCACATCTTTTGTCGCATAGACCCGGGATCTTAAGGGATAAGACAATGGATGAAAAGTTGATATACATTATACATCTCCAATACTGATAATCAAAATTACCCGTTTTGTAGATAAGATCTATTTATTGAAATGTTAAGCCACTGCTAGTTGGGGAACCAACCAATAAAAATTCAATAAATGAATTAGGGTTGGGCCGGATACTTTTTTAACCAGATACCGGATATCCGGCTGATTTCTAATGCCAGATATCCGGTTCTGGACAGATATCTGGTTCCGGCCAGATATCTGGACAACGTTCGATATCCGGCAAATTACCGGATATACGTTCAGATAACCGGATATCCGGCATTAAAAAGCAGTCGGATATCCGGTATCCGGATAGTTTCAATATCCATAATCCGACCGGATATTTTCAATATCCGGTATCCGGCTAGATATTGAAAATTGCCGGATATCCGGCCTTACCCTAAAAAGAACCCAAAGCTTTTGAGCCAACAAATGTGAAAACATAGATATAAAACTTCGGGTACCAGTGTAACTTACAGTAATTCAATTTACTCCGGAAAATTTATTTGATATTACTCTTTTTGCATGTTTATTTCATTGTTTTACTAAATAAACAAATTACGTTGACAACATCTATTATAAAAGCGAAGCACTGAAACGGTAGGACAAACTAACATTATAACACTTGTATAGTGTCAGAACTAAATAATCAGAACATAAATGTATAAAAGTCAAACAAAATTGAAAGTAAATTTGTTGAAAAACTCAATAAATACAGAATAATGTTTAAGGACATACTTACATTTTTAGGACTTGATTGTAGAGATGCTTAGCTTATGATATTGTACTTTGTTGTCCTTGTAATCAGTATTCCAAAAATCAGAT
This sequence comes from Acartia tonsa, assembly GCF_053477335.1. Taxonomy (NCBI): domain Eukaryota; kingdom Metazoa; phylum Arthropoda; class Copepoda; order Calanoida; family Acartiidae; genus Acartia; species Acartia tonsa. The sequence continues at coordinate 491,235 of NC_137260.1, read as the reverse complement.
TAATCGGATAATTATATCATATAAAAATTTAATGTTTTGAAAAGTTAAAAATGGTCATGTTTAAAATGGACGTACGGACATTCTTATGATTATTTAAAAGAAACTACGTTTACTAAATCATACCTAACTACTACAGGAATCACCAAGCAAAGTTTTAAATCGACAGGACAATTCTAACATGTCTAAATTAACGAGAAAAGCGACTGACCGACCCTTATGATAGAAAAGCTTTGCTTTTAAAAATAGTTTAAAAGGTACTCTAATTATGTTGCTAGTACAAAATTCATTCTGTATTTTGATGACAAAGCTTCTATATATTCTTTTTTTTTGGGGGGGGGGGGATTTTTCATTTTTTTTGGGGGGGAGTGTCCCACTCCCCCAGGAAATTAGCTTATAACCATCACAGGACCAGTAGGTATATTCCCTGAAGAGTAGAGCCCAATCGGTTGTTGGTTACTGAGATCTTAAGCTTCAGACAGACAATCAGACAGACAGACATCGCACTACTTTGTATTATAGATTTGCACAAGATATCCAGGGAGGAAATTGCAGGATTGTAAATTATAATGTTACCCAAAGTTTTCTTAAAACTTTTGGGTACTTTGATTGCATCGTCAGTGGCTGGTATAAGTTATAAGTGTACGAACATTTCAACAAATAATTGTAAGGAAAGATATTTTTTTTAATTTTGTAAATGAACATAAATTTATTGTCTCATCACTTAATATTCCTGTATAATTTCATATGTTTGTTGATAGTTCAAAAACAAGGATGACAACATTTATAATTGAAAAGATTCCAAAATCAGAAGGAAGGACAAACGAACAATAACTCTTGTAGAGTGTCGGAACTTGATACTCAGAACATTATTTTGAAAATTTAAACATACTTTCATTTTTAGGGTTTATTTATAAAGATGATACGCACTCCAAATTGTACCTAACTGTTATGGAAATCAGCATGCAAAATTGATAGGACAATTCTAACAAGTCTAAACTAAACTAAAAGAGCTAACCATTACGGCCTACCCTGATTATAGAAAACTTCGCTTGTAATATCATATATGAATGCATGTTGATAGTACAAAATAAAACGTAGTATTGTTTGAGCAATTTTGCAACAAACTTATTTTATTTAAACTTATAAACTAATATTTTGTTTAATAAAGTTCTGACACTCTACAAATTTTATGTTCGCTTGACCTAACTTAATAATCTAGAGCTTTGCTTTCATGGATGTTGTCAACCCTTTAAAATCGAAGCTTTTCTATCTATAATAAGGGTCGGTTCGTACGTCTGTGCGTGACGGATAGCTCTTTTCGTTAATTTAGGCAAGTTATAATAGTCCTATTGATTTCAAACTTTTCATGGTGATTCCTGTAGTGGCTAGGTACGATTTAGAAAGCATAGCAACTATATAATCATTACCATAATGTCCGTACGTTCATTTTAAACATGCTCATTTTTTACTTTTTTGACAACACATTTTTTATCTTAGAATTATCCGATTTATCTGATTTTTGGTATACTGATTCCTATAACAAGGTACAGTTTTGTAAGCAAAGCATCTCTATAATCAAGTCCTAAAAAGTAAGTATGTCCTAAAAAGTATCATGTATTTAAGGTGTTTTGCAACAAATTTACTTACAATTTTGTTTAGACTTTTGCATTGATATCCTGCTTATTCAGTTCTGACACACTACAAGTCTTAATGTCTTTGTCCTTTCATTTCAGAGCTTCGCTTTTATGAATGTTGTCAACCTTATTTTAGTAGAATTCTTCATGAGTATACAACATATAAAATTTGATTACTTTAAACATAACAAGAATTTCAACATCCATAAAAGCGAAGCTTATCAAATTAGAAAGTCAAACAATCAATTATTCCCAATAAATTACAAGATGCTTTGAAATGGACATACTTACATTTAAGATTTTATTATAAATGATTCGCTTATAACATTATACCAAATGTTTGAAAACAACAGGACAATTCTAACATGCCGAAATATCTATTTAAGTTATCCGTTACGGACGGACAGACAGACGGACAGTTCCTAATTGTATATTAGCTTCGCTCTTAATGAAATTGTTATAATAAGGTTAAATTCACATGTAATTTCTCCATGTGTCTTTATTTAGAAATATTTTATATAATTCAAGAAATTAAGAAATTCAATTAAAATATCAAATATTTTATTTCATTAAGAAATTTGTACGAAGATCATATTAGGGTTTATTACATTATTATGCTTCCATAAGGATCTAAAGGGATAAGACCATGAAAAATAAACCAGTTTTGCTAGACCAGAGGGACCTTAGGCCCGGGCTAACAAAACTTGTATAGATCTAAGGATTTTTAATTTAATATTTGTGGAAAATTGTCTGTAAAAGATACTATGCATGATTTTTCAGTATGACCAAGAACCGGTTCTAATCCTGCGGATTTTAATTGCTTTCAAAGCCATACTTGAAATTCTATTTAAATATCAAATATTTTATTTTATTCAGGAATTTGTACGAAGAGCATAATAGGGTTTATTACATTATTATGCTTCCATTAAATACAGTAGTAAGTTTTTTTTGTCTGTAGCTTAAGATTTCGATAACTACTGAACCGATTAAATTCTCCATTTTCGGGAAGGTTCACTTAGATAGTTTTAGGCTATTTTAATTGAGCTTTAAGTCTTAGAGTGCAGTCAGGGGCGTCCAAGCATTTTATTTTGGGGGGGGTAAAATTTTTTTAAGGGGGGGATAATTCGGTTTTGGGGGGGGTAAAATGGAGCGCGAAGCGCGCCGCAAATTTCCCCCCCCCAAAAAAAAATTTTTACCCTGGGGGTAAAATTTGCTTGGGGGGGGGGGTAATTACCCCCCCCTGAAATCTGTAGGCAGGGGTAAAATTTGTTTACCCCCCCAAAAATTTACCCCTGGGGTAAATACCCCCTCCTAAATGGTTAGGGGTGCCTACGGCACCCCCAGGGTAGGGGTAAATTTTAAATGGGGGGGGGGGGTAATCGTCCCATTACTTCCCCCCCTTGGACGTCTATGAGTGCAGTATAGCATAATACACAGATATTACAAGCGGGGCTTTTCTATAATTAGGGTCGGTTTGTCCGTCCGTTGTCCGTCCGAGACAGATAGATTTTTTCGTTAATTTGGGCATGTTAGAATTGTCCTATCGATTTCAAATTTTGCATGATGATTCCTTTAATAGTTAAGTATGATTTAGAAAGCGTAGCAACTCTATAATTATAACAAGAATGTCCGTACGTCCATTTTAAACATGTTGATTTTTAACTTTTTTAACAACAAATTTTTATGTGATCTAATCATCCGATTGATCTGATTTTTGGTATATTAATTCCTGTCCATATGTCCATAAACATTATCCTGTATCAAGCAGTTTTTCAACAAATTTACTTACTTTAATTTTGGTTCGACTCTTATACATTTATATTCTGGTTATTCAGTTCTGACACTATATAAGTGTTAATGTCCGTTTCAGTGCTTCGCTTTTATGGATGTTGTCATCCTTGTTACCTAATATCTAACGTACTTTTGAAAAAGGGTTCGTTTCACAACTATTTAAAAGCGAAGCTTTTCTATAATTAAGATATGTCAGTCCATCCGTCCGTCCGTTCGTAATGGTTAGCACTTTTTGCAATTTTTAGACATTTCAGAATTGTCTATTTCAAACTTCGCTTGATGATTCCTATTATAGACAAGTACGATTTAAAACATACTGAGGTGGGTTCTTAAAAAAATTTTACCCCACTAAAATCAGTTTGGAACATTTTAACCAGTGCAGTGGGGAAAAGTACAAAATTTGGTAATATTGATTCTTAAAAAACTTTTACCCCACTTATTATAATGTTCCAAAATGAGTTTTTGAGTGGGGATAAGATATCCTCATTGGAACATTATTTTGAAATTTGGAAGATTTATTAGGTTTTTGTCTTTGTTGATTTTTTTAAACATGTTTTTTATGCTTAATTTAACCCTTAACGGTCGGGGGGGGGGGCGTTGAACGCCCCCCCATCCGGTTTTTTCTATCTCATTTTCTGTGTGTGAAAGATAAAGAGCCCAAACTGCTTGACTTTTTAAGTATGGGTATGACACATAACTGAGAGTTGGAATTTTTTGAATATCTCCATCTTGGCGGGCACAGGATGCCAGCAAACCTGGCAGGGTCATCCAGGTAAATAACAAAAATTTGTTTTTGACTTAAACAAAGCATTTTATCTTACCAAAATACTAAAATATCCTCTAGTAGTATATCCTCATATTAAATACAGGTGTTCAAGTCAATTTCAGGTTCCAGGTATGATCCTGCAGGTCCTGATCCTCCAGGTCTCCAGAAATCTTTAAAATGCTCCTGTGGCCGCAATTTTTGACTTAGAGACTTCAAATTTAAAACTTAAGCTTTTCTTACATGTCTACATAACATATTAAAATTTCATAAAGATCCGCCGCCGTTTTTCCGCCGACCGCCGACTGCGGCGGCTGGCAGCTGCCAAGTACAGCTGCGACCGCTGAAACGTATGTTTTGATATTTCAAATATAAATTTTAATAAAAATAAACATTTTTTGCAAAAAAATTTTTCTTCTAGCTTTAAAAATAAAAAAATTACAGCCGTTTAAAATTTTTAAGTAAAAAAGGACCTAAAAACAAAGGTTGTTGAATAAAAGGGTGAAGGAAGCGAAAATTGACCTTGACTTACTTAAGGTCGGAAATTCACCATAACACAGGGGACTTGCACAAAAAATTTTAGCCCTCTAGCTCTAATAGGAACTGAGATAATGAGGGGGGGCGTTGAACGCCCCCACCCCCGACTGATTAAGGTGCGGCAAGGGGCCCGACTGTTAAGGGTTAAATATTTGAAAAATCTCTGAATTAAAAAAAAAATATTCCAAATTTAATTGTGACTACCCCACTCGGTCTTTTGGAACATTATTTTGGTACACTATTTTTTTCAATTAAATTTTTTTTTAAGAATGACATTCGCATTTACCCCATTTAATGTTCCAAAAAAATGGGAAAACAAGGGAGAAATTGAGTGCTCCAAACGAGTGTTCCAAAGTTCAGTGGGGTAAGGTTTTTTAAGAACCCACCTCTGATTTGAATTTTTTACCAAAAAAATTTATATGATTAAACTATCATATTAACCCAATTTTTGTGATAATGATTCCTTGTATAACAAAGTACAATGTTATAAGCGAGGCATCTCTATATTTAAATCCTTAAAATGAAAGTATGTCCTTTTTCATTATCCTGTATAAAAGCAATTTTGCAACAAATTTATGCACAAATTAATGTGCTACGTATTAAGTTCTGACACTCTACAAGAGTTATTGTTCGTTTGTCCTTCCTTCTGATTGTAGAGCTTAGCTTTTATGGATGTTATCATCCTTGTTTGAAAGCTAAAAATAACGTTTTATCTTTATAGCAAGCTAATTTAATATATTTTTCCCTTTATAATACTTTTTTACGTAAGAAGGGAATAATCATGAATATAAAAGATACAAAATGTAAAAGCGGCTAAAAGCAGCCAATGAGATTTCTTGATGCCAATACAGCTTATAAAAAAATCAGACCTTTATCTTTAATAGAAACTGAGAAAATAAATTTTTTGTTTTCAATCAAGATTCCATAAAAATCCCCGAAATTATTAAGCCAACGAATAAGAAAAGTTTTTTGAATTGTGTAATAAACAGCCCAATGCTCCACACTATCTTAGTTTTAGATTAGCTTGCGCGAATTACTAACTCTATGCTTTTGCCATTTAAGAGATCTTTTTTTCTGTTGGGTGAAAATTTATTGACAAAGTCTCTATGAAAACTGATCATTTATGAGATCTTAGCAAACAGACAGACATTATGTTATTTTTATAATAATTTTTATAAATTTTCATAAATTTATTTGTATAAAAAGGACGTCCAAGGGGGGGGGGGTAAAGTAGTGATTTACCCCTACCATTTAGGAGGGTGTATTTTTGCGCGCCATTTTACCCATCAACCCCCCCCCCAAAAAAAAAAAAAAAATTACCTCCCCCATTAAAATTTTTTTACCCCCCCCCCCCCTCCCCAAATAAAAAAGCTTTGACGCCCCTGTTTATATATATATATCAGATCAGGAATCATAAAGGATAAGACAATCAAAATTGATATATGTACACCCTGAATGATAATAAACACAACTACCCCTTCTGTAGATTAAAATAATTGGTTGAATAGTTTGGACACTAGATTTATAAAAGTACCCAACGTTTCAAAGCCAACTAATGAGAGAACGTCATTATAAAACTTTGGAGACCCGTATGATTTTCAGTCCAATGTCCCCTCCCTCTCTCTTTAATAATTATTTATATCCCTTTTTTCAAAGCACTTGAAAAATCGACCAAACTAAAGTTCTCTGTTCTTGGAAGCGAAGCTTTCTACATTTGTGTTCGATTCAGTCCGTCCTTATGGACATCCGTTACAGTTAGCTCCTTAATTTAGGCATGTTAGAATTTTCCTATAAATAGATATCAAACTTGTTATGTTGATTCCTGTAACATTTAGGTAGTTACAATTTAGATAGAGCACCAATTCAAAATCATTACCAGTATGTCTGTATGTCCATTCTTAACATGATAATCTTTTAGATTAGATACAATGTTATATAAGCAAAGCATTTCTATATTCGAGTCTTAAATGTTTAAGTATATCTTTATTAAGCACTAGCGGCTTTACTGCTAGAGGCCTCTAGGGGCACTTGAGGAGGGGGGGGGGTGGAATTTGATAACCCAATTTCTTATTTTAGATTTTAAAAGAAAAAGTACCAAAAAAATTTTTAGGAGGTGGAAATTTTTTTTTAGTGGGGGGAGTGATTTTTATTTTTAGTTAAAAAAATTAATTTTTTTTGGGTAGGGAGTTATTTTTCATTTTTTGGGGGTTGGGGTGTCCCACCCCCCAAGAAAATAGTTATAACCTTCCCGGGACCTATGAAAAGCTACCCTGTTAAGGAGAACCCGAACGGTTGAGCGGTTAGCGAGATCCTTTGGTACAAACAAACAAACAAAGACCTTTTTACTTTATTATTAGGATTTAGTATTTAAGTAATTTCGGTATACATTTATACATAATTTTCGTCTTTTATGGATGTTGTCAACCTTGTAAAATTATATATTTACTGCAAGAATCAACCCTTATGAATATATAGAATTTTCCTTCTTTACTTTAGTAAATGGATTTATTATTACATCAGATTATCATGTACTCTAATAAAGTAAAACTTGTAGCTGGCTAAACTAACAATTAACAACCCCCATTACACCATCCTCTCCCCTCAAAGAATTGACCAATAAGTGATGTCCATTTTAGGAACCTAAATTGAAGACAATATTTCCCCTGTCATAATATCCACGTATATTCTATATCCAGTACAAGAATCAATCTGTATAAATATATAGAATTTCCCTTCTTATACTTTAGTATTACCTTATATTTCTAAGTGTTATATGAATGGCTTTAATGTGTTTCTGTTATGTCAATCATATGAATCGATATTTAAAAGTAACAGGATGTCTGTTTGTCTGTGTGTTTGTACCGAAGGATCTCGCTAACCACTGCACCGAGCGGGTTCTCCCTAACAGGCTAGCTTCTCATAGGTCCCGGGAAGGTTTATTTATAACTCTTTGGGGGGAGGGTACCACCACCCTCCCAAGAGAAATCGCCCCTAGAAAGAAATCCCCCCTCAAAATTTTTTTTAACTAAAATAAAAAAAGGGGGGAGGCGCCCCCCCCCCCAAAAAAAAATTCCCAATCCCAAATTTTTTTTACTTTTTCTTTTAAAATCTAAAATAATAAATTGGGTTATAAAGTTCGACTCTCCTCAAGTGCCCCTAGAGGCCTCTAGGGGCGTAGCCGCTAGTCAATATAAAAGTTACAGAATGTCTAAATGTCGTTCGGCTGACCGATATGATTCTAAATTTTTTTTATACATAAATATAGGCTTAACTTGTTTTCCAGTATGGCTTCAAAACCGATTAGTATTATCTGCTGGATTAGAACCGGTTCTCGGCCATACTGAAAAATTATGTATAGCATCGTATTACAGACAATTTTCCAAGAATACTAAAATAAAATTAACACCTGGTCTTAAGTCTATAACAAGATGCAATAAATAACTATTTCTCGTATTTATTCGAATCCGGTGGATAGGAACCGGTTCTCATCCATACGAAAAAACTATGTCTAGCATCGTATTATATCCAGCTTTCTACGAATATAAAAATGTACAATCATATCCTATATTCTATATCCGCGAAAAGCCGTTTATAATACGATGCGAGAAATAACTATTAATTTTTGAATAATCACCTAAAAAATAAGTAGTTCATCTTTTAAAAATATAATGAATGTTACTTATATAACAAGAACAGTAATACGTAGCGCAACCAAAAAAAAGTCAAATATTTATTCATTATTAAAATCAAACTAGATGAATAGTGTATCTTTTAAAATCAATCTATAAAGAAGGAACATTAAATTAGTTTCTAAATAACGTACGTACGTACATTGCATAGTAATAGACAGAGTAGCTTCGCTTCTAAATAAAAGTGCAAGTTTGCTTTCAAAAAAATATTTTTTTAACAATTTATAATATTTACAAGTGTTAAGTACAAAGCAAGCAGTTTTATAAATGTAGGGACATTTTTTCAACTAAATTATTTTTCCAGTATGGCTCCATAACCGATTAAAATCCGCTGGATTAGAACCGGTCTCATCCATACTAAAAAACCACGTCTAGTAACCCTCTACGGAAAGCTGTCTATAATACGACGCGATAAAAAAAATTATCATATGTGCTATCTGGTCCTCATACATACTTAAAAATCATGTATAGTATCGCATTTGTAAATAAAAATGCAAGCTGTATTTTTAACAATCTATGTATAATATTTACAAGTGTTAAGTACACAGTAAGCAGTTTAACATTTAAGCAATAAGAATAGGGACATTTTTTCAAAAATTTATTTTTAACATGGTATGATTATACTAGCGCTATGCCTCTAGAGACATCTCGTGAGGGAGGTCGGGGAGATTTCCCTCTCAAAAAAATTAGCAAACTATGAAAAGCTGAGACAGCATACAGTGGCACCAAAATAAATGATGTTATACACTAAAGTTGACCAATGAGAGGTCAGTATAAACTTTAGTTGACCAATTGTAAAATTTATACTGGCCTCTCATTGGTTATTTTATCGTATAAAGTCATTTTTTTGTTGCCACTTTACGGTGTCCCAAAAGGCTTAATTCTAAAGGTCCAGCGAGATCCTAAAAATCATACAAATATACTATTTTCGACATAATTTTTTTTTATAGATAATGTATCGCTGTGCAACTTTATTACCAGGCAGTATTATTTACGTAAATATTCAGGAAAAAACCGTTTGTTTGTTTGTAGAAAAAGGATCTAACTTTGGGGAGGGTATCTCCAACCTCCCAATGAAAAATTAATCCCACAAACCCCCCCCCCCATTTTTTAAAACTAAAAATTAAAAATTAAAAGTTTAAAGTTGTCTTTGTCAGATTATGTAATTTTTTCATTGTAGTATTTCTCTTTTGTCTTGTCTTTCCAGTATGGCCGTGAAATCATTTAAAACCAACCTATTTCCTCAGGATTAGAACCGGTTCATAGCTACACCGAAAAATCATGTATAGCATCGTATTACATACAATTTTCCACGAAAATGAAATTAAAAATCATAAAATCAATAACAGTTTTGTTAGTGCCTTTGTCCCTAAGGGTCTAACAAAACTGGTTTAGATCTTTTAATCATTTTAAAATCCGTGGAAAGCTGTCTGTTATACAATGCGATAAATAACTATTCACAACTTATGTAATTTTTTCCTTTTTCTTTGTAGTATTACTCTTTTGTTTCATTCTCTTTTTAAAACATTTTTTTTAATAGCGATGCTACATTGTACTTTATATGTTTATACGTCCACCAGTCCGTCCATTTTTTCGGCTGCTATTTAAGCTAGAGACTGCTGATAGTACGTTAGTCTGTCAGCCATTTTCTTTCTGTTTATTTTTAACCCATACAGATTGGACCCCAATTCCCACCTTAATAGATCGGGCTGGGGGGGGGGGGGGGGGGCTCAAAGAGCCCCCCCTTCTATCTCGGCTCCTGGTACAGATAAAGACGTAAAATTTTTTTCTGGTGGTTCATGTGTATTTTTAGAGAAAATTACTTTTTCTAGTCATAGCAGTCAGACCGCTCCTTAGCCGCTTTTTAGCGGCCAGCCGCTAAATTTTAAAACAGCTGTAGAGCGGCCAATTTTGCAGCTAGGATGACCAAATTTTAGGACGAATTTTTATTTTTCATAACAAAAAAATTACTTTTTCTGATCATCGCCGAAAAACGGCAAATAACGGAAACCGCCATTTTCGGCGGTTACGGCGGTAAAACGGCGGTTGGCGGCGCAAATTAATATTTTTATCTGTTTATTATCGCTCAAGGATTTACCAAAAAAAAATATAGGTCTCTAGCTGTAATAGAAGCCACGATATTCATGATATATGTCTGTAGTAAAAGCCGGACAAAAATCGGTCATAAAGTCGGTCAGGGAGCGGTCAAACGGTCATAACACCACTTTTCTCAGATGGTCATTAATATCTAAGTATTCACCAAGAAAAAAATAGGTTTCTACCTTAAAAGTCATAATGTAGAAATTAAGATTTATTTAGAATTTTTTCAAATTTTTTTTGCTACCCAACCGACTTTGACCGGACACCACGACCGACACAGACCAGATATCCTAATAAAATCAACTCTTGCCGACGTATAATTACTAAACTTAAAAAGTCATGAAGTTACAGCTCTCCATCTTACCTACAAAAAAAATGAGATTGAAAAAACTAGAGGGGGGGGGGCTCTTTGAGCCCCCCCCCCCCGATCTGTAAGGGTTAAACCACTGACCATTCATGATTAATATTTTTTGAGCTTTGCTACTTATGGATGTTACAATACATGTTTTATCCTTTATTAAAATTCTTTTTTTATAGATATGATAATATCCTTTTTTTATTTAATTATATAATCCTTAAATAATTCTTTATTGTCCTTGAATTTTAAAAAAAATATTTGATCAAATTTAAAGTGATGGGAAAAACCACTTATAAAACAACCTCACCCAACCTCATTCCAGGGACGTCTAAGCTTTTTATTTTAAGGGTGGCAAAGCTTTGGGTTTTTTAATTGAGGGGGTATAATTAGTGGTTTCTAGAGGCCTCTGGGGGGAGTATCTGCAAAGTAATCAATAAACCAATATATGATATTTTACTTTTAGAAAATCTAGATAATAATGGAGTACATAAACAAGGCATTGGTTAACCCCTCACCTCATTATAAAAGGTACAAATTTGCTGAAGACATACACCTAACATACCGAGAATGTACAGTGTACACAAGCTTTAATATAATGGAGTACATTAACAAGGCATTGGTTAACCCCTCTCCTCATTATAAAAGGTACAAATTTGCTAAAGATATCCACCTAATATACCGAGAATGTACACAAGTTTTAATATAATGGAGTACATTAACAAGGCATTGGTCATGGACAACCCCTCACCTCATTATAAAGGTATAAATTTGCTAATGACAGGCAACTAATATACAGAGAATGTAAGTTTTAAAAGTATAGGGTAAGTAATATGGTTGGCAATTAGGATGAATTTGAAATTCAGCGGCTAAGGCTTTGAGAAGCATATCATTTATTTTTAGTAAAAAATCTATTGATAAAACTTTATATATTCTTATGAATTTTGCAAGATAAGCGGATAAATGTGCTGTTTTTACCTTACTTTTTAAAAGCGAAGCTTTTCTATAATTAGGGTCGGTCCGTACGTCCGTAACGGATAGCTTTTTTCGTTAATTTAAACAGGTTAGAATGGTCCTATAGATTCCAAACTTTGCATGGTGATTCCTGTAGTAGTTAGGTACAATTTAGAAAGCGTAGCAACTCTATAATCAATACCAGAATGTCCGTATGTCCATTTTAAACATGTTGATTTTTTTACTTTTTTAATAACAATTTTTTATGTGATAAAATCATCCGATTGATCTGATTTTTTGATTATTACAATAAGATACAATATTATGAGCCAAGCATCTCTATAATCAAGTATTAAAATGTCAGTATGTCCTTAAACAGAATTCTGTATTTAAGAAGTTTTGCAACAAATTTACGTATAATTTTGTCAAACCTTATTTACTAAGAATATTTGCGATTACTTTTATATAATGAAATCTTCCAATTTTTAACATTTACAAAACAGCCTGCTTTATTGCATCAAGATCCATGACATATCTACATAGGAAATAATTTATATAAATGAGCTCGAGTCTTCCAATGGTAAAGTGTTTAAAACTCATTGTGCTCCAATAATCCTCATTAAACTCTCATTGACCAAAGCGATAAGACCTTTATCCTATTTGTTTATGGAATGAATTAAGTTTTTTACTTCATGTAGATATTTGAATTACTTTGAAGTATTTAATCCTTATTTCATAAATAAAAAATATACATTCGTAATAGAGTAAATCTAGCTAAGAAAACTGTATTTTAAACGAATTCGATTGTGGCGACACTTCCTTTGTGTTAAAATATTAAAACTAAAATTTTAATCATATTAACCCTTTGGTGATGGTAATGTGAAAAAAATATAATTGAAAAAATCTTTTTAAAATCATTTAAATTAATAAATATTTACTTCTTTCTTTTAGACTAGTGGCTACGCCCCTAGAAACCTCTAGGGGCACTTAAGGTTGGAAGGGGAAAAATCAACATCTTCCCATTTTTAATTTGAGTTTCAGAAGAGTAAAAATATTTTTTGGGGGAGGGGGGTGAAGACACCCTCCCCAAAAATAGTTTAAAACCTTCCCAGGACCTATAAGAAGCTTCACTTTAAAGGAGAACAATATTGGTGTAGCGGTTAGCGAGATCCTTCAGGACAGACAAAAAACGCTTACTACTTTATATAATAGGATAGTAATGGCGGGGGAGGAAAATTGATTTATTGAGAAATAGATAAATAGATATGTACTTATAGAAAACTAGCCAATAGCGATATAGTTATATTGAGCCAACTCTAGTATTTTCATATTTTGTATATTCAGTTCTGACACTCAACAAAAGTTAATGTTCGTCTGTTATACCGTTTCAGAGCTTTGCTTTTATGGATGTTGTCATCCTTGTTTTATGTATGTTTTTATCATTTTAAATAATTGTCATGAGTTTTAAACAAACATTGTTTTAATTGGAATAAATTTTGTCTAAATTTTCCTTATGTTTTATAAGTAAACACTGGCACAATACGTCCCCAGTTAGTAGCGAAGCTTTTCAATAATCAAAAAGAAAGAAAAAAAAGAGGGAGAAAAAGAAATAGGATGAGATAGAGAAAAAAGAAAGAGATTAAAGAGAAAGAACAAGAATGAAAGTGGGAAAAGTAGAGAGAGAGAGATAGAGAGATAGAGGGAGGGGGGGAGGAAGAGATTAAGAGATAGCTTTAAAAAATAGAAAAAGAATAAACATGTCAACAACAAAAAACTTTTTGGAGTAGCTTCGCTATAAAAGATAAGTTTAGATGAAAAGCTAGAAAATGTGCAATTCCATTTGTATTTTTTTACTTACAGTTGTAAAAAAAAATATGATTGATTTATCTTTATATGTACGTATTAAGATAATTGTATATCGCTCCAGGTGCTTCTAGAGGCCTTGACGCTAGTTAGATAAAAAACAAAAATTAAACATACATAAACATACTTATTTCATGTTTGCGAAATTGAGTTACAATATGTGCAAATTTCTTGTGCTTTTTTATCTTTTTTTGTGTGTAAAAATACAAATGATTTACCATTATATAAAAGTAATAGGATTCGAATTTGCTAGTATATAATTATACATAAGGATGATACCATTGCATTGTATTAAATAAAAAATTTTGTATACAAGGTTGCGTGATTATCTGTCGTCAGAAAAATATACAAACTAATAAAATATGCAAGTTGGTTCTAACAATAGTGGCGCGCGGTTTCTTTTTGGAGCAAAGCTACTCAACACGTTTTTTATTGTGTTTTAACACTTTTTTGCGAACTAAATCCTTATAATGAAGTAACAGGATCTCTGTGTGTCTATTTGTACCGCTGAAACTATATGGTTCTCCTTTACAATGTAGCTTCTCATGGGTCCTGGGAAGGTTTATAACTATTTTGGGGAAGGGTACCACTATCTTCCCAAGCGAAAACGCCCCACCAAAAAAATAGATTTTTATTCTCAAGAATACCGTTGTATATCCTAAAGTAATGGGATGTTTATCTCTATTTATATTTATCCGTTAAGAACCATAAATGGACAAACTGATTAATTCTTAATTATATTGCCAAGAAATACATTTAAAAAATCATTTTAAATGAAAATCCTTTTTAGAGCGTAACCTATATAGGGTAGAGGCGAAGCAACCAAAATTAGTTGAAAATCTATACCAGCTTTTGGAAATATTTTTTCTTGTATTTTTTTGTGTTACGTTTACAACTATAAACGGTTATTTACACAAAAACAAGGATGACAACATCCATAAAAGCGAAGCACTGAAACGGTAGGACAAACGGACATCAACACTTATAGTATAGTATCTGAACTGAAAAATCGGAACATAATGTATAAATGTCGAATCAAAATTGTAGGTAAATTTGTTGAAAAACTGCTTAAAAACAGGATAATGTTTATGGACATACTTACATTTTTGGACTTGATTATAGAGTTGCTTCGCTTATAATATTGTTCTTTGTTGTCCCAGGAATCAATATACCAAAAATCAGATCAAACGGATAATTAAAACACTTGAAAATTTGTTGTAGAAAATCAACATGTTTAAAATGGACGTACGGACATTCTGGTAATGATTATAGAGTTGCTACGCTTTCTAAATCGTACCCAACTACTACAGGAATCATCATGCAAAGTTTGAAATCGATAGGACAATTCTAACATGCCTAAATTAACGAATAAAAGCTATCCATCTCGGACGGACGGACGGACGTACGGACGGACGGACGGACGGACCGACCCTAATTATAGAAAAGCTTCGCTTTTAAAAAGGCGTAATAAAAAAGGGAGGATAAATGAACGTGGGTAGGGTATATTTTTAGTAAGGGGGGATAGATCATCTTAAAAAAATCCTTTTTCCCCTACCATTAGTAAGATGCGTTTTTATGTGTCAGTCTAAAGCAAAAAGTCCCCAAAGTAGTTTTGAAAATGATGTCTTATTTTTGCTAAAAACTTTTAATTGGGTTGAATAAAACAAATTTGGGGGTTCATATTAATTTACTGTTGATTGTCCTATCCCTGAACACGAAAGGGTTAAGTGAGTGAATGGGGATATTTTCAGGGAGTAAGGGAGGGGACAATGGATCGAATATTCAATTTTTAGGAGTCTTAGACTTTTGGTACTGGCTTAAAGGCAATGTGCAAAAATTTGGGGTTGAAAGGGTTCCAATAGATTTAATTACATAATGGTTACGTCAGTCTGATGTGCTAGTAATCTAATTTTCAAATGAATGTTTTTTTCTTTTCTTTTTTATAGTTTTCTGAATTTTATTAACACACCCTTTAAAATTTCCTTACTATTTTCTGGATAAATCTGAATTAATTACCCATTGTCCCCTCCCTTAATCCCTGGGATATTTTAGTGAATTTTAGTGCCAAGCCAATTTTACAACTTTAAATGATCTATAAAAAGTCATACTTTGGTGCTTCCCCGGAAAGTGCCGAGCGAACACAAAATTAAACCATCCCATTATTTTTGAAACTCCCTATACTAAAGTAACAGGATGTCTACGTGTCTTTGTGTTTGTGTGTTTGTTTGTACCGAAGGATCTCGCTAACCGCTGAAATGATCGGGTTCTCCTTAACAGGATAGCTTCTCATAGGTCCCGGGAAGGTTTACAACTATTTTCTTGGAGGGTGGGACACCCTCAACCCCCCCCCCAAAAAATACTTACTTTAGATCAGGTTAGGTTATATTGGGTTCTAGTTAGCACCGCAGGGTTAGGACCTCTCGAGGGGTTCAGTCATCATCATCATCGCCATTTATCTCTTCTTTTCAGAGCATAGGCCACGCACAATGGTTCTCCATTTATCTTTGAATTGGGCCTCAGTAGAGGCATCATTGAAAAAGGATAGATTCTCATCTTTCAGTTCATCCAGGATTACCCTTCTCCAGCTTGTTTTTGGTCTACCTGGAGGGTTTAGTGCTTCAAATCAACTTTAAGGGAAATATTATAGATTTCTGTATTGACGACTTTTACTGCATGATATTATTATTTCAGGGATGTTCAAGTTTGGAGAAAAGAAGAAAATAGGCACAGGTACCAAAAGTTTTATAACTTATTCGTTGGCTAATAAGCTGTGAATACTTTTATATACTTTAATTGGTTGGTTCCAAAATTTTCAATCAATTTTGTCTTGATATGTCTGAGTAAACTAAAAAACGAAGCTTTTCTATAATTAGGGTCTGTCCGTCCGTAACGGATAGCTTTTTGCGTTAATTAAGGCTTGTTAGAATTGTCCTATCGATTTCAATCTTTGCATGGTAATTCCTGTAGTAGTTAGGTACTATTTAGAAAGCGTAGCAACTCTATAAATATTACAAGAATGTCCGTACGTCCATTTTAAATATGTTGTTTTTTTTGCTTTGTTTACAACGAATTTTTATGTGATCTAATAATCCGATTGATCTGATTTTTTGTATATTGATTCCTGGGACAACAAAGTACAATATTATAAGCAAAGCAACACTATAATCAAGTCCTAAAAATGTAAGTATGTCCATAAACTTTATTCTGTATCAGCAGTTTTTCAACAAATGTTGTGTCGACTCTTATACATTTATATTCTGATTATTCAGTTCTGACACTATACAAGTGTTAATGTCCGTTTGTCCTACCGTTTCAGTGCTTCGCTTTTATGGATGTTGTTATCTTTGTTGTAATGATTAGTTAACCTTTCAATGGAAGATTCAAATTAGTCTAACGATGATTTTAAACTAATTTAATTTTAGATTTAAGCCTTGGAATAGCTTTAGGCTATTTTTCTGCGTTTCTATACTCTTTGAATAAAGAGCACCTAGATGCTAGAGGCGCAACCGTTGGTAAAATGTAAAGTATTACCATGATTTTTTGTCTTTATTTTTAAAGGAATAGAGACCTCTAGGGGCACTTAAGTAGGGGGAGTTGAATTCTAAAACCCACATTTTAAAATTTAATTTAAAAAAGTGGTGGTACCCTTCCTCATAATGGTTATAAACCTTCTCATGACCTACCCTACTAAGAAGCTACCCTGTTAATGAGAACCCGATCGGTTCAGCGGTTAGAGAAATCCTTCGGTACAAACACACAAAAAATAAAAACCTATCACTTTATTATAAGGATTTTTAATCAAATCTTTATATTTATTTGTGGTTATATAGTTTTAATTGACAAACAGACATTCAAAAACTATATTAGTCTATTTTTTATAGGGGTCTTAACGAATTCGCAGAGAAAAAGAAACCTCTACGAGAAACTCATTATCTACGTAGCACAATTTTTCAACCTGGAGGTATCTATCTATTTGAGTGTCTATCTATATATCTATCTATCTAACAATCTACCTATTTATCTATTTATCTTTGAGGGAAACCCATTATCTACGCAGCACAATTTTTCAACCCGGAGGTATCTATCTATCTATTTATGTATCTATCTATCTATCTACCTATATGTATGTCTATCTTTGAAAGAAAATCATTATCTACGCAGCACAATTTTTCAACCTGGAGGTATCTATCTATCTATTTATGTATCTATCTATCTATTTATGTATCTATCTATCTATTTATGTATCTATCTATCTATTTATGTATCTATCTATCTATTTGTGTATCTATCTATCTATTTATGTATCTATCTATCTATTTATGTATCTATCTATCTATTTATGTATCTATCTATCTATATATCTAATATCTATCTATCAACCTATATATCTGTCTATCTTTGAGAGAAACCCATTATCTACGCAGCACAATTTTTCAACCCGGAGGTATCTATCTATCTATCTGTGTGTCTATCTATCTATCTGTGTGTCTATCTATCTATCTGTGTGTCTATCTATCTATCATTGTGTCTATCTACATATTTTTGTTTATCTCCATGCCTTTCTATATTTATCTCTCTACCTAGATAAATATTTTCAATCTGTATATCTATGCCTATCTATCAATCTAGTTCTAGAGGTGTGTCTATCTATTAATCTGTAGGTCTATCTCTCTATCTTGTATCAATCTATTATATATCTATCAATCTGGTTGCCTACCTGTGTCTATATATCTTTTTATCAATTCATCATATATATTAAAATATGATTTATATTTTTTAATCTTTTTGTCTATCTATCTATCTATCTATCTACCTATCTATCTATCTATCTATCTATCTATCTATCTATCTATCTATCTATCTATCTATCTATCTATCTATCTATCTATCTATCTATCTATCTATCTATCTATCTATCTATCTATCTATCTATCTATCTATCTATCTATCTATCTATCTATCTATCTATCTATCTATCTATCTATCTATCTATCTATCTATCTATCTATCTATCTATCTATCTATCTATCTATCTATCTATCTATCTATCTATCTATCTATCTATCTATCTATCTATCTATCTATCTATCTATCTATCTATCTATCTATCTATCTATCTATCTATCTATCTATCTATCTATCTATCTATCTATCTATCTATCCCTCTATCTATCTATCTATCTATCTATCTATCTATCTATCTATCTATCTATCTATCTATCTATCTATCTATCTATCTACCTATCTATCTATCTACCAATATATCTATCTATCGCACATTTAGAAAAAAGGAACTTTCAAGATAACGTAACTTTTGTAAAAAATTTGAAAACTGAAACTATCTATCTATCTATTAAGCTAATTATCTATCTGTTTTATCTATCTATCTATATCTATCTATTAAGATAAAATTACGCTTTAAAAAATATGAATTCTCAAGATAACGTAACATGTTCTAAAAAACGGATAATACAAGAACAAATCCAAATACAGCACAGTTTTTTACTTTCACTAGAGGTTTTTAGGGGTACTTGAGGGAAAAGAGGGGGGGGGGGGATGACGACACATCACTTAAAAGAAAAAGCTTTAAAAAGAAATTTTTGAGTTTTTTTTTGCTAGGGGCAATTTCTCTTAAGAACCAACCTTCCCCAAAATAGTTTGTCTGAAAGCTTCACTGTAAAGGAGAATCATATCAGCTTAATGTGGTTAGCAAGATTCCTTGCCACCTACTACCCACAGTCTTACAAACAAACACACAGACAAACATCTTGTTACTTTTTATTTATAATAGCTAATAAATACCAAACCTAGTAATTTGTCTCTAAATCAAATCATTTTAGGAACCGAAAAACATGCATGAGTATAGAGTACCTTCGCTACTATAAATTAAATATTGCTGTCTTTGAAAATTTTGCACAATTTTTCGGCGGTTTTCTTAATCATTAGATATCTTATAATTACAGTAGAATAGTATCTTCATATAGAATGGAAATTTACTGTTTTACTTCTGTAATTAATGGACTTTAGGAGTAACATCTCAATGATAAAATGGAAAGTTGATTTTTTTGCTTTAAGTTAAAGAAATTGTAACTTTCAAACGTACAAAATATGGTTGTTTGAAGCTAAAGATCTCAGAAATAGTTGGTCCAAATGAGTTTTTATATTTTGAAAAACCTTTAAAAATTATTTTGCTTAATTTTATTATCTATCTTACCATCAAATATATATCTATTAATTTCTGTCTATCCATTATTTATCTGTCATTACATAAAAAACATATCTATCCATCAAATATATATCTTGATCTATTCATTATCATTATCTATCTCTCTATCTATGGTATCTATCTAGGAGAGAATACGAAAATTGGAACGGGTCGCCTGCCGTGTTCTCTAGGTAAATATTCTTTGGAATGGTGTCAAGAAAATCGATATATTAATTTGACGTTGTACCAGATTTTCATGTGCTCATATAAAGTGATGCTCGCAGCTGGCCAAAATAACGATATCCCCCCCCCCCTTTATACCAACCCTCCCCCCCCTACTGTATAAACGAACTGACCAATAATGTGTCGGTATGTAATTCTTGTATTCCCCGGCAAGTTCGAACCCATTAATCCCTTTTTTCCTTACACCAGAATTCCCCAGAGAATGAGTGTGTTATGCGGCATTCCTAACTATCTCCGCGCGTGGCTTGTAAACGAACAAAAGAGACGCGCACTTTTCCTTTGATAAGTCCCACGTGAGGAGCTACGTGAATGAAAATAATGTATTGCTTGAATATACATGAGCTCTGATGTGTGGAATATCTCAAATAAGCCTTCCTGCTTAGTTTGACATCATATGTGACTTACTGTTTTCATGGTAATAAATACACATTCGTAAACTTCACTATGTTGGTCATTCGGAGGGCTTCGAGATAAGATTTCGAGAACGGCTAGGCATTGCGTTCCGAAACAAATAAATTAGGTCCAAATTAGCAAGCAGAATCGACAACAAATTTTCCCCTGTCAATATATTCACCACGTATATCCTATATCTATTGTCAAGAGGATGGATGGATCTTAAGAAAAAGGGAAAACAATAGGATAGATTTAAGTACATCCCCAAGGATGATCGACAAAATTAATCCTTCTGTAAAGTGAATAAAAAGTTTGAACACTATTAGTTCTTTTCTAATGAACTCATTTATTTCAGCTGAACGACCGGTGACCCCACCAAAACCGAAACCCTGGCTGAACTCAGAACAATCCTGGAATCAGGAAAAAATATATCAAAATGATTCAGGAACCTTAAGGGATAAGACATTGGACACACATATAGACTGATGGTCAGACAAAAGTAACCCCACCAAAACCGAAACCCTGGTTTAACAATCCTGGAATCAGAAAAAAATATCAAAATAACTAACGAAAGTGTCATGTTTGACGTCATAAAAATACGTCAAAAAAGGGAAGGATGATAGGAGAAATGGAAAAAAATTAGAGTGGGAGAGGGTTGGGATTATTCAGCTTTACATCAGATAGAGAGATAGACAGACATAAGGACAAACAAACATACATTCAGACAGACATATAGACAGACAGACAAACATACATACAGACATATAAACAGACGGACAGACAAACATACATACAGACAGACGGACTGACAAACATACATACATACAGAGAAACCTACAGACAGACAAACATAATGACTGACTGACAGACAAACAAGACAGACAAACATACATACATACAGACAAACATAATGACTGAATGACAGACAAACAAGACAGACGGACAGACAGACAAACGTACAGACAGATATATATACAGTCAGACAGACAAACATACATACACACAGACAGACAGACATATAGACAGACAAACATACATACTGACAGACAAAAAGACAGACGGAAAGACAAATAAACATACAGACTGACAGATATATAGACAGACAGACAGACAAACATACATACAGACAGACAAATAGACAGACGAAGAGACAAATAAACATACAGACTGACAGATATATAGACAGACAGACAGACAAACATACATACAGACAGACAAATAGACAGACGGAGAGACAAATAAACATACAGACTGACAGATATATAGACAGACAGACAGACAAACATACATACAGACAGACAAATAGACAGACGGAAAGACAAATTAACATACAGACTGACAGATATATAGACAGACAGACAGACAAACATACATTCAGACAGACAAATAGACAGACGGAAAGACAAATAAACATACAGACTGACAGATATATAGACAAACATACAGACAAACAGACAAAGAGTGTTAAGACTCCAAATATAAGATTGATATTTACCATATGTACCAGGATTTATCACAAATTTCGTAGTAACTTTAATCATTCAAAAGGACCGCTGTAGATTCCCTAATAATAATAGACAAAATTACCCCTTTTGTAAGTTAAAATTGTTTGCTGAAAATGACAATGAATTATAATTGGATGTACATCCTCCCAATAAGAATGAACAAAATTAACCCATATTTAGATTTAAATTATCAATTGAAACGTTTAGAGAATACTAGTTTAAACCAACCAATCAAGATTTGATAAAAGTTCCCAAGGTTTTAAAGCCAACAAATTAGAAAAAAAACATCGGGAACCGGTCAATGTCCCAAAAGTATATAATAAAATTTTGATATATTTATAATTATTCAGGCCAAAGCAGTGATCAGTCAATATAGGTAAAATATAAAAGTATCCGCTGTATTAGAACCGGGGATCAAGTCAAGCTGAGTGTGCCAATGGCAACAATTAAAACAGAGCGTGCCAATATTCCCCCTAGTCAAGTAGAGTATGCTAATATTCCTCCAAGTAAAACATAGCATGCCAATATTTCATCAAGTAAAGCATAGTATGCCAATAGTTTATCCTTGTTATTGTTATAAATATATTTATGTCTTAAAAGGGGCGGAGATAAAAATTATTTAAGGGGGATTAGGGTATTAATGTTTTCCGTAATTGAATAATTAAAAAAGGCCGAAAAATTATGGTTAAGGAAATGAAAATTTAGAAATTCTCTTATATAACATATTGAAATTTATTACAAAGGATTATATTAAACAGAAACAAGAATGATAATATTTATAGAACTTCTGTCTAAAGTCAAGTAACAACATGTAATATTGTCATATTTAAAGGTATTAAATTGAAAGTACATTTATTTAACATACGAAAATTGGCTACTTATTTGACTGACTCTAAATGTTGGGAAAAAAGTTTAAAATGACTGCACGGTCAGAAAAAGTTAACTATAGAGTAGCTTCGCTACTTATATGATAATGACTCAGGATTTAAGAATATTCATTTAAGTCTAATATTTATTATATAGGTTTCATTACCTTTTAATGTCCTCTAATTCAATCTACAAATTTACTACTTTATGTACGTAAAATATATTAACTAGCAGTTGCGTCCCTAGCTTCTAGGAGCTCTCTATTCCAAATAGTAGAAAAATTACGAAAATTAGCCTAAAACCATCAAAATTTCAAAAGAAAAGATCTCACTAATCGATGGACTGTTATGGTTCTTCTTTCAATGAAGCTTCTTATTGGTCCTTCAAAATACCATGATTTTATTACAATAGTTTTTCTTTTCAAAACTTAAATGTAAAGGAGATTTTCAGCTATCTCCTTCCCTCAAATGCTCCTAGAGACATCGAGGGGGGGGGGGGAGGGGTCAGGGGTGGAGCCGTTAGTATATATACATGAATTATTCCAAAATTTTAGAAAAAGCATATCTTGACAAGTAAAGCAGAGTATGCCAATAATCCCCCTAGTCAAGTAGAGTTTGCCAATATTCCCCCTAGTCAAGTAGAGTATGCCAATATTCCCCCAAGTCAAGTAGCGTGTGCCAAAACAGGCTATTGGCATACTCAGCTTGAATTGATCCAGAACCGGTTATCATGGCCATACGGAAAAATTATGTATAGCATCGAATTACAGACAATTTTTCTCGTATATAAAAATGAAAATCATAAAATTTTTCATTTTTTATTTTAGTATCTGCGGGAAGCTCTTTATAATATACTAGCGGCTTCACTCCTAGCCTCTAGGGGCTTTGCCCCAAGAGGTAATTAAACAAATTTTATGTGAACTAACTTCCCCATAAGAAAAAAAAATTGTGGAGAAATAGGTACCTACGCAAGAAGAAAGAAAAAAATTGGGGGGGATTTTTTATTTTTGGGGGGGTTGGGGGTGTCCCACCCCCCAAGAAAATAGCCTAAAACCACCACACGACCAGTAGGTATATTCCCTGAAGAGTAGAATTCGATCGGTTCAGTGGATACTGAGATCTTAATGGACGGACAGACGGACAAACAGACATCGTTCTACTTTGTATTATAGATGATGCGAGAAATGTCTTCGAAACCGATAAATATCCGCTGGATTACAACCAATTCTGAGCAGTAATGAAAAATCATGTATTGTATCGTATTATATTATCCCCACTAAAGCTCACAACCCCCTCGATTTTAGACCAAGGGGGTGTCAAAAATTGTAAAAATATTGTCAAAAGTTTTTAAGTGCGCTTCGCGCACCCAATAAAAAGACCTTACTCAAGCCACTACAGAAAATCGTTTTACCTAAAGAAGTACATTAAAAGCAGTTTACTTACAAAACGTTTGCTGCAAAAGAAAAAAACAAAATCTATGATTAAAACCAAATTTAAAGTGTAACGATAAAGTATAATTTGATTGATGAGTTTCATATTTGAGTAATCTTAAAAATTTCTAGATTATTTTTCCTATAGCAAGGATGACAATATCCTTAAAAGCGAAGTTCAGCAAATATGATAGATAAACTAAAATTGGCATTCCTATAAAGTAGTAAGAATCTTTTTTTAAAGCTTAATATCTCAGAAATTACTGGGATAAATGGGTTGTACTTTTCATTAAAGTTTTAAGAATGTCTTGAGCGGTTTTATGCTATTTTTCAGACCTTCTCAACCCTCCCTTAGGAGGCTATGGGCGAATATATAAATTGACAATGGATTTAAAAGTCCACAATTTCTAGAGTTCCGTGAAAATCTGTATCAAAAGTATTTTACGAAAAATCAAATGGACATATTTACATTTTAAGTCTTGATTTTAAAGTAATGCTTCGCCCATACAATAGTTCCCAATCGCCATAGAAATCTAATCATGTGTGAACTTTTGTTGTATGAGACAATGGAAGAAAAATTCATGTACATCCTCAATTTAAACAAATAGGGGCTTCGCCCCTAGCCTCTAGGGGCTGTGCCCTAAGAGGAAATTAATGAGAAAAATAATTAAAAACCTGGTGAGAAGCCCCCACTCCACCACTAATTTTAAATAACAAAAAAAAAATATTGGGGGGGATTTTTTTATTTTTAGGGGGTTGGGGGTGTCCCATCCCCCAAGAAAATAGCTTAAAACCACCACAGGACCAATAGGAATATACCCTGAAGAGTAGAATCCGATCGGTTCAGTGGTTACCGAGATCTTAACTTTTTACAGTCGGGACCCTTGCCGCACCTTAATCGGTCGGGGGGGGGGGGGGCATTCAACGCCCCCCTTATTATCTCAGTTCCTATTAGAGCTAGAGGGCTAAATTTTTTTGTGCAAGTCCCCTGTTTGATAATGAATTTTATAGTGTAGGTCAATTTTCGTTTCCTTCACCCTTTTATTTAACAACTTTTGTTTTTAGGTCTTTTTTTACTTAAAAATTTCAAACGGCTGTAATTTTCTTATTTTTTAAGCTAAAAGAAAATTTTTTCCTAGAAAATGTTTATCTTTTTGTAAATTTTACATTAAAAATATCAAAATATAAATTTCAGCAACCGCAGCTGTACTTGGCAGCTGTCAGCCGCCGCAGTCGGCGGTCGGTGGGGACAGACGGACAGACAGACAGAGATACATCGTTCTACTTTGTATTATAGATATATCTACTGCAGATTAGGATTGTTGTATCAACCAATAAAGCCAACAAATAAGAGAAAGTGTCTTTTATACCTAGGGTACAATTTTAATTTTCAGCCCAATGTCCCCTCCATTTTTGAATATTTGTAACAAACATTACTCATTTATTTGAAAACTAGCGGCCATGTCCTTAGAGGCATCTAGAAGCCCTTGAGGCGTGGAGGGGGAAAGTCGAATTTAAACTTTCAATAGTAATTTTTTTTTAAATTAAATCTTTTTTATTTTTTCTGTGGGTGATTTATCTTGGGAGGTTGGCGGTATTATAAATGCTGTAAAGAAGAACCATGACGGTTCTGCCGTTACAGAGTTCCTTATATACAGACAGACACAGATCCTGTTACTTTTATTCAAGGAAAAGCAATAAGAAGTACTTTGATTTTATCAAAACGTTTGATGAACCAAACAGAAAAATATCCAAAACGATTTTGGGGAAATAAAAAAAACTTTAGATGTCAAGAAATTATAGATTTGATTGGTGATTTTCATATTTTTGTAATCTCACATTATTTTCCCTATTAGAATTGAGTCATTTGTAGGTTTCAGGCTGTTTTCTAACAAAAAACGGGTTTAGTACCTACTACAGAAATCATAAAATCGTAAATCAGCCCCGCCCCCTCTAGCTTTTTCAATGTCATTTTTTTTGTAGGTAAGATAGAGACCTGTGACTTCATGACATTTTAAGTTTAGTAATTATACGTCGGCTAGAGTTGATTTTATAAGGATATCTGGTCTGTGTCGGTTGTATTGTTCGGTCAAAGTTGGTGGCACAAAAATTAGAAAAAATCTAAATAAAACTTAATTTCTACATATTGACTTTTGTGTATAAGGTAAATACCTAAATTTTTTTTTTGGCGATTACTTAGATATTAATGAACATCTGAGAAAAGTGGTGTTATGACCGTTTGACTGATTTTATGACCGATTTTTTGTCCAGCTTTTTTTATTGGCATATATAAAAGCAAAAAATTAGCCCCCCCCCCCCCCGAACTAATAAAGGTGCGAATTGGGGCCTGATCTGTAATGGTAAAGCTTGTACATCCTTGACTGCATGGTTTGTGTTCTAAATGAAAACGAGACGACAACGTGATATAAATTTTGTCATCAAAATTTTAAATTAAAATTGTAATTCGATTATTTGCAGGTTATTATTTAGTGTTTTCCCCAAAAGTTCCTAGCGAGCATTGAACCCCCCTCTTACCAATAAAAAAAAATGAAATAAGTGAGGGGGGGAGGGGAGTTCCTAACCCTGTGGGGGGTTATACCTGCGGTGCCTTAATCTTGCGGGGCTATCTTGTACACAATATAACCTTACCTAACCAGACATAAAGTTAAACACAAACACGTAAAAAACGTACTCCCTTTTTAAAAGCGAAGCTATTCTATAATTAGGGTCGGTCCGTCCGTACGTCCGTCCGTCCGTAACGGATAGCTTTTTTCGTTAATTTAGGCATGTTAGAATTGTCCTATTGATTTCAAACTTTGCATGGTGATTCCTGTAGTAGTTAGGAACGATTTAGAAAGCGTAGCAACTCTATAATCATTACCAGAATGTCCGTACGTCCATTTTAAACATGTTGATTTTTTTTACTTTCTTAACAACAAATACAATATTATAAGCGAAGCATTTCTATAATCAAGTCCTAAAAATGTAAGTATGTCCATAAACATTATTCTGTATGTAGCAGTTTTTCAAAAAAACTTATTTACAATTTTGCTTCGACTCTTATGCCTTTATATTCTGATTATTCAGTTCTGACACTATACAAGTGTTAATGTCCGTTTGTCTTACTATTTTAGTGCTTCGCTTTTATGGATGTTGTCATCCTTGTTTATATTTTCTCAAAGTAGGGGGGGGGGCTTTTGTGCTTTAACCGGCTCTTTAAGGAAAACCACCGATCTTTTACACCCTCAAAGAAAAAAGCTTTAATGTCTATGGGTTATAATAGGGTCATTGATTGTTTATTTTTTGATCTTACAACAGATTATCATGTACTCTAACAAAAGGAAACTTTACACTGTCCCCTCCAATCCTACTTGGTGAACGAACTGACCAATAAATGATGTCCATGTTAGCAATCTAAATTGACGACAATTTTTCCCTATATATCTACGTATATTTTATATTCATTGATGATGGGGCTATTTCTTAAACTGGTGATTTGGTAAATTTTTCCAGATTAATTTGATTATCAATTTTTGATTATAATCATAACTTTGCGTATTAATATCTCGATCAGGGACGAGGGAAATATTATGATATTTATTTATAGCATCGTATTATAGACAGCTTTCCGTGGATATTAAAATGAAAATTATAAGATCTGAACCAGTTTTATTTGCACACAGGGGTGGAAGACCAGGCTAACAAAACTGGCATCAATATTATGATTTTTATTTAATACCGTGGAAAATTGCCTGTAATACGATGCTATTTTAATTTTAGTATGGCTGAGAACCGGTTCTAATCCTGCGGTTTAAATAGAGACATAAATAATAAGCTTAGAATTGACATATGATAATAATAACATATCGATAATTTGTCAGTTATTACCATACTTATATAATGATTGAGACTGAAATTCGACTGTAAATTACACTGGTACCCAAAGTTTTATAAACACGTTAAATTTATTCGTTGGCTATAAAACTTTTATTGAATTTTGATTCGCTTGTTCAAACTATCAATATGAATCAATTATTTTAATCTAGAGAACATTAATGTATATCAATTTATCATCTATTGTCTTATCCCTTAAGATCCCTGAGATTGCAGTCACATGTTTGTTTATTAAGGAAAATTTAAGGACACATGTGAAGAAAATATAAAGATTAACAACAAACGATTCAGCATTTTTTTTAAAATATGTATTCTTTCAACTTTGGTAAAAAGGGGATAGATGGTAAATAGATAGATATGATAAAATAAAAATAGATAGATAGATAAAAGATGGATAAATAGATAGGTATATAGAAATGTAGATGGAAAGATTGATGCTAATACATTGTTTTGTAGAAAGACAATGAGATAGATAGCTTTAAATTATTTCTGCATAATTTCAGCCAACAATTATTTTTTTCATTATTGTTTCTCATCTTATCACTTAACCCTTACAGATCGGGCCCCAATTCCCACCTTATCAGATCGGGGGGGGGGGGGGTGCTCAAAGAGCCCCCCCCCCCCTCTATCTCAGCTCCTGGTACAGATAAAGGCGTAAATTTTTTTTCTGGTGGTTCATGTGTATTTTTAGAGAAAATTACTTTTTTTAGTCATAGCGGTTAGACCGTTAAATTTTAAAACAGCTGTAGAGCGGCCAATTTTGCAGCTAGGATGACCAAATTTTAGGACGAACTTTTATTTTTCATAACAAAAATATTACTTTTTCTGATCATCGCCGAAAAACGGCAAATAACGGAAACTGCCATTTTCGGCGGTTATGGCGGTAAAACGGCGGTTGGCGGCGCCAATTAATATCTTATCTAATTATTGTTGCTCAAGGATTTACCAAAAAATTTATAGGTCTCTAGCTGTACTAGAAGCCACGATATTCATAATATATGTCTGTAGTAAAAGCCGGACAAAAATCGGTCATAAAATCGGTCAGGGAGCGGTCAAACGGTCATAACATCACTTTTCTCAGAAGGTCATTGATATCTAAGTATTCACCAAAAAAAAAAAAATTTCTACTTTATACACAAAAGTCATAATGTAGAAATTAAGATTTATTTAGAATTTTTTATAATTTTGGTGCT
This sequence comes from Acartia tonsa, assembly GCF_053477335.1. Classification (NCBI taxonomy): domain Eukaryota; kingdom Metazoa; phylum Arthropoda; class Copepoda; order Calanoida; family Acartiidae; genus Acartia; species Acartia tonsa. The sequence continues at coordinate 461,820 of NC_137260.1, read as the reverse complement.
ACTCAACCGACTTTGACCGGACACCACGACCGACACAGACCAGGTATCCTAATAAAATCAACTTTTGCCGACGTATGTAACAGCTCTCCATCTTACCTACAAAAAAAATGAGATTGAGCCCCCCCTTCCCCCCGATCTGTAAGGGTTAAGTATTACGATTCCTGAAAATATAGGTCTCTGTGTCTTTTATAAAAGCAGCAAAAAATCCGTAAATATATAAAATAACCAGAAAACTACATGGATACCCCTGTTGGAGACCTTATTCGTCTACTAGCAAATTGTTTTCTGCTCTTTTGTAGCGACTTGGTTGTGTTTATATTAACCGACGCTAATGGTTGATTTTCAAAGACTCATTTGATATTCGGCACAGAGTCTATGGGGTGAGACATACAGTTATTAAACCCCTTACCCCTCTATTGTTAAAAGCTAAGCTTTTTTATAATTAGGATCGGTCAGTCAGTCCGTAACGGATAGCTTTTTTCGTTAATTTAGGCATGTCCTATCGATTTCAAACTTTGCATGATGATTCCTGTAGTAGTTAGGTAGAAAGTGTAGCAACTCTATAATCGTTACCAGAATGTCTGTACATCCATTTTTTTACTTTTTTAACAACATTTTTTTATGTGATAAATCATTCGATTGATCTGAATTTTGGATTACTGATTCCTATTACAATAAGGTACAATATTTTGAGCGAAGCATCTCTATAATCAAGCCCTGACACTCTACACGAGTTAATGTTCGTCTGTCCTATGTTCAGAGCTTTGCTGTTATGGATGTTGTCATTTATGTTTTACTTTAATGAAATAGCACTGTAAATGTCAGCATTATATCTGCACGTGCAAAATATTGCACAAATTTTAACATACCGGACTTGCAAATCTTATTACGTAGGCAATATTTGAAAAATTATGAATACCTCATGAGAAAGGAAAGGGATATTGGACTGTAAATCATTATGGTACCCAATGTTTTATACTCACATTATATCGTTCGCTAAATTCAACCTTTGGGTCCCTTTTCTAAAACATCCGGCCTAAAAGACAATCCTATTTTGTGCCAAGGTATTCCACCTACTCAAAAGAATAAGACAAAGAAGTTAAGATTAATTTAATTGCAAGGAATAATCTACTATTTTGGCCACATAAAAGATTTTTCTACAAGTGTAATATCCCCAAAGATTAAATGTACTAAAACACTAAAACACATGAGATATCTGATGTGCAGATCCCAAAGTTCTATAGTTAATAAATACCAGATTATAACAGTAGAATCATAACCTTATTACGTCCTACTTTGTATTGTTAAAATGCTGTAGATAATATTTCATGGAAACAGCCTGTAAGTTTTGCAAAATTATGTAACATCTCTATATGGCTAGAATCAGGAAGGGAGTGGACATTGGGCTGTTTATTATTCTAGTACCCAAATAATTGGCGTAACAACTTTGGGGACTTTTGATTGGTTGATTCATTAAGTTGAGTGTCCTAATAATTGTAACCTACAGCAGGGGTAATGTTGGGGATATACATCAATTTATCGGCCATTGTCTTATCCCTTTAGATCCCTGAGCTAGGATGGGCAGGTGGCAATTTCATGTTGGTTTCATTTGATATCAAATGCCCCACCCACATTTCTTATATACAATTTTTAGTAGCGAAGCTACTCTATAATTAAAAAATTATGTCATTCCTTCTGTCTGTTATCTAAGAATAGTGTACTAAACATGATTTTTAGTAGCGAAGCTACTCTATAATTCACTTTGTCTGTCCATTCGACAGTCAGTCAGTCAGTAACGCTATGGGGGAAACGTGATTTTCTCGGCTCCTGTTCAAGATAGACAGCTGAAATTTTTAGTAAACATTCTCATGACATATGCCCATCTAATCTATACATTGTTTTGTCCATCTGTCTGTTATTTGGGGTGCTAGATTGACTCGTAGATTTTCAAGTTTTCGTGATTTTTTCAACTCTCTTTTAAGATGCAGGGCCGAACTTTTGAGGGAATAATTAATTTTCCTAAAGTTTTAATAAGATTTATCTGTTAATTGGGGTGCTAGATCGATTCCTATATTTTTAGGTTTTCATGGTTTTCTCGATTCCTATTTAAGATTGACGGCTGTAATTATCAAATATTGAATATGCTCATGTTCTAAATGCTTCCATTAAGTTTCATTAAGATTCTTTTATTAATTGCGGTGCTAGATCGATTCATAGATATTTAAGTTTGAATGATTATAAGGTTGCGTGATTTTAAAGGTTTGATGATTTCCCTATTTTACCAAGATTAATATTTATTATATGACACTGCTTTATAGTAGTTGTTTCCCGATTTCCATTCATAATTTTGAGCTTCGCTACTTATGGATGTTGTCATCCTTGTTTTGACTTCTTTTCAATATAGACGGCTGACTTTTATGTGAAAATATTCTTTACCAACGAGCATCACGTAAACGTTTAAGTGTAGGGTAAGATACCCCTCATTTAACCCCCCTCAAAATAAAAAAAATTTGCCGTCCCTGGAGCGTTAAGTATATTTCAATTCATGAGAGGGGTCTTAAAATTAAAAAAAACACAATTTCATAGAGATATTACATTATCGCAATCTTTTGAATTTTTTTGCGTTCTTTTTATTTGAGTTTCTCGAAGCATGGCTTTTCATGTGCATTGTATATGGAAGCGTGCAGTTTTTAAAAGCAAAGCTACTCTATAATTCAATATATCTGTCCGTCGTTTAGTTTGTAACGCAATAAGAGAAAGATTTTCTCGTCTGCTATTGAAGCTTTATTGCAAAAATTGAGAAAGACTAACCTTTTGTGTCACTTTTGAGGAAGACGATTCCTATATGACGTCATATAAAGGGGAAAAAAAGGGAAGAAGGGGGGGAGAAAATCTCTTCAAAAGAGATGGGAGAATAGGAAAACGTCTGCCTCAAAAGTGACACAAAAGTTGTGTAGTTTAGTCTTTCTCCAAACTTTGTTTTAAAAGTAATAGAAAGTTTTTTTTTGTAAAAAGTTAAAGATACATGCGTGAAAAAAATTGTAATACAAGAACTACATAATTTTAAATTTTGCAAGCCAGGGTTTAAAAGATTGGATACTGGCATACTCTTTATTTCCTTTAACAAGTAACAAGATCCATTAAGATCTCGTAAACAGCTTGACAGATCGTTACACTACAAATTTCAGAGAAATACTATTATCTATAATACAAAGTAGAACGATGTCTGTCTGTTTGTTTGTTTGTTTGTTTGTCTGTTTGTTTGTAGCGAAGGATCTCGCTAACCACTGAACCGATCGGGTTCTCCTTTACAGGGTAGCTTCTCATAGCGGGAAGGTTTATAACTATTTTCTTGGGGGTGGGACAACCCCAACCCCCCAAAAAATGAAAATAACCACCCCCCCCAAAAAAAAAAAAATTATTTTCTTTAAAATCTAGTTTGAGAAAATCTCTTGAGGCAAAGCCCCTAGAGGCTAGGGGCGAATCCGCTAGTACAATACAAAGTAGTAAAAGTTTTTTTGTCTGTAGCTTTATATTTTACCCTAACAATATTTATCTGTACACTACAGAAGGGGTAATTCTAATCATCATAATTGGAGATGTACATCAATTTTAAAAATGTCTTATCCCTTGTGATCCCTGATACCTCTACATGTGCAGTGGCATGATTAATTGCGTTTTTATGTCTGAAGGGATAAGACAATGGCTGATAAATTGATGTACATCCCAAATGATGATACACAAATTATATATAATAATTATACCCCTTTTAAAGATTTACAATAAATAGTTGAAAAGCTTGGTCACTCAACTTAATGAACCAACTAATAAAAATCAAATAACAGTCCCCAAAGTTGTTCAGCAAATGTATAAAAAAAGGGTATTATAAAACTTTGGGGATTATTCTAACAAACAGCCGTTTGTTCTTAACACCCTGGCTTTTCTACATTAAAAGTGGCATGATTAATTGCGTTTCTATGTGAAGCACTCACGTGAATGTAGTTTTTAAAAGCGAAGCTTTTCTATAATTAGGGCCGGTCCGTCCGTCCGTCCGTAACGGATAGCTTTTTTCATTAATTTAGGCATGTTAGAATTGTCCTATCGATTTTAAATTTTGCATGGTGATTCCTTTAGTAGTTAGGTACGATTTAGAAAGCGTAGCAACTCTAAAATTTCCATACGTCCATTTTAAACATGTTGATTTTTTACTTTTTTAACAAGAAATTTTTATGTGATCTAATCATCCGATTGGTCGGATTTTTGGTATATTGATTTCTGGGACAACAAAGTATAATGTTATAAGCGAAGCAACTCTTAATCAAGTCCTAAATATGTGTGTCCATAATCATTATCCTGTATAAAGCAGTTTTTCAACAAATTTACTTACAATTTTGCTTCGACTCTTATACATTTATATTCTGATTATTCAGTTCTGACATTATATAAGTGTTCATGTCCGTTTGTCCTACCGTTTCAGTGCTTCGCTTTTATGGATGTTGTCATTCTTGTTTTATAGAGTAGCGAAGCTACTCTATAATTTGCTTTTTCTGTCTGTCCGTCTGTCTGATTTTTTTGCGGCTGACATTAAATTTTTTTATCTCCATGAGTATCTAGTTCATAATTTACTCTGTCCGTCGGTCTGTCAGTCTTATTACAAAAATATAAACCCTAAATATGCATATGAAAGGTTTTGTGATTTTTTTTACAATACATTTATGCTTGATTTATAAGAACTGAACGTCTGCTCTATTAACCACTTTGTTCGTATTTCCATCCATGCTTCGCTACTTATGGATGTTTAAGTTGTCATCCTTGTTAAAAACGAAGCTTTTCTATAATTAGGGTCGGTCCATACGTCCGTCCGTCACAAACGGAGAGCTTTTTTCATCAATTTAGGCATGTTAGAATTGCCCTATCGATTTCAAACTTTGCATGATGATGCCTATAGGAGTTAGGTACGAGTTAGAAAGCAAAGCAACTCTATAATCGTTACCAGAAAGTCCGTACGTCCATTTTAAACATGTTGATTTTCAACTTTTTATCATCAAATTTTTATGTGATAAAATTATACGATTGGTCTGAGTTTTGGAATACTGATTCCTAGGACAACAAAGTACTTTTTTATGCGAATCATCTCTATAATCAAGTCATAAAAATGTATGTATGTCCTTAAACAATATCCTGTATTTAAGCAGTTTTTCATCAGATTTACTTACAATTTTGTTTCGTACGACTTTTTATACATTTATAGCCTGATTATTCAGTTCTGACACTGTACAAGCGTTAATGTTTGTTTGTCCTAACGTTTTAGAGCTTCGCTTTTATGGATGTTGTCATCCTTCTTTTCTAACAATTTAGCAACTTAACAAAAAAGGCCAATGAAATTGAACAAGGACAAACCGTAACAAAGTAAATAATTTAGCAGATAGTGTCAATAAATTACTAGGAATGAAATGCATGTACACGTTAATTTAATCCCCACCCCTTGATTTTGCGGGGTCGGAATGGTGGGGGGGGGGGTTGTTAAAATAAAAAAAAAATATCTATCTAAAAAAGTTATTCAACTTGTAAACTTACACTAACATATACATTTCATAGAGTAGTATTCTGGTAACGATTATAGAGTTGCTACACTATCTAAATCGTACCTAACTACTGCAAGAACCACCAAGCAAAGTTTAGAATCGAGAGGACAACTCTAACATACTTAAATTAACGAAAGGAGCTATCCGTTACGAACGGACGGACTAACCCTAAATATATAAAAGCTTTGATTTTAATAAATTTATGCATAGTTTGCTGATTTACAAAAAAAATGCTCTTCCACTTAAAATGCTTACATTCATTCCTCTTTAATACATTCCCTTATACAAATAACAGGATGTCGATCTGTGTATGTTTCGAGAAGGATCTAAATATAATTGTCCTTTACGTTGAAACTTCATATAGGTCCAGAAAAGGTTTAGAACTTTTTTAGGGAATGGGACCTTCACAGTGTAGAGTCCATACTTCACCGGCCAAAAAAAGCTTTGAACCTATAAGGAACAAAGTAAAAGTTACTTTTTTAAAAACAAATTCAACATTTTACAGACAACAGTTTGGTTGCAATTCTAAGTGGCATATGTTTGTAAGTCATTTCTGGTATGGCTCCGAAACCGATTAATATCCGCTGGACTAGAATTGGTTCTACCATACCGGAAAGTTGTCTATAATACGATGCGATAAATCATTTCATTATCAAAAATTGCTTAGGGATAAAAAGCAACGAGAGGAAAAAGAAAAAGCAGAAGAACTTAGGAAAAGAAGAGAACAAACAGGTGAAAAATAGATAGATAGAGAAATAGATAGATTGAGAGTTAAATAGATAGATAGATAGATAGATAGATAGATAGATATATAGATAGATAGATTGATAGATAGATAGATAGATAGATAGATAGATAGATAGATAGATAGATAGATAGATAGATAGATAGATAGATATATTGATAGATAGATAGATAGATAGATAGATAGATAGATAGATAGATAGATAGATAGATAGATAGATAGATAGATAGATAGATAGATAGATAGATAGATAGATAGATAGATAGATAGATAGATAGATAGATAGATAGATAGATAGATAGATAGATAGATAGATAGATAGATAGATAGATAGATAGATAGATAGATATAGATAGATAGATAGATAGATAGATAGATAGATAGATAGATAGATAGATAGATAGATAGATAGATAGATAGATAGTTAGATAGATATATAGATAGATAGATAGATAGATAGATAAATAGATAGATAGATAGATAGATAGATAGATAGATAGATAGATAGATAGATAGATAGATAGATAGATAGATAAATAGATATAAATAGATAGATAGCGGAGAAAAAGAAAAAGTAGTAGAACTTAGGAAAAGAAGAGAACAAACAGGTGAAAAAATAGATAGTTAGATAGATAGATAGATAGATAGATAGATAGTGAGAAAAAAAGAAAAGGCAGAAGAACTTAGGAAAAGAAGAGAACAAACAGGTGAAAGAATAGATAGATAGATAGATGGATAGATACTTTAATACTCCAAAACTCCAGGTGTTTTATATGGGAGCTGTAAATTTTTGATACCATTTTAAGGAGGAAAGGAAATTCCCCCTTTGAATATATGGCTCAAAACCCTACCCCTTATGGTTTAATGCCATTAAAAAAAATTTTATCATAAACTTTATAAATAAATTAGCACAAAAATGTTTTATTTCATCTTAGAATCAGAGAGGAAAGAAGCACAAAAGCAACAAAGCATGGTATTTATTTTAAAATATCAAAACCACTCTATAACCAAAGAGATACGTCAGTACGTCTATATTTGATACTAGCGGCTACGCACTAGAGGCCTCCACGGGCACCTTAAGTGGGGGGAGTTGAATCCCTAAACCTATTTTTTTAAAATTTATAAGAAAAGAAAAATCTAAATTAATTTTTTTTTTTTGGGGTGGGGAGTATTTTTTTTCTAGGGCGATTTCTCTTAGGAGGGTGGTGGTACCCTCCCTTTAAATAGATATAAACTTTCCCGGGACCTATGAGAAGCTACCTTGTTTAGGAGAACCCGATCGGTTCAGCGGTTAGCGAGATCCTTAGGTACAAACAAACAAACAAACACACAAACAGAATCCTGTTACTTTAGTATAATGACTAGCGGCTACGCCCCCTAGAAGCCTCTAGGGGCACTTAAGGGGGGAAAAGTCGAACTCATCCCATTTTAAATTTGAGTTTCAAAAGAGTAAAAAAATATTTTTTGGGGGGAGGGGGGTGAAGACACCCTCCCCAAAAATAGTTTAAAACCTTCCCAGGACCTATACGAAGCTTCACTGTAAAGGAGAACAATTTAAAAATGTTTACTACTTTATATAATAGGATAACCGAGAGAGGGAGAGGGGGATTGTAAAATGCCATATCTAAAGGTTTTGCTTCTCATTTTAATTAATGTTCTGACAAAAGTTTTGAACTGACTTAAAAACAACCCAATCCGCTGGATATGAACCGGTTATCGCCCATACTGAAAAAAATCGTGTATTGCATCATACGTATAATAGACAATTTCTACGAATATTAAAATAAAAATCATAAAATTAATACAAGTTTTGTTTTTGTGGAACTTTAGCCACTCTGGACTAACAAAACTGGTTTTAATCTCATTTTTTTATTTTAATATCAACGGAAAGCTGTCTATAATACGCGATGCGATAAATTATCTAAAATCTAATTAAGGAATTATGTTTAAATTGGGACTATCAACTGCGCTTGAAAGAAAATGAGACGAAAGCTGAAAAAGATTTGGATACTAGCCTAGCAAGGGCTTGTAATTTTAGGTATATAGTTAGATAGATATATGGACAGTTAGATAGATAGATAGAACAAGGATGACAACATCCATAAAAGCGAAGCACTGAAATGGAAGGACAAACGGACATTAACGCTTGTATAGTGTCTGAACTGAATAGGTAATAAGAATATAAATGTAAAAGAGTCAAAGCAAAATTTTAAGATAAGAAAAACGGCTTGATACAGGATAATGTTAAAGGACACACTTACATTTTTGGGACTTGATTATAGAGTTGCTTTGTTTATGATATTGTACTTTGTTGTCCCAGGAATCAGTATACCAAAAATCAGACCAATCAGATAATTAGATCACACAAAAGTTTGTTGTAAAAAAAGTAAAAAAAATCAGCATGTTTAAAATGGACGGACGGACATTCTGGTAGTGATTATAGAGTGGCTACTATTTCTAAATCGTACCTAACTACTACAGAAATCACCATTCAAAGTTTGAAATCAACATTCCTAATTTAACGAAAAAAGCTATCCGTTTATGAGGTACGGACGGACCGACCCTAATTATAGAAAAGCTTCGTTTTTAAAAAGATTTGGACACTAGTCTAGCTATTTAGATAAATTTTAGGTAAATAGATATAGATAGATAGAAAAAAGAAAAGATAGAAAAAAGACTTGGACATGATAATGATAAATTTATTTATAGATATATAGACCACTAGCGGCTACGCCCCTAGAAGCCTCTAGGGGCACTTAAGGTAGGAGGGGGGAGAAAGTCGACCTCATCCCATTTTAAATTTTAGTTTCAAAAAGTAAATTTTTTTTTTTTTTTGGGGGGGGGGGAGGAGGGCGAAGACACCCTCCCAAAAAATATTTTAAAACCTTCTCAGGACCTATAAGAAGCTTCACTGTAAAGGAGACCAATATCGGTTCAGTGGTTAGCGAGATCCTTCGGGACAGACAAAAAACGTTTACTACTTTATATAATAGGATAGATAGATTTATAGATAGTTATGTAAGTAAGCAAAGGCTTGCAATTTAGGAATATGAGTTGATAAATAAGCCACGGTAAATGGTAAGCTACCTACTTATTTTAAAGTGAACAAGAATGACAACATCCATAAAAGCGAAGCTCTGAAACGGTAGGACAAACAAACATTAAAACTTGTAGAGTGTCAGAACTGAATAATCAGAATAAATTGTACCTAAATACTATAGGAATCACAACGCAAAGTTTGAAATCGATAGGACAAATCTAACATAGTTATATTAAGGGAAAAAGCTATCCGTTCCGAACGGACTGACCCTATTATGGAAAAGCTTAGCTTTTAAAATTAGATAGATAAGCAACGGTTGAGGGTAAAATACTTACTGATGATCGAAATATAGGAGTAGCACTCCCAAAGAAATAATCTGTTTCTTTAAAAGATCGTATGAAGTTACAATTAACTGATTAGAGCTAATAATTTATATAATAATGAAAAAAATATAGTTAACATTGCTCAAGTGAAAGCGCACTAAAAAATGAAACATTAAATCAATAATAATTTTTTTTGTGTAATCAAATACATATAAATAATTTTAAAAGATTTAAATAGATTATACAATACAAAATTGTTATTTAAAACTAAATTTTGAGAAATCTAGCGGGAAAAAATAAAACTACATATTTATAATATTTGTAGAAAGAAAACCTAAATATGAGGTGAAAGAGCAAAAGATAGATTGATAGAGATGGAGAGAAAGAGAGATAGTTAGACAGATAAATAGATAGATTGATAGATAGATAGCTAGATAGATTAACATAAAAAGGGCCTTTTCTCCTTTTTTTATTAAAATATATTGAATAAAAAGGGGGCTAATTTTTAATTTAATAGTGATTTACTTTTGGTTAGGTTAGGTTAAGTGCAGGTTAGCCCTGCAGGGAATAAACATAATGATACAAATATATAATCATCCCCTTTTAAGTTATAAGGGGATTATAAGGGGCGTCCAAGCTTTTTTATTTGGGGTTGTAAAAATTTTTAAGGGGGGGGGGTGGTAATTTTTTTTTTTTGGGGGGGGGGGTTATGGTAACGTCAAATTCGTTTGGGGGGAGGGTTAATCACCACCTTAAACCCCCCCTCCCCCTTGGACGTCCTTAAAGGGGAGGTCATCATCATCATCGCCATTTATCTCTTCTTTCCAGAGCATAGGCCACGCACAATGGTTCTCCATTTATCTTTGTAGAGGCTTCACTGAAAGATGAAAAATTCTTCTTTCTCAGTTCCTCAAGGAATTCCCTCCTCCAGGTTGTTTTTGGTCTGCCTGATTTCCTTTTTCCTGTGAAGGGGTCCCAAGTCAAGGCTTGATTGGTTAGTTTGGTTTGAAGGGGAGGTGGTGAAGGTTTAATTGATCGCTAGTCACTTGTAGGAAAAGCACCAAAAAGTAACACTATACAAAAATCACAATGATTCTTTTTTTAGTTTGACGAACAAGGAAGAGGTGAACAAAAAGTAAGTTTCAAAAACATGTAAAAAGCACATAATCAGGGCTCAGCAGCTGCGCGTCAGCCGCCTGTAAGCCTCAGGGAAAGTAGCTTGAAGTCTAAACCTGGCCCAAATATGGCAAACACTCTTAAAAAAAAAAACTTTCAAGGCACCCAGGTCCCAAACAGGTTTAAGTTTGATGCTTACTCGCTGCTGCTGCCGAGCCCCTGAACATAATATAACAAGGCAATTAAATAACAAAGCAGAGGTAGCGGGACAAAGTGTCTCAGAAATTAGCCATGTGACGTCATAAAAATAAGGGATTATCCATTTTTTAGGGAGTTTTTTCCCACTCATCTTCCTCATTTTTATGACGTCACATGGCGGATTTTTGATACACTTTGTCCCGCCACAAAGTAGAGCTGCATTAGAAGTTAAAAATTGCTTGGATTAAAAAATGTTTTTTTAAAAAGATACTTTCATTTAAATTATAGTCATTTCTTTAGTAGAATGCTTCTCTATAATTCACTTTGTCTGTCTGACTGTCATTTAATCAATATCGCTCTGAGGGCTATGAGGACCTTATCTTAGCTGTTATTTAAGATACACTGCTGATCCGTCAGTATGTCGGTTATGCTACAAATGGCTGCAAATGGCAAATTTATTTTTTTGAAAGGTTTTGTAATTTTATACTTACTATATTACAAAGTAGCTTGATGTCTGTCCGTCTGTCCCTTACGATCTCGGTAACCACTGAACCGATTGGATTTTATTCTTTAGGGAATATACCTGCTGGTCCTGTGGTGGTTTTAAGCTATTTTCTTGGGTGGTGGGACACCCACAACCCCTACAAAAAACAAAAAATCCCTCCACCATTTTTTTTGTTTTTAGGCGGCAGTTATTTAAAAAAAAATGTGTTATATACAATTATCACATATTATATCTCTTTTTTTAATGACCAATGCTTTTTAACTCGCCTTGTCCGTTTGTAAATCAATGATTTTTTCTAGAGAAGAAAAGAAAGAGCCAATTGATTACAGACATCTTCATGTAGAGAGGTAATAGATAGATAGATAGATAGATAGATAGATAGATAGATAGATAGATAGATAGATAGATAGATAGATAGATAGATAGATAGATAGATAGATAGATAGATAGATAGATAGATAGATAGATAGATAGATAGATAGATAGATAGATAGATAGATAGATAGATAGATAGATAGATAGATAGATAGATAGATAGATAGATAGATAGATAGATAGATAGATAGATAGATAGATAAATAGATAGATAGATAGATAGATAGATAGATAGATAGATAGATAGATAGATAGATAGATAGATAGATAGATAGATAGATAGATAGATAGATAGATAGATAGATAGATAGTGAAAAGTTGGCTCACCCCGATCTGGCTCACCACTAAAATGATTTAAAGATCCAGCTCTGATAAAACGACATAAACTTTCATTTGAAACAGTAAGAGGGGGAAGATTCTAGTTCAAAATAATGTTATACTGGTCCTCAAAGTTTATAAGTTTTATCCCTAAAACCCCTGATAGACAAGAATAAATATGTAAGATATATGATTAGTTATTTATCGCATCGTAAAATGGACAGCGCTCCGTGGAAAATTGTCTATAATACGGTGATATACATGATTTTGAATGATATAAATAAGAAACGATTCTAATCTAGTGGAAATTAATCGAAGCCCTGGATTGCCCTGAATGGCTGTTACGGAACCGACATGTGTTTTTTACATGTGATTTAATGGTGCTTTACCTCAAACTGTCTAGTGAATGGCGAACACCCTTCCCCCTATTCAAAAATATGAAAATATAAGGGGGAATTGTTTTTTTATCTTTCTGCCTAACCCCTGTGGGTGGGGAGGGGGCTAAAATTGGCCTATTTTTCAATGGTGCCAAAATTCTGCGTGACCTAAGTGTTTTTTACACTAGTCCTCAAAGATTTATAATAACGTTTTCTATTCGTTGGCTTATCAGTTTTAGGGACTTTTGACATTTTAGTTTACAAACATTTCTTATTGTAATCTACTGAAGAAGGAATTTTGTGTATCATCATTGGATATGTACATCAACATATCGCCCATTGTCTTATCCCTTTAGATCCCTGATATAACAAATGTTAATTTTAGGTAAAACACAAAATATGTTTTTAAAAGGGGGGTTTAAATGCTCGCTAGGCCCTTTTAGGGAAAGCGCCTTATTAATTGATATACAAATTACACAATCTTTTCCAACCAAAAAAACGTGCCAGCTTCTTACAAACAGAAGACCTAAAAAAATACAAATTTTATTCCTTTGAAAATCTTATTTTAAAGAAAACAAAGATGACATCATCCATAAAAGCGAAGTTCTGAATCGATATGAGAGACGAGCATTAACTCTTGTAAAACTAAATATACAAAATATAAATATATAAGTTTTGACAAAATTATACGTAAATTTGTTGCAAAATTTCTTTAATACAGAATACTGTTTAAGGACATACTGACAGTTTTAGGACTTGATTATAGAGATGCTTCGCTTATATTATTGTACCGTATTGTAAAAGGAATCAGTTCTCCAAAAGTCAGATTATATCACATAGAAAAATTGTTGTTAAAAAGTAAAAAATTAGTTTCTTAAAAATGAACGTACGGACATTCTAGTAACGATTATAGAGTAGCTACGCTTTCTAAATCGTTAGTAACTACTACAGGAATCATCATGCAAAGTTTGGAATCGATAGGACAATTTTAACATGCCTAAATTAACGAAAATAGCTATCCGTTACGGACTGACGGACTGACGGACTGATCCTAATTATAGAAAAGCTTCGCTTTTAAAAAACGTACAAGCTTTTTACAAACAGAAGACATAAAAAAATACAAATTTGGTTCTTTGAAAAATCTTATTTTAAAGAATTAAAAAGTATCGAAGTTCATTAAGTTTAGTTTACTAACGTTTAAAGCTTTTATTGCAATCTATTGAAGTGTTAATTTTGTGTATCATCATTATGAAGGTACATTTACTATCGGCTATTGTCTTATCCTTTTAGATCCTTGAGTGAAAAACCTTAAAAGATATGAATTTTCTCGGACAAAAAAAGTATTCTCTGATTTACAATATTACCCATTCTGAAGATAAAAATATTTGGTTAAAAAGTTTAGACAGTTACACATTCCTCAAAGTGAATAGTCAAGCACCTTACAGTTAGGTTAAGGTAGTTTATATTTGTAGTCCCGCAGAGTTAGGCCTTTATACCATACTAGCGGCTTCGCCCCTAGCCTCTAGGGGCTTTGCCCCAAGAGGTATAATTACATCTCTTATTACCTACCTAATTAATAGCGAATTCGCAAAATTCGTAAAAATTCTTTTTAAAAAAAATTGAGGGGGGGATTTTTTTGTTTTTGGGTGGGTTGAGGGTTTCCACCCCCCAAGAAAATGGCCTAAAACCACCACAGGACCAGTAGGTATATTTCCTGAAGAGTAGAATCCGATCAGAATCAGTTCAGTGGTTACCGAGATCTTAAGGAACAGATAGACATCAAGCTACTTTGTATTATAGATAGTTCTAGTGATTATCAAACTGACAGACAGACAGACAGACAGACAGATAAAATGATCCCATATTTAATTTTCTCAGTGTAGCCTCAAACTGATTTAACCGATTAAAACCGATTTTAAACAATACTGAAAAATCATGTATAGCTTCATATTAAAGAAAATTTTCACGAACTTTAGATTAAAATCATAGAATTAATACATTACAGGGTTAACAAAACTGGTTAAATCTTTATTTTTTTTATTTTGTTATCTGCGGATAGTTGTCTATAAAAATGACCCAATAATTTATATTTCTAGAGGATTTAAGAAGAAGTCAGAACCGGCTCCTCAAGTCAGCATCTTTGATGAAGAGGTAACTATCTATCTATCTACATATTTATCTCTCTCTCTCTATCTATCTATTTATCTACCTATAAAGAAGGCAGAACGACATCCTTAAGTCAGCATCTTTCTATCTATCTATTTATCTATCTAATTACATATTTCTATTCTTTTATTATCAACTTATTTATCTATGTATCTCCCTAACTCTATTTCTCTCTCTCTCTCTCTCTCTCTCTCTCTCTCTCTCTCTCTCCCTCTCTCTCTATCTCTCTCTCTCTCTCTCTCTCTCTCTCTCTATCTATCTATCTATCTATCTATCTATCTAAGATATATCTATTTGTATATCTTCTAATCAAGATTCATATTTTTGCTACCCTTTACGGACTTACAGACTTTCCGAATATTATTATAGAAAAGCTTAACTTTTAAAATCTATTAAATGTTCTAATTTCTTGAATTTTAGGCACTGAAGAAAGAAGAAGAGTTGAAAAACAAGGAAAAGGCAAAAGCAAATGGTAGGAATTTAATTTCCAGTGTGGCTTCCAAACCGTTTAATATCTGCTAGATTAGAACCACTTTTGAGCTATACTAAAACAAGGATGACAACATCCATAAAAGCGAAGCACTGAAACGGTAGGACAAACGGACATTAACACTTGTATAGTGTCAGAACTGAATAATCATAATATAAATGTATAAGAGTCAAAGCAAAAATGTAAGTAGATTTGTAGGAAAACTGCTTGATACAGAATAATGTTGATGGACATACTTACATTTTCAGAACTTGATTATAGAGTTGAATCTCCTATTTCATTATACTTTGTTGTCCCAGGAATCAATATACCAAACTTCAGATCAATCCGATGATTAGATCACATAAAAATTTGTTGTTAAAAAAGTAAAAAAATCAACATGTTTAAAATGGACGCACGGACATTTTGGTAATGATAATAGAGTTGCTACGCTTTCTAAATTGTACCTTACTACTAAAGGAATCACCATACAAAATTTGAAATCGAAAGGACAATTCTAACATGCCTAAATTAACAAAAAAAAGCAATCCGTTACGGACGGACCGACCCTAATTATAGAAAAGCTTTGCTTTTAATATAGAAAAGCTTCGCTTTTAAAAAAGAAGAACCTTTATTTATTTTATATTATGTTAATCGGAAAAATGAGGGGATAATTTTTCTATTTCTAGGGGTGAGGTCCTCAAAGTAGTCAAAAACCTTACCTGGATCTTTAAGAAACTTTATTGTTTATTACGATGATAACAAGACTAGTTTTAATCTTATAATTTTTCATTTTAATATCCGCGGAAAGTTGTTTATAATACGATGCGATAATAGTTATTTCTCGCATCGTATTATAAACAGCTTTCCGCGGATATAGAATGTACAATTATAAGTTTAAAACCAGTTAAATATAATTGTACATTTTTATATTCGTAGAAAACTGGATATAATATGATGCTAGACATAGTTTTTTCGTATGGATGAGAACCGGTTCCTATCCACCGGATTCGCATGAATACGAGAAAAAACTATAATTGAATCAATTGATAACATTAAAAGGCAATTTTCCGCAAATAGTAAACTTTTATAACTTTTTCTTTTTACTATCTGCGGAAAACTGTCTATACTGATATACATCCCCAATAATAAGAAACAAAATTACCCTTTTTGGTAGATGAAAACTATTGAAGAGTAAAAATTGGAATTGACTAATCAAAGTTTAATAATAGTAACCAAGGTTTTTAAGCCAACTAGGTGTAAAAACTTTGGGTACCTGTGTATTTTGGGTACGTATTTTTCAGTGAGTTTTCTGCAGAGACAAATCGAGCAGAAGAAAGAAAGTGAATACAGAGCTCATAGAAATAGTTTAGATAAAGGTAAATATATATCTATCTATTTATCTATCTATCTATCTATCTATCTATCTATCTATCTATCTATCTATCTATCTATCTATCTATCTATCTATCTATCTATCTATCTATCTATCTATCTATCTATCTATCTATCTATCTATCTATCTATCTATCTATCTATCTATCTATCTATCTATCTATCTATCTATCTATCTATCTATCTATCTATCTATCTATCTATCTATCTATCTATCTATCTATCTATCTATCTATCTATCTATCTATCTATCTATCTATCTATCTATCTATCTATCTATCTATCTATCTATCTATCTATCTATCTATCTATCTATATATCTATCTATCTATCTATCTATCTATCTATCTATCTATCTATCTATCTATCTATCTATCTATCTATCTATCTATCTATCTATCTATCTATCTATCTATCTATCTATCTATCTATCTATCTATCTATCTATCTATCTATCTATCTATCTATCTATCTATCTATCTATCTATCTATCTATCTATCTATCTATCTATCCATCTATCTATCTATCTATCTATCTATCTATCTATCTATCTATCTATCTATCTATCTATCTATCTATCTATCTATCCATCTATCTATCTATCTATCTATCCTAGGTTTTTTTGAACGAGAACGTTCGACCAAGGTGAACGCAGCTATCGAATATGCGCGTGAAATTGACCAGCACCTAACCCATGTTCATAATGAACAATACAAGTTAGTTATGTTTAAAACCAAAGCTTCTCTATAATTACGGTCAGTCCGTTCATACGTCTGTCAGTAACGGTTAGCTCTTTTCGTTAATTTGTGCATGTTAGAATTATCTTATTGATTTAAACCTTGCTTGAGGATTCCTATAACAGTAAAGTACAAATTAGAAAGCGTAGCAAATCAAAGTCCGTATGTCAATTTAAAGTGTGCTGATTTTTTACTTTTTTGAAAACATTTTTTTTACTGTATCCTTATTACACAAGGATAACAAATATATGTACAATTTTGTTAAAACTTAGAAATTACTGTTCTTCTGATTAAGTTCGGACACGAGTTATTGTTCGTTTGTCCTTCCATCCGATTATAGAGCTCCGTCTTTATGGATGTTGTCATCCTTGATTTTTAAGGGATCTTGAGGTATATGGGATAATGGATGATGAAATAAGTGTTTAGAATTGAAGTTCACTGTAAAAATTAACTAAGAGTGCCCTGGGAAAAAATACTAGAACCTCGAGTTTCCAGTAAATTGTTCAACTTCATGATAGATAGATAGTTATAAAGATCAGGAATAAGACAATCTCCTATAAATTGAACTTTTATTGAATCTTTATTGGTTGTTTCATTATATTAAGTTTCTAAACATACCAACAAATAATTGTAAAGAAGGTGTCTTAACTTTTATTTTTATAGCTAGTCGGTGCTTTTAGTAAGTAGTAGATGTAAAATTTTCCATAGAATTCAGATATGCAATCGTTTTTTCGTTTTTTGTAGACCTCCTTTTTTTAAAGTAATTTAAGTTTTTAAAAAATTAAGTTTGTTTTAAGGTACTAAAACGCAATAGAAAAAAGAAGAAAATGGCCATTATGAACAAAAATAGTAAGATCTTTAATTTAACACCTTACTTTTCAAATTCTGTCTGGTAATTATTGAAAAATCAATTTCTTTAAACATCGGTTTAATCAAAACTTTCAACATAAATATATCCAAAAATAGGCATAAAAAATTAAGGTTCATATATACTTTTAGAATAAGAAAAATATTACGAATCCATTGTAAGCAAAATTGAAAAAAGTAAAAAAAAAAAAAAAAAAATGGCCTAACATATTATTTTGTACAGGCAACACTTACTTAACCACCTCTTTACCCCCTCTTTACCCCCTTCCCATTTTTACTCTCAATGATTTTACTCTTAACCCTTAACGGTCGGGGGGGGGGGCCTTGAACGCCCCCCCATCCGGTTTTTTCTATCTCATTTTCTGTGTGTGAAAAATAAAGAGCCCAAACTGCTTGACTTTTTTAGTAAGTATTTATGACACATAACTGAGAGTTGGAATTTTTTGAATATCTCCATCCTGGCGGGCACAGGATGCCAACAAACCTGGCAGGGTCATCCAGGTAAAGAGCAAAAATATTTTTTTTGACTAAAACAAAGCATTTTATCATACAAAAATACTAAAAAATCCTCTAGTAGTACATCCTTATATGAAATACAGGTGTTCAAGTCACTTTCAGGTTCCAGGTATGATCCTGCAGGTCCTGATCCTCCAGGTCTCCAGAAATCTTTAAAAGGCTCCTGTGGCCGCAATTTTTGACTTAGAGACTTCAAATTTTAAACTTAAGCTTTTCTTACATGTCTACATAACGTATTAAAATTTCATGAAGATCCGCTGCCGTTTTCCCGCCGACCGCCGACTGCGGCGGCTGGCAGCTGTGAAGTACAGCTGCGGCCGCTGAAATTAATATTTTGATATTTCTAATGTAAAATTTACATAAAAATAAACATTTTCTGGGAAAAAATTACAGCTGTTTGAAATTTTTAAATAAAAAAAGACCTAAAAACAAAGGTTGTTAAATAAAAGGGTGAAGGAAGCGAAAATTGACTTAGACTTATAAAAGGTCGGAAATTCATTATCAAACAGGGGACTTGTACAAAAAAATTTAGCCCTCTAGCTCTAATAGGAACTGAGATAATTAGGGGGGCGTTGAACGCCCCCCCCCCCCCGACCGATTAAGGTGCGGCAAGGGGCCCGACTGTAAAGGGTTAAAGATTTAAGATGGTTGCCTGTATAATATAATATAATATTTTCATATAATTTCTTTTATCGTAGTTTATTTACTATTTTGTAAACTTTTTATTTCAATTTTGCTTAGAATGGATTTGTAATATTTTTCTCATTCTAAAAGTATATATAATGCCTATTTCTTATGCCTCTGTAATGATATATTTAAGTTGAAAGTTTTTATTCTCGTGGGTTAAAAAAAAATAGATTTTTTCAATAATTACTCAACGGAATTAAAAAAGTAAAGTGTCAAATTAAAGATCTCACTATTTTTGTTCATAATGTCAATTTTCTTTTTTGTACCTTTTTTAGTACCTTAAAACCTACTTATTTTTTTTTACAAAAAAACGTAAATTACTTTAAAAATAAGAGGTCTACAAAAAAAAACAATTGCAAATCTGAATTCTATGGTAAATTTTACATCTACTACATACTAAAAACACCGACTAGCTATAAAAATAAAAGTTAAGACGCCTTCTTTACAATTATTTGTTGGTATGTTTGGAAATATAATGAAGCAACCATAAAGATTCAATAAAAGTTGTTAAGCCAACGAATAAGAAAACTTCATTAAAAAACTTTGGGGACTATTGTAATAAACAGCCCAATGTCCCCTCATCCCTGTTAGGTAGAAAGATAAATATAAAGATAGATAGATAGAAAGAAAGACAGATGAACATCCAACTACTTTAGCAAAAAAAATTGCAATTTATTTGCAAATTGTGTACAGTTCTTAAACATATTCATAGCTAATAAATGTATAGGCCTTGATAAAGTTTGTTTATTTTGTTATCAAGATACTATTTTAAAAATATACACGCATTTGGACAGTTTTTGTAGTAGCGAAGCTACTCTATGTCTAGTGTGTACGTCTGTATATTTATAGTTTTGTCAGATTTTCATCAGTCTTACAAATTCAGAATAAAAATGGAAAAATAGTTATTTGTCCCGTGATATCATAGACAGCTTTCCGCGGGGCTAACAAAATTGGTATTAATTTCATGACTTTTATTTTAATATTCGAGGAATATTAACTGTAATATGATGCTTTTCTATAATTAGGGTCGGCCCGTCCGTACGTCGGTCCGTCCGTAACGGATAGCTTTTTCGTTAATTTGGCCATGTTAGATTTCTCCTATCGATTTTAAACTTTGCATGGTGATTTCTGTAGTAGTTAGGTTCGATTTAGAAAGAGTAACAACTCTATAATCATTACCAGAATGTCCGTGCGTCCATTTTAAACATGTTATTTTTTAACAACAAATTTTTATGTGATCTATATTCGATGTATCTGATTTTTGGTATACTAATTCTTGGGACAACAAAGTATAATATTATAAGCGAAGCAACTCTATAATAAATTCCTAAAAGTATGTCCTTAAACATTATTCTGTATCAAGCAGTTTTTCAACAAATTTGATT
The DNA here is from genome assembly GCF_053477335.1 of Acartia tonsa. Taxonomy (NCBI): domain Eukaryota; kingdom Metazoa; phylum Arthropoda; class Copepoda; order Calanoida; family Acartiidae; genus Acartia; species Acartia tonsa. The sequence goes on along the minus strand of NC_137260.1, from coordinate 441,015 downwards.
ACAATTTTGCTTCGACTCTTAAATATTTATATAGGTGTTAATGTCCGTTTGTCCTACCGTTTCAGTGCTTCGCTTTTATGGATGTAGTCATCCTTGTTTTGATAAAAACTACTACGTATAAATTGCGTATATGTTTCTTAATCCTGTTTTGAAAATAGTGATAAGAATAAAACAGTTAAAAAGTATTATTACAAGGATAACATTAGACATAACTAAACGAATTTAATAGGCACTGGTAAAAAAGTATTATAGTAAAAAATAGAGGACAATTTAAATAGTATTGTAGCAAAAATATTGTTATAATTAAACCATTAAGCTCAAAAAATACACCATAAATCAATAAATTAAATAGGTTATTTACCAAAACAAAATGTAACATTGATCGATCATTTAATAATATTCATTTCATTTCATTCTGACACTCTATTTATTAGAGTTATTGTTCGTCTCTTCTACTTTGCTTATATGGATGTTGTCATCTATTAAGGAGGTACAAGAAATCTGTTGAAAACCGAGACAAAGAAACTGACGACAAAGACTTAAACAAAACATTAGATCAACAGGTACATCTATCTATCTGTCTATCTATCTCTTTATTTATCTATATATCTATCTGTCTATATATCTATCTGTCTATATATCTATCTATCTATCTATCTATCTATCTATCTATCTATCTATCTATCTATCTATCTATCTATCTATCTATCTATCTATCTATCTATCTATCTATCTATCTATCTATCTATCTATCTATCTATCTATCTATCTATCTATCTATCTATCTATCTATCTATCTATCTATCTATCTATCTATCTATCTATCTATCTATATATATATCTATCTATCTATCTCTATATCTATCTATCTATTTATTCAACTATCTATCGATCTATCTATCAATCTATCTATCTACCTATCTATATATCTATCAATCTAATTATCTTTCTATCTACAAGTGCAGTAATTTAAAGGGCTAAGGCAATTGCCGCTACATTGATGTATATCCCCAATTAGGATACAACAAATTAAACCTTCCTTATATTTCAATTTAAACTTTTAGACACTCAACATTCAATAAAAGTCCCCAAACGAATAAGATAACGTTATTATAAAACTTTAGGGACTAGTGTAATAAACAGCCCAATGTCCCCTTCCTCTCTCATAAAGGTGTGCTTTTTGTACTAAATATTTTTTGTGTAAAAAAAAGCCTAATTTGTGATGACTACATAATGACCTAACTAATTTTGATATGATCACTTAGTTCACGTGTCTTTGCTATCTATCTATTTATCTCACTATCCATCTATCTATCCATTTTTCTATAATTTTGATATAATCACTTAGTTCACGTGTCTTTGATATCTATCTATTTATCCATATATAATGACCTAACTAATTTTAATATGATCACTTAGTTCACGTGTCTTGGCTCGTGAGTGACGTTACCAGAGATCTAAAGGGATAAGACATTGACAGTTAAATTGATGTACATACCCCAATGATGATACATAAAATCACCCTTCCTTTAGATTACTATTGGTGGTTGAAACGTTTGGACACTCAACTAAATGAAGCAACTAATCAAAATTAAATAAAAGTCCCCAAAGTTGTAAAGCCAACGAATAAGAAACGTTATTATAAAGCTTTAGGAACAAAGGTAATCAAGCGAAGCCATTCTATAAATCACTTTGTCTGTTTGTCCGTAAGTCCCACCTTCCGTAACTTGATTTTGTCGACTGTTATTTAGGGTGGTCTGATGATTTTTTGGATATAGTCCTTTTCGTGGCAACGCCCCTTCAGAGGCGATTCGTCGTATTTTCAAAATGGCTTTTCATAGGTTATTTTAGGTTAGGTTAGGTTATACTGAACCCAGTAAAAGTGTCTGACTATGACGTCAGAAAAAATTTACAATTAACCAATGAGAAGCCAGTATTCACTGTAATTGACCAATGGTAAAATATATAGCGGTCTCTCATTGGTTAATTGTTATTTTTTTCTGACGTCATAGTCAGACACTTTTACTGGGTTCGGTTATACTGGGTTAGGTGATTGCCTTGCAGGGTTAGGCAATTAGTTCCGCAGGGTTAGAGCCCCCCTCAGGGGCTAAAAATAGGAGAAAAGCTACTGTGAAAACACAAAGAAAGGGGCGTTGCCACGAAAGGGACTATACCCGATTTTTTTCTAAATACCATCGATAAATATTTTTTTATATTTTCTGTTACTTTAAAAGGGGTAATTTTGTGTATCATCATCCCTTTTATCTGTGTGTAAATATCACGTGATGAACACAAACAAATTATTGACATCATTTTTTTCATACACTTATTCACATGGATAAAGAAACAAGGATGACATCATCCATAAAAGTGATCCTTAATAAATCAGTCAGTTAGACAAACGGACATTACCAGATATAGAGTGATTTATGTAGGACGTTGACCTAACCTAGAAAAAAAACTTTGCTTTGACGTTAAGCGTTAAAAATTCTTCAGAAATTTAAAGATTACAATTACAATTACAAGGTAAAAATTTAATTTATCATAGAAAAGATTTGTTTAAAAACATATACATAGTTTTCAGGAATACATACTTTTATTCACATGTTAACGCTTTTTTTATCACATGTAGACACGCTTTTTTTGCCCTTTCATCATTAAACATTTAAATTTTATAAAAGTATATCATTCTATCAAGTGGCGTGAGTCTTCTATCTATCTATAAATTTATCTATCTACCTAACTATATACTAATTTATCTATCTATCTATCAATTCTATCTATATATTCTATCTAACTATATATCTATCTATCAATCTATCTATCTATCTATCTATCTATCTATCTATCTATCTATCTATCTATCTATCTATCTATCTATCTATCTATCTATCTATCTATCTATCTATCTATCTATCTATCTATCTATCTATCTATCTATCTATCTATCTATCTATCTATCTATCTATCTATCTATCTATCTATCTATCTATCTATCTATCTATCTATCTATCTATCTATCTATCTATCTATCTATCTATCTATCTATCTATCTATCTATCTATCTATCTATCTATCTATCTATCTATCTATCTATCTATCTATCTATCTATCTATCTAACTATCCAGCTAACTATCTATCTATCTATCTATCTATCTATCTAGCTAGCTATCTATCTATCTATCTATTCTAGAAAGAGCTGCATGCTAGCCTGGACAAAGTACTGCACAAGAACGCATATGACCACTACTATCTATCTATCTATCTATATATCTATCTATATATCTATCTATCTATTCTAGAAAGAGCTGCATGCTAGCCTGGACAAAGTACTGCACAAGGACGCATATGACCACTACTATCTATCTATCTATCTATCTATATATCTATCTATCTATCTATCTATCTATCCTAGAAAGAGCTGCATGCTAGCCTGGACAAAGTACTGAACAAGGACGCATATGACCACTACTATCTATCTATCTATTTATCCTAGAAAGAGCTACACGCTAGCCTGGACAAAGTACTACACAAGGACGCATATGACCACTATATGAAAACCAAGGATTGCTATGGCACCATGAAAACACAAATGGACCGCAAACACGAGATAAAGTAAGATATTTTCTCGTATTCATTCGATTACGGTTGATAGGAACCAGTTCTCATCCATACGAAAAAACTATGTCTAGCATCGTATTATAAACGGCTTTCTACGAATATAAAAATGTACAATCATAAGATGAAAACCAGTTTTTTAGCCCGTGCCTTCGGCCCTTGCAGCTAAAAAACTGGTTTTAATCTTATAATTGTACATTCTATATCCGCGGAAAGCCGTTTATAATACGATGAAAGAAATAACTATTAAAAGTCAAATTACATTTTTAAAAACGAAGCATCTGTATAGTTGAGTCCTAAAATGTAAGTACCTCCTTAAACAGTATCCTGTATATAAGTAGTTTTGTGACAATTTTGTTTTCACTTTTACATTAATTTTTTTATCTTTTTCATTTTGATATTCGTACAAAGCTGTCTGTAATACGATGCGATGAATAACTATTCTCCCAAATATTATATAACTTTATATTTAATCCTTAAATCATGATTATAAATATCACTTAATAATAGAAATAACAAGGATGACAACATCCATAAAAGCGAAGCACTGAAACGGTAGGACAAACGGACATTGACACTTATATAGTGTCTAAACTGAATAATCAGAATATAAAAGTATAAGATTCGAAGCAAAATTGTAAGTAAACTTGTTGAAAAACTGCTTGATACAGGATAATGTTTATGAACGTACTTACATTTTTAAGACTTGATTATAGAGTTGCTTCTCTTAAATATTCGCAAAAATCAGATAAAACGGATAAATAGATCACATAAAAATTTGTTTTTTAAAAAATAGAAAAATCAACATGTTGAAAATTGACGTACGGACATTCTGGTAATGATTGTAGAGTTGCTACGCTTTCTAAATCGTACCTACAGGAATCACCATGCAAAGTTTGAAATCGATAGGACATGTCTAAATTAACCAATAAAAGCTAATTATCTCGGACGGACGGACGGACGTATGGACGGACGTACCTACCTTAATTATAGAAAAGCTTCGCTTTTAAAAATGTAAGTATGTCCTTAAACAGTATCCTGTATATAAGTAGTTTTGCGACAATTTTGTTTTTACTTTTACATTAATGTTCTACATATTCAGTTCCGACACTCTACAGGTTTGTTTTCTATTTGTCCTACAGTTTAACGGAATGTCTGATCAGTGAATCTTAAGGGATAAGACAATGGACGAGTAATTGATGACACCTCCTAAATGATGATAAACAAAAATTAATTAATATAATTAATTGTTGAAAAGTTTTTACATTACTGGTTTAGAATCAACCAATCAAATTCAATGTAGCCAAAGTTTTGAACCAAGAAAAGATTAGTGTTTTAAAATATTCTGATTCTTTAATATCAAATATGTTTGTTAATGTTTTTTTGTCGACTGATTCTCTTTTATGGATATTGTCATCCTTGTTTTCAAATAAAAATATCAAGTTTATATTATAATTTTATAATTATGCAGCTATAATTTCTTTTCGGTATAGCTTAGAAGCCGAACAATATCCGCTGGATTGATCCGGTTCGGGATTATACTGAAAAAAATGTATAGTATTGTATTACTGACAATTTTCCACGAATATTAAAATAAAATCACAAAATTAATACCAGTTTTGCCAGCATGGACGTTCGACTAACAAAACTGGTTTTGATCTTTTTCATTTTGATATTCGTATAATGCTGTCTGTAATACGATGCGATGAATAACTTTTCTCTCAATTATTATATAACTTTATATTTAATTCTTAATTCATTATTATAAATATTACTTAATAATAGAAATAATAAGATTGTTATATAATTTTTAAAAACTGAAGCAATAATGGCATGACTTTAATACATAATCTATCTATCTATCCATCTTTCTATACATTTATCTATTTATCTATCCATCTATCCATCTATCTGTCTATCTATCTATCTATTTAGAACTAAAGATAAAGAAGAAAAAACTGAGTCAATAATGGCAAGACTTGAATACATTATCTATCCAATTATCTATCTATCTATCTATCTATTTATTTAGAACTAAAGATAAAGAAGAAAAAACTGAGTCAATAATGGCAAGACTTGAATACATTATCTATCCAATTATCTATCTATCTATCTATCTATCTATTTATTTAGAACTAAAGATAAAGAAGAAAAAACTGAGTCAATAATGGCAAGACTTGAATGGGAAAAGGTATTGCAAAATTTTTACTCTAAATTTTTACTGGTACCCAAAGTTTTATTTTTCTTAACCCTTACAGATCGGGCCCCAATTCCAACCTTAATAGATCGGGGGGGGGGGGAATGAAATGGAATGAAATGAAATGAAATGAAATGAAATGAAATATTTATTTTATGACACATAGTAAAATAGGCATACATATATACATGACATAAATAATCACAAACAAGCAGTAAAATTGATCATGATTAATTAATTACAGTATAATAACAAGGTTAATAATATCCACATAAGACAAAAAAGTTAATATACGTGTCAAAGGACTAAATAATCTCTCTCGAGGTGATATTAGATAGCCTTTGCAAATATCATAGAAAAATAAGCTAAAAGGTAGTGTGAATCTTTTTATTAAAACGAGAAAGTAAACATTTTATAAGGGTATATTACAGGGATATGAATAGAGAAAGGATTTGCAGACGGAAATGGTAGGATGATTGTGTGAGTGTGTGTGAGTTCATATTAATGATTAAAATACTTATAATTAAGTAAAGAATGGAGAATTGATTAATCTAAGGCTTGTAAAACAGACAACATAGAGGTTTTACATTCTTAGGTGGCAAGAACGACAAAGTAGTCTATTACATGTTATATCTATTCTTGAGAGAATACATTTTTTAAGCTGCTTCTTAAATTGAAATAGGTTTAAGGCATTTTTTATATTGTCACGGTCATTAAAACTATTCCATGTATTAGGTAGAGAACAAAGAGGAAGCCTCTCTACTAAGTTGATTCTGGAAAAAGGAACAGTGAGATTATTATTGTTCCTCAAATTATAGTTACCATTTAATTCCCCCCTTCTTGGCCACATATTATTAAAAGACCTGGGCAACAAGTTATTTATGTACTCATAAATAAATTTTAATTTAAAATAAAGTGATAAAGATTCAAAGGGTAAAATATTGAGCTCTTTAAATAAAGGTCGAGAATGACTATAATAAGTTGCTTGCTTAATACATCTTACAGCCATTTTTTGTTTTGTTATGATACCAGTAAGATTTGAATGTGATGCACACGAATAAATAAGGATTCCATAAACCAAATGACAATGAAAAATAGAGAAATACAGAGCCTTGAGGGCTTTTTCAGTAAGTAGACTTTGGCATTTTCGTAGACAAAATAATGATTTAGAGAGTTTTTTGTTCAACTCATTTATATGAACTTTGAAATTCAAGGCTGGGTCCAGAAAAATACCTAAAAATTTTATAGCTGGAATATCACTTTCATGGTTGACAAAGTCAATTCTATGTCTAAGTAAAGGGTTAGGGTAAAGGGTATTTGGTTCATTATCATCAAAATAGAGATTGATTTCATTCCAAGGAATAAGAGAGGGGGTAGGATAAAATATAGTGAATTTTGTTTTGTTGGGATGTAATGACATTTGATTAGCCCTAAACCACTGGGAAATATTTTTGAGTTCTGCATTAACAAAATCAACAAGCTCATTCAGGTTTTTACCAGATGCTAATATAGTGGTGTCATCACAGAAGAGAAGGACTTTTAAAAGTGTTGTTTTAGGCAAGTCATTAAAAAATATAAGAAACAAAATAGGACCTAATATGCTACCTTGGGGCACTCCACTATCTATCTCTAATGGATCAGAATCAAAAAGGCCAAATTTAACAAATTGATTTCTACCTGTTAAATATGATTCAAACCAATTGAGCATATTGCCATGGATGCCAAATTTACGTAACTTCATCAGAAGAGTATTTTTGGGAACACAGTCAAAGGCTTTACGAATGTCACAAAAGATTCCAATTGTATACTCCTTGTTATTCATAGCTTTACTAACGTGATTAAGTAGGTGAATCATGGGATGAAATGTTGAGTTATTTGGCTGGAATCCAAATTGTAGTTCATCAATAAGATTATTTTCAGAAAGATATGCTTGCAAGTTAATAGTAATAAACTTTTCTAGAATTTTTGAAAATATAAGAAGTAGAGAAATTGGCCTGTAATCATTAAGATTAAAAGGGTCTCCGCCCTTTTTGAAGACAGCAGTTACTTTTGCAATTTTAAATTGGTCAGGTACCGAACCAAGTTCAATTGATTTATTGAAAATATGGCATAAAGGATCTAAAATATAATGGACAACTTTTTTTAATAAGAATGATGAGATTCCAAGGTTGTCACAAGATTTTTTTATCTCAAAGTTATTAACAATTTCGGTTATATTTGCAGGTGTGATTGGGGGAATATTAAAAAGATTGCCAGATTCTTCAAGATAAGAATCAGGTGGTCTGTCAGTAGGTGGTATAGTCTGTCGAATATTAAGAGCAATACTAGAGAAATGCCTATTAAATGCCTGTCCTATGTTCTTTTCACCAAGAATGTCATTACCTTCAACAATAATTTTATCAGTTGTAAATTTTCTTTTTGAGTTCAAACCAGCTGCATCTTTAATAATTTGCCAACTCTTTTTAAGATTGTTTTGGTTGGAGACAAGAAGATTACTGTAATATAACTTTTTTGCAGTTTTTAAAACTTTGTTATAAATATTTTTATATTTAGTATACAATTCCTTATTCTCAGTTGTTGGAACTTTTGCTAATCTAGATTGTAATTCAAATTTCTTATTCCTAGACCTTAATATACCGTTGGTCATCCATTTTTGAATGAAGTGGTAATTTTTATTAAATCTGATTTCTTTAACAGGAAAGTTTTTCTCAAAAGAAGATTGAAATAAGTTTTGGAAAATAGCATAGCTTTCTGTAGGGTTATTTTTTTCAAAGACTTCATTAAAAGACAAATTACTTAAGTCATCTTTAAAGCTTTCAATATTATTGTCAGAAAAGACTCTGGTGGAAATTACTTTTGGGCTTGGCTTGTGTTTATTAGTGCTAATAAAATGAAAAGTTGAAAAGTGATCACTCAAATAAGTGGTTATTATTCCAGCAACCATTTGATCCTTAATATCATTTGTCCATATGTGGTCAATAAGTGTAGCTGTATTATTTTGGGCTGACACTCTAGTAGGATTAGAGATCAGCTGCAGGAAGCCAGCGCTGAAGAGCATGCTGACAAAATCAGCTGTATAGTTATGTACATTGTAAGATAATAAATCTAGATTAAAATCTCCACAGAGAATAGCTTTACATTTTCTCTCATTAATAGAATCTAAAATACCTTGAAAATGTTCCAAAAAAAGCTCAATTTGCATATTAGGTGTGAGATTGTTTACACCAGTGCTAGGAGATCTGTAAAAATTACCAATAACAAGTTTTTTCTTGTTGTTAAATTCTAATTCAATAAATAAGCTTTCAATAATTTTTTCATGAAAAATGGAGTACTCATTTAGAACAGAGAAATTTAAAGATTTGTTAATATAATATGCTACCCCTCCACCAACGAAAGTTGATCTTGTTTTAAATACAATCGGATGATACAAAGATATTTCAAAAATGGATGGAATGACAATGGAGTAACATTCTTGCATACAAATGATGTCAAAAATAACCCCTTTTTCTTTCCAAAAATAAATTAAATCAGAAAGGCTAGAAAATTTAGCATTTATGGATTGTAAATTTATACTTAAAATAGAAATGTTTTTAGAGTTATTAAATTTTTCACAAAATTGATCAGGAGAATAATATGAACTATCTAAGTCAATTTCTTTATAAATATCAAAATCTTCGTTGTCATCATATAACAATCTATGAAAATTGTTGTTACTTAAATTGTCTGTTCCAAGCCTATGGAATGTTTCATTCATTTATATTAGATCTAATAGTAGGAGAGAATAATAATCCCACACACACACATACGTGGTAAAGTATACAGGTAAAATGAAGGGGGAAAGAGTAATCAAAAGGGAAAAGGGGCGGGAGAAGGAGGGAGGAAGGAAATAATATATACATGTGAGAGAAAAAAAGGGTTGAATTTATCATTTACGGCTAAGAAATTATAGAAGTTTAGGGTGTCCGACAATTTTTTAAAATAAGTGATAAGGTTAAGTTATCAAATCAGATTTACTTTAATTGAAGAATGTAGAGGAATTAAATTGTTACATGAAAAAAAAGTAAAATTAAAAACTACATGAGGTGGAATTTTAAGATTAAAATGAAATTAATTCTTTCTATGAATCAGCATTAAAACGAGAACGAGCAAGATCATTATCATTTGGCAATAAACCTGTAGTTTTCACAACTTCACCTTTAGGAGCTCCATTAATCACATCTTGCCAGCCCTGATTTTCATTTAGAGAATTGATGCTGGCAGCTCCAGGACAATCTGAAGACTTCTGACTCCCATGGGCTCCACGACCTTTCCCAGCAGGCTGACCACCACGTCCACCAAGCTGCCCCCCACGTCCACCAGGCTGCCCCCCACGTCCAACAGGCTGCCCCCCACGTCCACCAGGCTGCCCCCCACGGCCATCAATCTGACTGCCACGCCCTCCAGATTCTCTACCTTCTCTGCCTGGACCTTTTGATCTCAATTGGCGATTGTTAGAGGGAAGATCTGCTCGGCTTTTTCTACTAGCTGCTGGATCATGAAGTGCAGCTACAGCCTTATCAACAACAGCTGATGGCTCAATCCTTATATCATCTACAAAAAATACCTCAGAGTGCTCAGCTTCAGTAGTGCCATCTCTAGAGGCTGCCTGTCCTTTGCTATCAGCCAGGGAGAACCTAATGTTACCATCAAAAGCCCAAGCAGCCTTGACTCTAGCGTCTTCTTTCAAAGCTAAGAGATACTTGTGATTTCTAGCAGTTAGGTCAGGATAGGCAGAGTAATATTTTACCCCCATAGTGGCCTCAGCAGCAGTTGGATTCGGCATATATTGCCTCTTATATCTAAGGAAAAGATTTCTCATATACCTGGAAACAAATCTTATAATTATGGTTCTAGGTTGATTATTCTGTTTCCTACCAACAAAGTGACCATTTGAGAGAAGGTCAAAGCATTTGGGAACGCAGTCAAGCTTTTCAGGACCCCATTTAGTGTTCACATCAAGGACTTCAGGCTTAGGGGTAAGCTTTCTCAACACAGGTTCTATGACAGCATTATAAGCTGTTGTCATACAAGCTTCATCAGCTCCAGCTTTTTTGACTAGATCAGAAGGCACAGATAGCCCATGTATCCTGACTGCCCAATTTCTTGCATACTGTTCGTTGCTATTGCAATATAGCTCTAGCTTAGAAACATTAGGTGGAGCTTTTTTTTCACTATCTTTAGCTTGGCATATAAGTTCAATGAGTTTTTCTGCTGTCACATTATGCTCAGTGAGAATCTTTGATAAATTCTCAATATTTTTATCACTTTGAATTTCACTGTTATTAGTCGCCATTTTAAAAATAGAAAATTGTTGGACACCCTAACACCAATAATTTCTATTTATAAGTCATACAGGATATGTAGAAATATACGTCCGGTCAGTTCAGCGGTCAACTATCAACCCCCCCCCCCCCCTCTATCTTGGCTCCTGTTACAGTTAGTGAAATAAAAATTTTTTCTGGCGGTTCATGTGCATTTTTAGAGAAAATTACTTTTTCTAGTCATAGCGGTCAGACCGCTCCTTAGCCGCTTTTTAGCGGCCAGCTGCTAAATATTAAAACAGCTGTAGAGCGGCCAATTTTGCATCTAGGATGACCAAATTTTAGGACGAACTTTTATTTTTCATAGCAAAAAAATACTTTTTTTTTATCATCGCCGAAAAACGGCAAATAACGGAAACCGCCATTTTCAGCGGTTACGGCAGTAAAACGGCAGTTGGCGGCGCCAATTAATATTTTTATCTGTTTATTGTTGCTGAAAGATTTACCAAAAAAAATTTAGGTCTCTAGCTGTAATAGAAGCCACAATATTCATGATATGTGTATATGTGTCTGTAGTAAAGCCGGACAAAAATCGGTCATAAATTCGGTCAGGGAGCGGTCAAACGGTCATAACACCACTTTTCTCAGAAGGTCATTGATATCTAAATATTCACCAAAAAAAAAATTAGGTTTCTACCTTATACACAAAAGTCATAATGTAGAAATTAAGATTTATTTAGAATTTTTTCTAAATTTGGTGCCACCTAACCGACTTTGACCGGACGCCACAACCGACACAGACCAGATATCCTTATAAGATCAACTCTTGCCGACGTATAATTACTAAACTTAAAAAGTCATGAAGTCACAACTTTCTATCTTTCCTACAAAAAAAATGACATTGAAAAAACTAGAGGGGGGGGGGGTCAATATGACCCCCCCCCCCCCCGATCTGTAAGGGTTAAGAACTTATATTAAATCTTGATTAGTTGCTTCAAACTTTAAAACTATAGTTACAATCTACAGAAGAAATAATTTTGTTTAGCATCATTGGGGATGTAATCTAATTATCATCCATTGCATTGTCTTACCCCTTAAGATCTTAATTTTTTCATTTATAATGGATGTAGCATATACGTGGATAATATAGCAGGGGAAAGTTTTTGTCAATTTAGGTTGCTAACGTGGAACTCATTTATTAGTCAGTTTGTACATTTATTAAAAGGGGAGGGAATTGGGTAAAGCCCACTGCGAATCTAACTTTATTGGAGAACATGAAATTTTGGTGCATCATCCAAGTAATAATATATCCAAGTAATAATATATTCATTTTTAGAATCTTGCTGACCTAATCAAGACAGAAAAAGAAGATACAAAAAGGAGAAAGAGAGAATATAGAGAACAGCTTATCAATATGATGTTAAAATAGATATTTTCTATCGTGTTTTCTATCCAATATCTATCTAATTTCTATCTATATACCATATAAGAAAGAGATAGAAAGAATATAGAGAACAGCTTATCAATATGATGTTAAAATAGATATTTTCTATCTTGTTTTCTATCCAATATCTATCTAATTTCTATCTATATACCATATAAGAAAGAGATAGAAAGAATATAGAGAACAGCTTATCAATATGATGTTGAAATAAATAATTTCTATCCAATATCTATCTTATTTTCTATCCATTATCTATCTAATTTCTATCTATAAAATATAAAAAGGCAGAGAGATTTTAGAGAACATCTTATCAAAATGATGTTGAAATAGATATTTTCTATTCAATATCTATGTTATTTTCTATCCATTATCTATCTAATTTGTATCTATAAAATATAAAAAGACAAAGAGAATTTAGAGAACAACTTATCAATATGATGTTGAAATAAATATTTTCTATCCAATATCTATCTTATTTTCTATCCATTATCTATAAAATATAAGAAAAAGACAGATAGAATATAGAAAACAGCTTAACAAATATTTTCTATCTAATGTATATCTTATTTTCTATCCAATTTCTATCTAATTTGTATATAAAACACTATATAGAAGAAAAAAGAGATAATTTAGAAACAGCTTATCAATATTTTATATCCAATATCTATTAATTTCCTATCCAATTTATATCTTGTTTTCTTTCCAATATCTATCTTATTTTCTTTCCAATTTCTATCTTAATTTGATTTATAAAAACTATCTTATTAAATTGTATGTTTTTTTAAGGATTTAAAATAAAAATGATGATGAAACAAAATAGTTTTTATAGTTTTTTTGATACTTTATAACCATTTGATATAGTTTTTTTTATATTACACTAATATAAAATGAAACAATATTGTCCTATCGACTTCAAACTTTGTTTGAGAGTCCTATAACAGGTAGGTGTACAATTTAGGAAGAGTAACAACTTTATATAAACGTCGTTACTAAAAAGTCCATGCGACCATTTTGAACATGGTGATTTTTTAAAACTCTTTGTATAATTACCCTATCCATCTAAAATTGTAATCATAGAGAAAAAAATAAAAGAGAGGAATCGAAGCAACTAGAAGACGAAAATAGGCAGTGGGCCTAGAGGCCTACTCAGCTCTGTTGCCGCGCTAAAATTTATTGCTATTCCACTACTTTTCAAATTGGAGGATTAAAAATTATTAAAAAAAAATATTTTTTTACTTTTTATTATTTCCATATTTAGATTATTAGAATATTAGATTAGATATTTTTGTTTTAATGTTTTAATTAAAAATTACATAGAATTTTATTTTTATTTTAAAAAAATTGTTCATGAAAGAAGAATCCTTCTATTTATAAAAAGGGGGAATTTTTTTTCATAATGAATATTCAGCTGATTCTGACCGCCCACGGCTGTTTGCTAAATATCGCTTTTCTTTTTATTCACATTATTATTTATGATTGACTTACAAAAAGCCCTGAGCGGCTTTGGATTTTCGTCTGCTTCTAAATTTAGGGATGGGGAAGTAGTATTTTACCATGAAAAAGGGGTGAGTAGTCATCGTCTTATCCTTTTTCCTTATGATTGTAATAAAGATTTCTATTGCAACAAGGTGCACTATTATAGGCGAAGCATCTATCTGATCAAATTTTAAACATGAAAGTATGTCCATGAACAATATTCTGTATTTACGAAATTTACGTACAATTTTGTTTAGACTTACAAATCAATGTTCTGCCTATTAGGCTCTAACAGTTATTGTTCGTTTTTCTACCGTTTCAGAGCTTCACTTTTATGGAATTTGTCATACTTGTTCTCTTATAACCACCTGGACCCCTCTTACGGGCCTCTGACACTGTACAAAATACAGAGCAATAACAATAGATATATCATTACTTGGATGTTGCACCAGATTTTCATGTACTCTAATAAAGTAAAACTTGAAGCTGGCTAAAGACCTCACCCCTAGCCTCTGACACTGTAAAAAATAGTACTCTCAGAGTAATACAGAGCAATAGGAATATATATATTATTACTTGGATATTGCATCAGATTGTCATGTACTCTAATAAAGTAAAACTTAAAGCTGGCTGAAATAATGATTCCCTATTTACTCCATTACCTCCCCTTCAAATGCATAAACGAACAGTTCAAGTATAGCAACCTAAATTGACGAAAACTTTTCCCCTGTCATAATACCCATTTACATACAATATTCTGCATCCATTGTTTTGATTAATGGATTCACCATTAGCTTCTAAACAATATTTATTTCTTATTTGAATAAACAGTTAGGGAGTTGAATCCATTTTTATAGAAGCAGAAATATAATCTATGATTATGGTTTTGACCCTCTAAAACTGTAATCTACCTTTCCACTTTCCCCTCTCTTGGTGAAGATATCTTCAACGCCGATACGATTTTTGAAATGTAAGATTCCACTTTCGCCTCTCTTGGTGAAGATATCTTTAACGCCGATACGATATTTGAAATTTAAGATTCCACTTTTGCCTCTCTTGGTGAAGATATCTTCAACAAGAGAGACAAAAGTGGAATCTTATATTTCAAAAATCGTATCGGCGTTGAAGATATCTTCACCAAGAGAGGGAAAAGTGGAAGGGTAGATTACAGTTTTAGAGGGTCCAAACCATAATCATAGATTATATTTCTGCTTCTATAAAAATGGATTCAACTCCCTAACTGAATAAAAGAAAATATCTCTTACAAAATATAGGCTAAAACTTGCCCTAAACACATAAATCACCCCCCCCCCCCTCCCCCCAACCGCGTTACTTTTCTTATATTTTTAACTCTTGACTATAAAAAAAAAAACATCCATGAAAAGTATGAAACAATCTGCCCACTCCAGCCGTTAACAAGATCATAAATGACTTACAGGCAGACAGCCATCCTTTATACTAGAGGTGTGTGTGTGTGTGTGTGTGTGTGTGTATATATAAGTGTGCAAAGAGAGAGAGAGATTGAGGGGACAATGAGCTATTTATTTCACTAGTCCCCAAAGTTTGATAATAATGTTTTCTTATTCGTTTTTTAAACAACTTTGAGGACTTTTGTGAATGTTGATTGGTTGCTTAATAAAATTGATTGTTTAAACGGCCATTGTCTTATCCCTTTAGATTCCTGATGTGTGTGTGTGTGTGTGTGTGTGTGTGTATGAGTGGGCGATTATGTAAGCTAGCTAGGACGTGCTATATTGTGCGTTGAAAGAGAGAAGGTTTTAAACCATATGTAACATTTTACATTCAAAGTTATTACAACAAATGTATCCGTATAAAGTGTGTTACCTTTTTAGTAGCGAAGCTACTCTATAATTTGAAATGTCCGTCTGTCTGTATGTCCGTATGTCCGTATGTCCGTATGTCTTAGTTTGGGGGAAACGTGATTTTCTCGGCTCCTATAAAAGATAAAAGGCTGAAATTTTTTGACAACATTCCCATTATTAAGGAGCACAATTAACTATAAAACATCAATAGCGATAGGACCGCTTTTTAGCAGGTTTTAGGCTATTTTTGTATTTTTCACATTTTTCTCCATATCTTCGGTGTTTATGGTCCGATTTCCAAATTTTTTTCAGTTATAGATATCAAAATTAAATTTCCTGTCATTTCAAGAAAACATCAATGGTGGTCAGACTGCCTTTTTGCAGGTTTTTGGCTATTTTTATATTTTTCACATTTTTCCTCATATCTTTGGTGTTTATGGTCCGATTTTTAAAATTTTTGTAGTTAAAAATATCAAAATTAAATTTCCTGTTGTTTTGAGCATCCAGTATGTAATTTACTTTGACCGTCAGTCTGTTAGTCGTATTACTGAAATATAAATATTATGAAATTAAAACAAATTTTGAAAAGGTTTCGTGATTTATTTCCTAATATACAATACATGCTTTTGACAACTAATCTTTAAATTCTTATACATATTTTTATGCTTCGCTACTTATGGATGTTGTCATCCTTGTTTTATGTTTAATTATTATTTGGCCACAGCTTGGTCAAAAATGCTCACAAATCAGACCTTTTTTTTACCGAAGATGCTTAAATGGTTCCCTTACAAGCCCAATCAATCAGTTTTAAGATATCTTTATATTTTAAGGAAAATTGATGAAAATACCAAAAAAAGGCAAATTTGGGTGTTACCTTTTATATGCACAGATACCATAAAATCAACAAAAAAAATACTTATTTTTACTTTTCTGTCATTTTTAAAGTTTAATTCTGTTAAATTAGCTATTCTTGAAGGGATTTATGCATTGAAATATACTGATACATAATATTGTGCAGAAATTAATGTATTTCAAAGAACGAAAATTTGGAAAGTAAGAAATTTGACCTCTATCACTTCAGAGGACAGTTGCAAACCTCCAGTTGACAGGATGTAGTTAAATACTTGTTAGCAATAATAATTAGCCCAAAAAGTAAAACAAAATTATTTTAATATGGGAAAAAAATGATAATCTAAATCTTAATTTTGGGGATGATGATCTTAAAGACGCTCTTGCTGTTGGTGATGATGACCCAGATGGTATCCAAATACATGAGCATTATGACAACTTATCTTTTAAACTATGGTCCGATTTTTGTATTTGTAGCATTCTCCAATCAAGAGAAATCCCAAAACATACAATCATGGTTTTTAAATTCTCCAATTCATAAGGTAAATATAGTAGTTTTTAAAAGATGGTTATATTTCTTGTTACAACTTTTAATTGGAGGCTGCTACTAATACAAAAATTGGACCATAGTTCAATAGATGAGTTGTCATAATGCTCATGTACTTGGATACGATCTGGGTCATCATCACCACCAGTAGGAGCGTCCTTCAGATCATCATCCCCAAAATTAAGATTTAGATTATCCTTTTTTTACCATATTAAAAAACTTTTTGTTTTAATTTTTGGGCTAATTATTATTGCTAACAAGTATTTAACTACATCCTGTCAACTGGAGGTTTGCAACTGTCCTCTGAAGTGATAGAGGTTGATTTTCTTATTTTTAAAATTTTCTTTCTTTGAAATACATTAATTTCTGCACAATATTATGTTTCAGTATATTTCAATGCATAAATCCCTTTAAGAATAGCCAATTTAACAGAATCAAACTTTAAAAATGACAGAAAAGTAAAAATAAGTATTTTTTTTGTTGATTTTATGGTATCTGTGCATATAAAAGGTAACACCCAAATTTGCTGTTTTTTAGTATTTTCATAAATTTTTCTTGAAATATAAAGATATCTTAAAACTTATTGATTGGGCTTGTAAAGGAACCATTTGAGTATCTTTGGTCGAAAAAGGTCTAATTTGTGATCATTTTTGACCAAGTTGTGGCCAAATAATAATAAAACATAAAATAAAGTAACACACTTTATATAGATATTTAACTACCTTGTTCCAGTGGTGGGGACCTTTTTTGTCGGCTAGCAAATTGCTTTCTGTTCTTTTGTAGCGACTTGGCTGTGTTGATATTTCTGGCACAGAGTCCCAAACCCGTGAACATCTCGCGAATACCCAAAAATGGTTTTCCTATTTCTAGCCCCTTCGGGGCCATTTGCCTAACCCTGCTGGCCAATCATTAACATTTAGCTAACCTAAAATAATCAAAATACAATCGAAATACGACGAAACGACCCTTAAGAGGCGATGTCATACGAAACCGACAATATCCCAATTTTTATATTATTACTTTTTATAAAAAACTTTGAAAATTTCTCCTTCTTTCTCTCTCTTCTATATTAAGATAGATCCTCTGAAGTTATGTATAGTAAGGAGCATGTAATAATTTTATGTAATCAAGGTTTTATAGAGTAAGGTGTCTACATATTAAGATAGAACCTCTGAAGTTATGTATAGTAAGGAGCATGTATTAATTTTATGTAATCAAGGTTTTATAGAGTAAGGTGTCTACATATTAAGATAGATCCTCTGAAGTTATGTATAGTAAGGAGCATGTAATAATTTTATGAAATCAAGGTTTTGTAGAGTAAGGTGTCTACATATTAACCCATTAGTGCCGAGTGCCACTTTTCTGGACCGATTGAGCTGAAAATTTCAGGGAAGCTTTGTTATGTTAAAAACGGAATTCCAATTTTTTTGTGGCATGCACAGGAAAGTTGCAATAAAACCCTGTTCGGCATAGGTAACCGTTTTTGGCGTTTTTTGGTGCTTTCCCCCGGCATTCAAGCCCGGTTTTCTGTTAAATACCCGGTTATTTGGCCCAAAAAATTAAAAATGAAATTTTTGAACATCCAAAGTGAGTTGTAGAGTAGCTAATACTACGATACGATCCGTAATTGAAAACTACATAACCTCATGTAATTGATAGAGCTACAAGTAAGATAATTTTATGTAATCAAGGTTTTATAGAGTATTATTTATAAAAAAAAAATCCATGAGTCAAAAATGAAAAATCCAAGAAGCTTATTAGTAATAAAATTCATACTTAGTGTGATTGATTCATTAATATCAAACTACCATATTTTGAAATAGATCATTTAAAAGCTTGAAAAATAATTTGTGTAGCTTGTGGAAGAAGACAAGAATTGCCAAGATATAGTGAAAGTTAAGCTTGTAAAATCTGGTGCAAAGGAAGGCTTAGATTTTATAAATCTGAAGGAACCAACCTGTCTTTGTAATTATTGTAAAACATATTTGTAATTATGAATTATAAATTTAAAGTGATGTGTTTATTAAAAGTGAAACTTTTCTATAATTAGGGTCGGTCCGTCCAGAGCTTTTTCCCGTTAATTTAGACATGTTAGAATTGTCTTATCAACTTCAAACTTTCCATGGTTATTCCTGTAGTAGTTTAGCTTTGGTAGGTATAACTTAGAAACCTTAGCAACTGTAATGTTGTTACCAGAATGTCCTTACGTCAAGATTTTCAACAAATTAACTCAATTTTGTTTCAACTTTTAGACATTTATATATTATGATTATTCTGTAAGTGTTAATGTTTGTTTGTCCTAGTGACCTATTCCAGTATGAGGATCTGAATTGCTATTATAATTTAGTTGAAATCTTCATATACTTTGAAATTTTTTTTTAATTTTGAATGCCATCTTAGTTTATTAAATGTATTTCTATACAAAACAAATATTATTGTGGATTTAACAGAACTCAATATAAAATAAATGAATAAAACTTGTTGAAATGATGTTAGATTTTTGGAAAATAGAGGGTTTTATTAAGTATAAAATATAAAAAATATGAAAAAAATTAGGCTATGCACTTATGATTTAAATAAAGACGTGGGGCTCTCTATTTAGGTATAAATAAATGATAACAGACTGAATTTCCTGAGTATTCATCTTTTTGGCTAAAAAACCTACATTTTACTAGCATCAAGGTTTTATAGAGTAAAATGTCTACATATTAAGATAGATCCTCTGAAGTTATCTATAGTAAGGAGCATGTATTAATTTTATGTAATCAAGGTTTTATAGAGTAAGGTGTCTACATATTAAGATAGATCCTCTGAAGTTATCTATAGTAAGGAGCATGTAATAGTTTTATGTAATCAAGGTTTTATAGAGTAAGGTGTCTACATATTAAGATAGAACCTCTGAAGTTATGTATAATAAAGAGAATGTAATAATTTTATATAATCAAGGTTTTATAGAGTAAGGTGTCTACATATTAAGATAGAACCTCTAAAGTTATCTATACAAATAGGAGCTGAGTAAATCAAATAATATCATATATATATTCCTGTATATTAATAATCTTGAATAAAATTAGTTGTTACGCAACATGGTCTCATAATAGACATACAAAATTAGTAGTTTATCTGTTATAGCAGCTGAGTAAATCAAATTATATTATATAGATAATCCTTTACATTAATAATCTTGAATAAAGAGACTTGTTGTACAATATGGTCTCATAATAGACATACAAAACTAGTAGTGTATCTGTAATAGAAGCTGAGTAAATCAAATAATATCAGAATAGATATTCCTTTATATCAATAATCTTGAATAAAGAAAGTTGTACAACGTGGTCTCATAATAGACGTACAAAATTAGTAATGTATCTGAAATAGTAACTGAGTAAATCAAATATTTATTAAACATTCCTGTATATTAATCTTGAATAAAGAGAGATGTTGTGCAATATGATCTCTAATAGATATTCAATATTAGCAGTGTATATGTAATAGCAGCTAAGTAAATCAAATAATATCATATATATATTCCTTTATATAATAATATTGAATAGAAATAGTCCTCCTGTAATGTAGTACAAAACTAGAAATGTATCTGTAATAACAACTGAGAAAATCAAATATTTACAATAGACATTCCTTTATATTAATAATCTTGAATAAAGAGAAATGTTGTGCAACGTGGTCTCATAATAGACATACAATATTTAGACAGGGTAGCTTCTCATAGGTCCTGAAAAGGTTTATAACTATTTGGGGGGAGGATACCACCAACCTCCTAAGAAAATTGATCCTAGAAAAATTAATTTTTGCTTTTTTAAAAATCTGAAATAAAAAAAGGGTTTAGGGATTCATTCCCCCATCCTCAAGCCCCCTAGAGGCCTGTAGTCTATAATACAAAGTAGAATGATGTCTGTCCGACCGTCTGTCTGTCTGTCCGTCTGTCCGTCTGTCCGTCCCTTAAGATCTCGGTAACCACTAAACCGATTGGATTCTACTCTTCAGGGAATATACCTACTGGTCCTGTGGTGGTTTTAGGCTATTTTCTTGGGGGGTGGGAAACCCCCAACCCCCCTAAAAACAAAAAAATCCCCCCCCCCATTTTTTTTGGCTGAAGATTTCCTTGGTTCTTTTACAAATTTCGCCAAAATTTTTTTGATCACCTCTTGGGTCAAAGCCCCTAGAGGCTAGGGGCGAAGCCGCTAGTATTACATAAAGTGTAAGGTTTCTAAATGCCTTCAGTGGGTTTAGGCTATTTTCCTGACCTACCATGCCCTTCCCTAAAGGATAAGGGCGAAGCAACTAGCGAAGGGTTGACCAAACTTATGCTTATTAAGCACATAATAACTCTGTGGAGACATTTTAAACATTTTAATAACTATTTGCAATCAATAGAAGGGAAAATTTGGTGTATCATCATTGGGATGTACATCAAATTATCAGCAATATTCGGCAGAAAAACTGATATTTAAATGATTGCTGAAAAAGATTTTTTCTCTATTTAACTAAAACCTCTCTTATGAAGAGAGAAAGAGTATAATTCTCTGGAAGATACAGACAGAGTGGAAACTGTTCCTCTATATTACTGTTACCTCTATTATGAAGAGAGAAGGAGTATATTTCTCTGGAAGATACAGACAGAGTGGAAACTGTTCCTCTATATTACTATTACCTCTATTATGAAGAGAGAAAGAGTATAATTCTCTGGAAGAGATACAGACAGAGTGGAAACTGTTCTTCTATATTACTATTACCTCTATTATGAAGAGAGAAAGAGTATAATTCTCTGGAAGATACAGACAGAGTGGAAACTGTCTCTCTATATTACTATTACCTCTATTATGAAGAAATAAAGAGTATAATTCTCTGGAAGATACAGACAGAGTGGAAACTGTTCCTCTATATTACTATTACCTCTATTATGAAGAGAGAAGGAGTATATTACTCTGGAAGATACAGACAGAGTGGAAACTGTTCCTCTATATTACTATTACCTCTATTATGAAGAGAGAAAGAGTATAATTCTCTGGAAGAGATACAGACAGAGTGGAAACTGTTCTTCTATATTACTATTACCTCTATTATGAAGAGAGAAAGAGTATAATTCTCTGGAAGATACAGACAGAGTGGAAACTGTTCCTCTATATTACTATTACCTCTATTATGAAGAAATAAAGAGTATAATTCTCTGGAAGATACAGACAGAGTGGAAACTGTTCCTCTATATTACTATTACCTCTATTATGAAGAGAGAAAGAGTATAATTCTCTGGAAGAGATACAGACAGAGTGGAAACTGTTCTTCTATATTACTATTACCTCTTTTATGAAGAGAGAAAGAGTATAATTCTCTGGAAGATACAGCACAATGATTTTGAAGGTGCTTTGACTTTTGTGTCAGAACCGTTTATTACCCTAGGTTAGGTAACTTCATTTCATTTTTCAATAAAATCTAAAATGCAGCGGTTTTTGAGAAAATTAGATTTGAAAATTTCAAGTTAAATTTTCATCCCCTAGGAGTTATCGAATAATCATGACAAGAAAAGCAAAGATTATTAATTTAAAATTTTGAACAACTTTGCTTTTATAAAGTCTTTCATAAAACATCTCAATATATGATTTATTTAAGGCTGAATTTCCGTGACCTTAGCAAAGCAACTAATAAAAATGGCCATTAATTAACTCCCTTCAGCAGTGGTTTTATGAAGAACTTTATAAAAGCAAAGTTGTTAAAAATTTTAAATAAATAATCTTTGCTTTTCTTGTCATGATTATGCAATAACTCCTAGTGGATAAAAATTTGACTTAAAATTTTCAAATCTAATTTTCTCAAAAACCGCTGCATTTTAAATTTTATTGAAAAGTGAAATGAAGTTACCTAACATAGGGTAATGAAATGCACTATGTCTTAATTTAGGTTCTGACACAAAAGTCAAAGCACCTTCGAAATCATTGTGACAGACAGAGTGAAAACTGTTCCTCTATATTACTATTACCTCTATTATAAAGAAATAAAGAGTATAATTCTCTGAAAGAGATACAGAGTGAAAACTGTTCCTCTATATTACTATTACCTCTATTATAAAGAGAGAAAGAGTATAATTCTCTGAAAGAGATACAGAGTGGAAACTGTTCCTCTATATTACTATTACCTCTATTATAAAGAGAGAAAGAGTATAATTCTCTGAAAGAGATACAGAGTGGAAACTGTTCCTCTATATTAATATTACCTCTATTATAAAGAGAGAAAGAGTATAATTCTCTGGAAGAAATACAGAGTGAAAACTGTTCCTCTATATTACTATTACCTCTATTATAAAGAGAGAAAGAGTATAATTCTCTGAAAGAGATACAGAGTGAAAACTGTTCCTCTATATTACTATTACCTCTATTATGAAGAGAGAAAGAGTATAAATCTCTTGAAGAGATACAGACAGAGTGGAAACTGTTCTTCTATATTACTATTACCTCTATTATGAAGAGAGAAAGAGTATAATTCTCTGGAAAATACAGACAGAGTGGAAACTGTTCCTCTATATTACTATTACCTCTATTATGAAGAGAGAAAGAGTATAATTCTCTGGAAGAGATACAGACAGAGTGGAAACTGTCTCTCTATATTACTAATACCTCTATTATGAAGAGAGAAAGAGTATAATTCTCTGGAAGAGATACAGAGTGGAAAACAAGTTCAAACCTTACATAAGCAACCATTCACGTAAATATCAGCATGCTTAGATAACACAGAGGCTAGTTCCTCACCAGTGTTACAGTACAGTTTCATCCCAAAATATGCTGTGATTATAAAACTAGAACAACAAAGGAAACCGCTCTAATCCTCTGTTATACAGCGTAGTACGAGCTTATGTAATCATTCTCTTCTTCATTTATAAAGTTTTTAAAGAAATAATAATACAAATATAAAATGATTTATTAATTATATGATTTGATATAAGAGAGAAAGGCTTTATTGAAATAAGTATGACACCATCCATAAAAACAAAGCCTTAGTATTAGACGGACATTAATGCTTGTAGAGTGTCAGCAATTTATAAGTCCAAACAAATAAACTAGAAATTTGTTTGTAGCAGATACTGTTTAAGGCCATATTTATACTTTAAGGACTTAATTATAGAGATACTTTGCTTGTAATATTGTACATTGATGTTCTAGGAATCAGATGAATAGGATAATATATCATAAAAATAAAGTAAAAAGAGCTTAAAATCAGCATGTACGCAGTTTCTGGTAACGTAGTTTTTTATGATTTCCACATTGTACTTAACTGTTACAGGAATCATCATGCAAAGTTTGAAATCGATGGGACAATTTAAACATGTCTAAATTGAAAATAGGAGAAATATTATTAACAGAAATAAGATCCAAATGAAATAAAGAAAGAATAGATATAGATTTTGAATTCATGAATTTATTTATAAAATTGCAATCCAAGATATTGTTTAACGTTTCCTGCTAGAGGCCTTGAGGATTAGTACCTGCAGGATTATATCTGGAACCTAAAGAAGGCTTGCGGATTTGGAAAGAATAATTATTTTTTAAATTTTCAAGTCATTTTCGAAAATAATAAAAAGCAAAGCTTTTCTATAATTAGGGTCTGTACGTCCGTCCGTAACGGTTGGCTTTTTTCGTTACTTAAGACAAGTTAGAATTGTCCTATCGATTCCAAACCTGGTATAATGATTCCTATAACAGATACGACTTAAAAAGCGCAGCAACTCTATAATTTATACTAAAAAGTCCATTTAAAACATGTTGATTTTTTAAAACAAATTTGTGTATTTTTAAATATCCCAATTTTGATATACTGATTCCTATTACAACAAGGTACAATATTACCAGCGAAGCAACAAATTTACTTACAATTTTGTTTGTAATAATGCAATATGGATGTTGTAATCCTTGTTAAATCTAAAAATCCGGACATAGTTAAATTGATATTAAATTTTATATAATTATTGATTTTTTCCTGTTCCGATTTGCACTGACGTTAAAAATATTATTTTCTAATGAAGTAACTCTGCAATTGAAAATAAAGAATAGTTATTTCTCGCATCGTATTGTAAACGGCTTTCCACGGATATAAAATGTACAATTATGACCGTACATTTTTGTATTCGTAGAAAACTGGATATAATACGATGCTAGACATAGTTTTTTCGTATGGATAAGAACCGGTTCCTATCCACCGGATTCGAATGAATACGAGAAAATATATTTAAATATGTTAAATATCGGGTGTCGTCCAGTGTCAATATTATAGTAATAAAACTACATTTAAAAAATCACCAAACTTCTACAAAATCTAAAAATAATATACACATAAAAATTATGTCACAAAACCTTTATAACGTTAAAATTTAGGAATTGATACCACCCTAATTTATTCATCTGATCCCTATTTTGAACATTGTTTCATGGGACAACAAAGTATGATATTGTAGTAAGCTAAGCATCTCTTTATATAATCAAGTCCTAAAAATTTAATATGTCCTTTAACAGAATTCTATATTTAAACAGTTTTGCATAAAAAATTACTAACAATTTTATCAAGTTTATTATTAATGTGTCAATTGTAAATGTTCGTTTGTCCAACCGTTTCAGCGCATCGTTTTTATGGATGTTGTCATCCTTGTTAAAATACAACAATAATATCTATAATACAAAGTAGAACGATGTCTCTCTGTCTGTCCGTCCGTCCGTCTGTCCCTTAAGAACTTGGTAACCACTGAACCGATTGGATTTTACTCTTCAGGGTATATACCTATTGGTCCTGTGGTGGTTTTAAGCTATTTTTTGGAGGGGTGGGACACCCCAATCCCCTCCAAAAAAAAATTCTGGGGCTGCCAATAAATTATGAGCGCAGCAACAAAATTTTTTTTGTTGAAATATGGGGCACAGCCCCTAAAGGCTAGGGGCGAATCCGCTAGTATATAATTAAAAAACAGCATGGAAAATTCCCAGAGCCTATGTGAAGCTTCACTAATACGGAGAAATTAATCAGTTATGTACTTTTCAAAATCTGGCCAAAAAAGCACTTTTACCTTATATATGTACTAGCGGCTTCGCCCCTAGCCTCTAGGGGCTTTGCCCCAAGATATGATAAAAAAAAAATAAGAAGGACCAAGGAAATTTTCTACAAAAAAAAGGACCAAGGACCAAAAAAAAATAAAAAATAAAAAAGGGGGAAGGGGATTTTTTGTTTTTGGGGGGGTTGGTGGTGTCCCATCCCCCAAGAAAATAGCCTAAAACCACCACAGTACCAGTAGGTATTTTCCCTGAAGAGTAGAATCCCATCGGTTACTTTGTATTATAGATTTACCATTATAATCTTTTCATGCTAAATTTACAATACAAAATTTCTTGGAGATATTTGGAGCATGATAATTTATAGTTCATTTTTCTCTTTAATCCTGAGTTTTTATTTGTGGGGGGGGGGAGTTGACTAACCCTCCCCCATTTTTAACTTTAGTTTAAATAGTTATAAACCTTCCAAGGACCTATGAGGAGCTACCCTGTAAAGGAGAGCCACATCTGTTCAGCGGTTTCCTTTGGTAGCAACAAACAAACAGACAGACAGAAATCCTGTTACTTTCCCCTTTTTTTGGCTGCTCAATTACTATAAACAAAAAAAAACATAAAACCTATAATAAAATTAAAAATCTACCTTGCATAAGATTATTTTTTATATCATAAATTGCCCTAACAATTCCGTTTGATGTTTAGGTGTTTTAAATAAAAGTAAAATTTTTAAATATTATAACTTTATTTAAGCTTAAATAATTATTAAATTTATCATTTTGAATGGTTACACAAATTGTCCAATTATCATTAAAAAAGTAATATAAGAAATAATTTATAAATCAATATTCTTTTGAATTTATAATAATATTTGATCATCATTAATTCTTTTTCCAATATAAAACTTTTCATAATTCATTCAAAAAAAATAATAATCTTACGTCATTAGTGTTCAGTGCTTACAATTTGAATCAAGCTAAGTACATTCAGGGAGTAAGGGAGGGGACAATGGATTGAATGTTCAATTTGTATTAGTCTCAGACTTTGGGAACTGGCTTAAAGGGTATGCGCAAGAATTTAGCAGGTTCTGTCTGATTTTGGTACTAGCGCATCCTGCCGCTAACTTGCTGAGTTAGTTTTTAATATAGCAGACAGAAAAATTTGTTATGAGATGGCTGGTTTTAAAAATTTTCTTCCACAGTCCCAAAATGATTTTTCTAGTAATTATTTACAGAATGGTTACGTCAGTCTGATGTATGGTAATCTAATTTTAAAATGAATATTTTTTGTAGATTTTTTTCTTAAAGTTTCTTTACAACACATAACCTACCCCAATCTAACCAAGCCTTGTGAAGAATATTGTAATTGAGGGTTCATTGGAAAGGAAGGCCCCCAAGGAAGGATTTCCATATATTTGTTTTAAGGGATTTTATGTCTATAAATTAAACAAAAAATAGCATTATCTTTTATTTTTCACTTTCTTGTCTGTTATAATGATGGTAAATTCCCAATTTAATTTTTTAAAATTTTATTTATCCTTTTTGTCTGATTTTAACATTGTTTAGGCTTTTAACTTTAACTTAATTTCTAGCTGTTTACTTGTAAAAATCATTTTTATTTTAATTTCTTAAGGTTTTTGTACTTCACAACATTAGAAAAAAAATAACATAAGACATTTTTAAGAAGCATACACTATATAAAACTGCAGTAAAACATGTTGTCAGAAAGTTTATTGGTTCAAAACTTCAAATGTTTGCAAAAACTGTGTCAGGACTAAAAACCTGAAAAATTGTACTAAAATATGTTCTATTATGTGTGTGATATTAATAGGAAAAATAAGGAAAATAGCAGTACACCGACAAACGTCCTAATATGACAAACCTACTAATGTAAAAAACATCCTAATGCGACAAAGGATAAACGTCCTAATGTGAAAAACCACCAAATGCAACATCTAATAAGTAAAACCTCCTAAAAAAATTTTAATTTTAAATCTTTCACAATTTTTAAAAATCTTCCAAAAATTATGTACTAGCAGTGAAACAATCAAATAGGGTGATAAAACACACAGGGACAAAGTTTAAAACCGAAATTCATTTTTTGAATAACTTTGTCCACAGGGTAAAATTTAAAAATCCCTCCAACATTTTTTCCCAAAGTCTGTGTTGGCTACCCAACAGCATGGTTTTGAACCTAATATATTTAGGAGGTTTTCTCAAGATATGTTGCATATTGAGGTTAATCACATTAGGACATTTGACGTATTTTGATGTTTGGGATGTTTGTCTCATTAGGAGGTTAGTCGCATTAGGACGTTTGTAGGTGTACCAGAATATCTTAGCCTAAAACAATTGCAAGCTATTTTCACTCTTAGTTATGACTTTAAGACAAAGGTTGTGCAATCAAATAGTTGGTGTTCTGCAGTTAATAAAATGTTGCCTTGAGACTTTAAAAAACCAACATGTATACAATGTAAATTGACATGCCTCACATTTATTAATATATTTCAACATTAGTTGAAAATGGGAAAGTTTAGCTTCAGTCTGCTGATAGGCATTGAACAAGCAACTTATTGTCTGATAATAAAATCATTGGGAAATAGACCAAAACTTTTCAAACAAAATGGAAGTCTTGAATGTTATCAGATTTATTGTTGTTACTATTTCCTTTGCAATGTTCTGTTACCAATTGAAAACAGCAACCCTAAAGTTGATGAATCCTCCTACAGTTTTGTCACAACATGAAAGAGATGCAACAGAGGATGATATGCCTCTGATTACAGTTTGTCCTACAAATCAGACAAATTCTGCAAGGTTGGAGGAAATAGGGTATTCCGATTATGATGATTTGCTTTTGGGATCTGCTGAATGCAATAAAACAATTGTGTGTACCTCATGGGGAGCACATGCAAATCTAACTTTTGATGAGCTTAAACACAAAGTATTTGATGTGGAAAAAACTGAAAAAATAATTATAAATGAATATGAATATGAAAATAAAAATATTTCAGTTTTCTCACCAGGAATTGGATTTTGCAAAGAACTTCTGATGAATACACAAGAACTAAAAATAGATCTTGTCAATCAAGATGATGTAAGAGTGTTGGTAACAGACAGAAAATACAGAGGCTATATCAAGCCAGCTGTTGTTTCTCACAAGGGAAAGGAAATCTTTATGAAAACAAACAGATATCATGTCATCAATGTTATGATCAAAGAAAGTCATTTTTGTAAGAATAAAGAAAATCCAATGTCCTCAGAAGAATATAAGAAGTGTGTTGATGATAAAATTCAAAAAGAATTTAAGCAAAATAATATCAGTTGTATACCTCCATGGTTGTCGGTTAAGAACCAATGTACTCAAACATATCCACAGGAGTTTTATGGCAAATTTTGGAAAAACTTTTTGATAAAATATATAAATATGGTGGGCATATTGAGAAATATAAGGTTTGAAGATGAATGCAGACAATCTTGCAAAGAAACAACTTACCTTGTAGATGAGGGTTCCAAGTTTATAAATGATTTCAGTAGTGCTATTATAACTTTCAATAAGAAAGTTATTGTTACAGAGAAGGTTCCAAACTATGATATGTTCAAGTATATCATTGATGTTGGTAGTAGCTTGGGGCTTTGGTTAGGACTATCTGTCCTAGGACTTCATGATCTGGTTGTCTTGGCAGTTCAATTCATCAACAACAGCTACATCATTAAGAAGATCAGATCTGCAGTCACTAAGTAAGATAAAGGTATTTTTTTGGTTTTTATATTAACTCTAAAGATTCATAAACATTAGTAATTTCTGAAGTAATTTCAAAGTGTTGAAAACTTTTTTTTAATTAGATTAATGATAGGCAGCAAATTAGTACTAAGTATTTAATTATGCTGTATAAACAGAATGGGTTAATTTAATTTTTTAAATACTGAAGAATAAACCCCATGCTTTAAACTATTTTCAAATCTTTTTATACTCAAAGGTATTTACTATTAGTAAAAAGTTATCTTACCCAAATATATAATTGTTTGCAATTCAAGTTTTACAAGGTAATATTCACATTTAATTCATTATCACTTTTATGATTTAATAAATTACAATTTTTAGAAAGATTTGATGTGCTGAAAATGGGTTGCAGTTTTAATAGTTATTCTTCTGGTAACCAAATTTGCAATTATTTGAAATTTTGAAATGTTTTTTTTTGTTTCTTGTTACTTCTGAATATTTTTTTAGGACAATAATTTTCATTGATAGTAACCATTTCAACATTCTATTTATAAAACAAAATCTAAAAATTTTATTAAAGCAAATATTTCAGAGTAGTCCTATAAATATTCTATCATTTTATGGCTAAATATCTTTAAAGTGTATGTTTAAAATTGGTCTTTTTTCATGTCTTAAAATAGTGTTATGTTATTAGACATAGATTAAACTCCTGAATCTACATTTGCAATTGCTAAACAATATATTTTATCACTTTATATTTTATCTTTTAAAATGTTAGAATGGATATATATGTTTTTGCTAAGATTTAAAGATTATAATATTGATTCTTTTATTTTTTATAAGTTTTGAATGATAATTTTTTTCTTTATGTTAGATATTTCATGCATTTGTGTATTTATGATATTTACAGTCAACAGTGCACCAAAACAGGATTATAATATCTTATTTACAGTAATCAGTGCACCAAAACAGGATTATACAATCCTAACATAATGGGAATAGTAAAAGATGAGAGTTAAGTGTTATTGGTTATTCGTGCATTTCCAAATAAACTAATGTTTTTCATACTTTTCAGATGTTTTTTAATGCTACTTATATTTTTTCTTTACATATCCATATTTTATGTTTCTACAATTCATTGTAAATAATCTTTAAAAAATGTTAGGTTACTTAAGATTTATTATAACCATTTTCAGTTTTTTACTTATTATCTTTTTTTTTGATTTATTCCTTATGTATTTTCCTATATTGGAACCTTACAGGAATATTGAATATAAAGCTATAAGACAGGTTAGGTTAATAAGTTAATATTTTTCATGTTAAGATAAGGTCTAATGCATTTGGAGGAATTCTAATAATACTAAATGCTAAACTAGTACATAGTAATAGTCAGACAACCCAAACAATACATAAGAACCAAAACAAATTTAGTTTTTTGTTGTGTTTAATATTAGATGTTTTATGAACGCCTTTATCATTATAATATTATATTTGCATATTCATTTTCTTTATTGTACAGATTGCAATTTAAATGGTCCTAGGAAAAACGTCGGAGTAGACAAACGCAGGAGTGGACCCTTAACCTAACCTAACCTATTTTAAACCATGTTTTAGGTTTTTTAAATGCCTAACTCCTTCAGGGGGCTTATTTGTATATCTTAACCTAACCTAACCTGTATAGAAATACTTACTTAAATTAATATTTAAGGTTTTTGAAAGTTAGGTTAGGTTAGGCATGGTTAGAGTTAGAAGGTAGTGTGGGAAAAATTCAAAACATTGTAATGTATAGAATATTATTATTTCTATTTTTCTATTATGTACTTTTTTTTATCAAGCAAAAGATTTCTGTATAATATTAAATTATTTATCCTGTATAAAAATGTCAGTATTTTATATTCTTGCATAACATAGATATTGTTTTTTTAATGATGCATAAATATTTATTCTTGTAACTGAAATTTAAGTTCAAACCATAGAAGACAAACTGACAATAACATCTAGAATTTGAAATATCTTTTCCTAATAAATGTTATCTACTTTTTTAACTAAACAATAAAAACAAACAAATTTTTTTTATGATTTATGTAACATGAAACTAAATAAATAACAAAGTTTGTTTGTCTGCATTAAAATGGTATGTCTATTTAATCTTAGTTTTTAAATCAAAAGGAATAATTTTGCTAGGGGGAGATTATAGTTTTTACCCATAGTTTTATAGGTTTACCCATAAATCATGTAAATTTTTTATAAAACAGGGATTACAGCATCCTTAAGTAGCAAAGCACTAAAGATCATGGAATGAATGTAAGTTATAGAGCAACTGTAAAGTTTTCATCACAAAGAAAAAAAGAGTGAGAATATGTAAAGTGAAGATTGGGTGGTTCAAGCAAGATTGGGTACGGTTGAAATTTTAAATTTATTAATAGGCTTATCTCATAAGTTACCAAAGCACAAAGAATCATGGAATGTAATATGGACAAACAGATAAAGTAAACTATATAGTAGCTGTTTAGTGTTCATAACAAAGCTAAGAAAGATAATATGTAAAAACTCAATAAAAATCACAAAACCTTTATATCAAGTGTTTAAAGAAGCAAATCCAGCAGACAAAAAAAATTATAGAATAAATGCTAATATGTGTGGGATAAATGAAAGAATAGCTTTGCTCCATTCTAGCAATAATATAAACAGACAGCTAAAAATAGGATAATGGCAAAAATGGGTAGCTGTCATAATATTACAAGCTGCGGCTTGTAGCAAATATATGCAAAGCTGGACAACATCAGTTGGTTTTAGAATCTTGCACTGCTAGGTTCGCCCCTGTAGCTGTAGGATTGAGTCCCTAGGTGAGGACGCCACAGTTACTTCATATATCCAACCCAGGATCAAAATAATTATAAGTTATATCCATTGCTTATTACATCTAATAACTATATTCAATAAAGTTGATCAACATTAAATAAAGTGAAGTTTGTTACTGGTAAGAATAGCTAGTTTACTCTATAATTAAGGAATATCTGTCCTACGTCCATAATACATATGTCATAGGAATATTCTTATACTTCCACCTGCTCCTCATCAATTCCAGCCAAGAAACCTCATCTAATCTTAGCATTGCAGATTGACTGACTGACAGACAAAGTGGTTAATAAAGTAGCTTTGCTACTAACAATATCAGAAAGCAAATCATTTCTAAAATTATTTTGTTAAATGTAAGGATGTCTTCATTTACTAGGTCAACATTAATTATAGTTCTATTAGAGAAAAAATCACGAAACCTTTCTTATCATTTATTATATTAATTCAATATTGGTATTATCCTCTTAGAAATTTTTTTTTCAATATTGAAAATTTGAGTACCATATAATATTTTAATAAAAGTTTTATGATTTTCTTCTTATATCTTACACCCTCTCTTTTAATGACCACTACATATCTGCTCTTAAACTTACTTTGTCCATCAATGATTTTTTGTGCTTTACTACTTATGGATGTTGTAATCCTTGTTTAATATTTATACTAAACATGAAATTCAAATGTCGTATTCCACTGAACACTAATAAATATTTAGTATTATACAGCAAGGATCTAAAGGGATTAGACAATGGTTGATAAATTGATAAATATCCTTACAAAATTATTACTACGGTAGATTAGTGATTAAAATTTTTGAACAATCAACTTAATGAATCAACCAATCAAAATTCACTAAAGTCTCTAAAGTTGCTAAGTTAACGAATAAGGACACATAATTAGAAAACTAGTTGGGACTAGTGTAACAGACAGCCCATTGTCCCCTCTCTCTCTGACTATACAGGGAGGGAATATACAATGGACTATAAATACACACTCCACCACAACTTTTAAAAAACACAAATTCTTATACATTTATTAAAAACTGTAGGGACTCTTATTACAGTTATATAGAGCTGTAAAATCTAGAAGTGTTTAAATATTTCCACCATTAATTTTAATCTATGCATGGGAAATAAACAACTAGTTAGTTACAGAGAGAGATGGGACAATGGGTTGTTTATTACACTAGTCCCCAAAGTCTTAATAATTACATATTCTTACTCGCTGGCTTACCAACTTTGGGGACTTTAATGAATTTTAATTGGTTCATACATTAAGTTGGGTGTTCAAATGTTTCAACAACTAATTCTAAACTACAGTAGGGGTAATGTGTGTATCATCATTGGGGATGTACATCAATTTGTCGGCTATTGTCTTATCCCAGTGCCTCTATATATTTAGTGACTAAAATTAAACAGGTTAATCTGTATATAAAGTTTTGTAATGTTTTTGGATATTTTTTTGTCTCCCAGTCCCTAGAGGCTAGGGGCACAGCTGCAAGTTATTTCATATTTGTTGTTTCCCAGTCCCTAGAGGCTAGGGGCACAGCTACAAGTTATTTCATATTTGTTGTTTCCCAGTCCCTAGAGGCTAGGGGCACAGCTGCAAGTTATTTCATAATATGGCAGATTTAAAATGTCAATATACAAAATTTTCTTTAAAACGAAAAAAATAAAACTCAAATGAATCTTTACCTATAAAAATATAAAAATAATTGACTTTATTATTATATATAGTTTAAAATTTTGCCGCTAGATGTTATCTTATTTTATTATGTATTGGTGTATTTGTCTTAAACTAATATCAAATAGGCTTTTGTTTAATTTTCAAATTTTTTTAGAAGTAAAGAATATAATTTTTCCTATTTAATATTGCTTTACATTTTTAAATATTAAAACTTACAAATTAATAACATATTTATTATAAATTATTGAAATTGCCATTATCAAGTCACTTCGTTAACAAAAATGTAAATTTTATGAATTTTTGTATGTTGTGGTCATTTAATCGCAACAATCGTGTAATTGGACCCAACTATCCTTTGACCTTAGCACATCATAAATACTTGGGAATAATAGAGATGCGTCTCTTATAACATTGTACATTGTTGTCCTAGGAATCAGATCAATCGTATAATTAAATCATATTAAAAATTTGTTGTTAAAAAAGTTAAAAATCAACATGTTTAAAATGGACGAGTTGCTAAACTTTCTAAATTGTACCTAACTACTACTGGAATCACCATTGAAATCGATAGGACAACTCTAACATGCTTAAATTAAAAAAAGAGCTAACCGTTACGGACGGACCGAGCCTAATTATAGAAAAGCCTCGCTTGTTAAAATAATTGATTATATATATTATTATATATAGTTTAAATTTTTACCGCTAGATGCTATCTTATTTTATTATGTATTGGTGTTTTTGTCCTATACTAATATCAAATATGCTTTTATATAATTTTTCAAATTTTGGTTTTAGAAGAAAACAAAATAATTATACTTTTTGATATTGTTTTACTTTTTTTCATATGAAAACTTATAAATTAACAAAATATTTATTATAAAAATTTAAATTGTCAATTCATTTACATTCAAAATTAGAGCTTCTGAAAAAACCAAGCTCGTTCAATCAATGAGTTGGTTGTCTAATGGGTGTTATTAACCTAATATCTCGGGTGTTCGGATAATTAAAACACTTGAAAATTTGTTGTTAAAAAAGTAGAAAAATTAACATGTTTAAAATGGACGTACGGACATTCTGGTAATGATTATAGAGTTGCTACGCTCTCTAAATCGTACCCAACTACTACAGGAATCATCATGCAAAGTTTGAAATCGATAGGACAATTCTAACATGCCTAAATTAACGAATAAAAGCTATCTATCTCGGACGGACGTACGGACGGACCGACCCTAATTATAGAAAAGCTTCGCTTTTAAAAAGATCTTCTTTGTAACAGACTTTAGGATTTGATTATGGAGTTGCCTTGCATAAAATACCTTGGTGTCATAAAAATCATTATTCCAAAAATCGGATGCATAGGATAATCATATCATACAAAAACTGTTGTATAAAAATCTGCATATTAAATCAACATGTTTTAAATAAACGTACGCACTTTCGAGTAACGATTATAGAGTTGCTACGCATTCTAATTCATACCTAGCTGTTATAGGAATCAAAATGTATTATGTAATGACCCTTTTAATATCCCCTTCCTCCCTTCTTAATGTCAATAACCTTTGTTCATTCTTCTAAAACATGTTTCTAAATGTCCCCCTAAAAATATATTTTATATGCCTATTTTATATATATCTAGCGGCTACGCCCCTTGAGGCCTCTAGTGACACTTTAAATGTTTGGTTTTTTGAGTCTCTACAATACCTATCTATGTTGCATTCAAGTCTACGAATATTCTAATTTTCGAGTTTTTTCATTTACCTTAGGAGGGTGGTGGTACCCACCCCCAAAATAGTTATAAACCTTCCCAGGACCTATGAGAAGCTATCATGTTAATGACAACCCGATAGATTCAGCAGTTAGCGAGATCCTTAAGTAGCAAAGCTATTCTATAATTAGATATTTAGGTAAGTCTATCTGTCAGTCTATAATGGAGATTATACATATATACAGGTAGGTAGGAGTCAATGGGCTGTCTACGAATATTTTTTTTATTTCATAGGTCTTTTTAAAGCGAAGCTTTTCTATAATTGTGGTTGGTCCGTCCGTCCGTCCGTCCGAGACATTTTTTCGTTAATTTCGTCATGTTAGAATTGTCCTATTGACTTTGCATGGTGATTCCCGTAGTAGTTAGGTACGATTTAGAAAGCGTAGCATCTCTATAATCATTACAAGAATGTCCGTACGTCCATTTTAATCATGTTGATTTTTTAACAACAATTTTTTTATGTGATTTATTATGCGATTTATCTGATTTTTGGTATATTGATTTCTGGTATATTGATTTCTGGGACAACAAAGTACAATATTATAAGCAAATCAACTATATAATCAAGTCATAAAAAGTATGTCCATAAACATTATCCTGTATCAAGAAGTTTTTCAACAAATTTACTCACAATTTTGCTTAGACTCATATACATTTATATTCTAATTATTCAGTTCTGACACTATACAAGTGTTAATTACTGTTTCAGTGCTTCGCTTGTCATCCTTGTTTTTTTTTTTATCTTTTTAGTGACATTTATGGAAAATAGAAAACTCACTATATTTCCTTTTTTTGTTCAATTATTGGTGTAATGGTGAGTCCTAGGTGGATACTGCATATTTTTAAAAAAAAAATCTTAATGTTTTCCCTGCTTAACATTCCATAAATAGTTAAACCATTCCCGGGCCTATAAGAATGTTAACTGTAAAGAAGAACCATATCAGTATGTCACAGCATAATCAACTTACATCTTTCAACTGGATATTAGTTGAAACTACTTCATCCAGAAATATATGAAGAAATTTACAAGTTTTTACAAAGGATTAATTTTAATTAATTTTGGGGACACCTAACGTCAAAAATATGTACTACATAACTTTAAACTTTCGGCATATGACTAAGATTCTCCCTTTTACTTGTTATTTAAATTAGATAACATTTTTTTCCTTTCTTAGGGGAGGGGTTTTTTTTGGGGGGGGGGGGATAATCTTACTAAAACCATGACATACTAAAGAATCACAAACATACATTCTGTTATTTATAATGTGGCATTGTACAGGGAGTAAGCATTTTAGCATACATGTATATTTTTTTGTTGGTAACTCTACAAAATACCAGTTTGTTATCTTGATTTTACAGAATTCCTCTGAGGTAAGTTTTTAAATAGTTTCTTTGCATCTATAAGAGAATTAAGTAATGCCGCGACAATAAAAACAGTTTCACGGCATTTGCGCATTTGAAGTGGCAAAGTTTTGATAAGAATTATCGCATTTAAAGAAAAACGTACTTCTTTGCATTTATTTTAATTCTAATGTGGCCACTTCAAATGCGAAAATGCTGTGAAACTTTTTATTGTCGCGGTACTACTTTTCTTATAGACGCAAAGAAACTATTTTAAAACTCACCTCAGGATTGTTGAAAGTGCGCTTGATACTACTTTTTGTATGAGTGTGTGTGTGTGTGTGTGTGTGTGTGTGTGTGTGTGTGTGTGTGAGAGAGAGAGATAGATAGATAGATAGATAGAGAGAGAGAGAGAGAGAGAGAGAGAGAGAGAGAGAGAGAGAGAGAGAGAGAGAGAGAGAGAGAGAGAGAGAGAGAGAGAGAAAAGAGAGAGAGAGAGAAAGATAGAAAGATAAATAGATAGATAGATAGATAGAAAGATAATGAGAGAAAAAAAGATAGATAGATAGATAGAGAGAGAGAGAGAGAGAGATAGATAGATAGAGAGAGAGAGAGAGAGAAAGATAGAAAGATAAATAGATAGATAGATAGATAGAAAGATAATGAGAGAAAAAAAGATAGATAGATAGAGAGAGAGAGAGAGATAGATAGATAGATAGATAGAGAGAGAGAGAGAGAGAGAGAGAGAGAGAGAGAGAGAGAGAGAGAGAGAAAGATAGAAAGATAAACAGATAGATAGATAGATAGAAAGATAATGAGAGAGAAAAAGATAGATAGATAGATAGATAGAGAGAGAGAGAGAGAGAGAGAGAGTGAGAGAGATGGATAGATAGATATATAGATAGATAGAGTGAGAGAGAGAGATAGAGATAAAGAGAGAGAGAGAGAGATAGAGATAAAGAGAGAGAGAGAGAGATAGAAAGAGAGAGAAAGATATATAGATAGATAGAGAGAGAGAGAGAGAGAGAGAGAGAGAGAGATATAGATAGTAAGAGAAAGAACGATAGATAGATAGTAAGAAAGAAAAAGATAGGAGGATATCAGAGATCTTAAAGGATAAGACAATGACCGATTAATTAATATACATCTCCAATGATGATGCACAAACTTAACCTTTATTTCTGTGAATCACAATTATTGGTTGAAATATTTTGACACTTAACTAAATGAACCAACCAATCAAAATTGAATAAAACAAATAAGAAACGTTATTATAAAACTTTGGGAACTAGTGTAATAAAAAGCCTAATGTCCATTTATTCCCTGAGTATAATAAAGATAAACTTGTTGAGTGAACTAACAGAGTTTGACTCATCTAACTACCTCCCTTTATCTTATCCTTATAATAAAGTAACAGGATGTCTGTTTGTCTGTACCAAAGGATTAAGAGTCCCTCAAGGCCTCTAGGGGCGTAGCCGATATTTATTAGATACAGTTGTTGAGAAATAGATAGATAAATAGAGAGAAAGAAAGAGATAGAGAGAGGGGGAGAGAGATAGAGTGAAATAGATAGATAATCAAATTTAGGACACATAAAAGCGAAGCTCTAAAATTTAAATTCAGATGGAAGGACAACAACGAACAACAACCCTTGTAAAGTTAGCAGAACATTAATTTCTAAGTCTAAATGAAATTGTACATATATTTTTAGGATTTGATTATAGTGTTGCCTTAAGCTAATAATACGTTACCTTGTTGTCCTAAGAATCATTATTTCAAAAATCACATGAATAGGATAAACATTTCATACAAAAAAATGTTCTCCAAATGTTAAAAAAGCAGTTTGTTTTAAATGGACATACAGACTTTCTGGTAACAATTATAGAGTTGCTATGCTTTCTAATGTTTCTAACTGATATAGGAATCATCATGCAAAGTTTGAAATCAATAGGACAATTCTAACATGCCTAAATTAACAAAAAGAGCTAACCCTTATAAAGAGACGGACCAACCCTAATTATAAAATTGATTATTTAAACGTTTTTTAAAAAGGTATCGTAAAATAATGGATTTCGAATACTTGGATATATTGACAGGGGAAAAATTTGTCTTAAATTTAGGATGCTAATATGGATCTTTTTAATTAGTCAGTTCGTTCATCCAGTAGGATGTGATTGAAGGTGGGGTAAAGGGTGTGGATGGAGGAATCATCAATTTATTTGTTAGTAATACTTTACCAGCTAGAGTAAATAAAATTTGGTGCAACATCCAAGTAATTATATATCATCTATTATTAAGTTGTTAATTTCATCATATCTAATTGTACCTTTCTATATACAAATTTTGACAGACTAGGGGTGGGGTACCCCTGTTTAGTTTTACCCCTAGGGGTAATAGATTTCAGTAACACCCAACAGACAACCAATTCTTTGATTGCAAGACCTGTTTGGTATTAAAGTCCCTTAAGTCCCCAAAGTTGTTTTACCATCGAATAAGAAAACGTTATTATAAAACTTTGAGGACTATTGTAATAAACAGCCCATTGGTAACCATGGCTTTTAGCGCATTAACTCGTTGTCATCAGGGATAAGGGATAGGAAACCTGGCCATAAATTTGGTCTCGGCCTGGTTTTGAAAGGGATCATGCAACTTTTACCATTTACCTAATTTAATGACCTTACTGGCGGATGGCTCATATTGGCTACCGCTCTTAACCAATAGTGTTCTGTGATTTGGGCTTGTTTTGTATCAACCAATCACCAATTGGCGGAAATTTTAGAAGCAGACAATTCTAGAAAAAATAATGATTTCGTCTGCTACGAAAAAATAAATATAAATGGTGTTAGATCACATTAGTTTAATTATTAAATCTGCTTAGAGTTAAACATTAAAAAAGGGCCATATAGAAAAAACAAAAATAACGGGATTATTTTTTTGGAAAGAAGGTAGCTACGAATTTTCATTTGGTAGTTTATAAATTAGATGTTGTATTTTGAATTTTAAAAATTTAATACGGAATTGATACAACACATTAACCCTAATTTTTGTACAATACAACACAGTACAGATATATCATTACATTATAGTATCCAAAGAACTTGATAGAATGTTACCCAAGTGCATATTAATTTATTTATTGTGAATTTTAATTAGCAATGAAATTTTCAAATAAAATTTTTACTCATTAATAAAAATGCAAATAATACAAACTAAAATCTGTCTGAGGGAAACCCAACGATAGCTTTTTGACAGTTCAAATTACCAAAGTAAAAGATAAAAAAATTTGGGAGAGAAAAAACTTTATTTTAA
The DNA here is from genome assembly GCF_053477335.1 of Acartia tonsa. Taxonomy (NCBI): domain Eukaryota; kingdom Metazoa; phylum Arthropoda; class Copepoda; order Calanoida; family Acartiidae; genus Acartia; species Acartia tonsa. The sequence continues at coordinate 400,045 of NC_137260.1, read as the reverse complement.
CAAAAGCCATTAATATATAGGTTTATAAAAAGTTATGTTTTTTACTTTAAACTAGCTACCTAAATTTGATTCTATACTTTATCTACACACACACACACAGCTTTTTCATTAGCGTTTAGGACGAACCACTGCGCCATCCCAAAACTGGTTTATTAGGCCTAGGCTTGAAATAGGCCTGAAATAATATTTTCCTATGTTTCCATCCCTTATCCCTGGTTGTCATGGGCTCGAATATCGGCTCATATCTTAGAGAGAATTAAATTCCTAACTTACACAGGTGTCCCCAAAACAGGCGCAGTAATTACGTAGTTAGACAAAGTGTTTCAAATATCTTGTGACGTCATAAAAATAAGGGATTATTCATCTCTTTCTCAGAGGTTTTCTTTTCCACTTCTCATCTCCCTCTTTTTTATGACATCAGATGGCTGATTTTTAAGAAACTTTGTCCAACTACGTAAACTGCGCCTATTTTGGGGCCAAGACCTTTCTTTTCTTAACACCTTTGGAGACTTCAATGAATCTTGGTTTGTTCTTCAAGTCGAGTGTTCTAACATTTCTACAACTAATTATAATATACAAAAGGGAAATTTATGTGTAAAATCTTTGGGTTTGTATGTTTTATATCTGCTATTACTAAATACCAGGAGTAGAGTATAGGAATATATATCCTACAGAAATGGACCACCTTGAAATAGTGAATGTTCTCAACTAATCTAGTAAACCTTCTTATTTTATAGTATTGTGTTTTTCTTTTATTTGTTCTTGATTTTAAAAATAATCAAATATCTTGATATATATAATTTTTGAATTATAAAAATCTATTTTAATATGTATAAAAAGTTAAAAAGTTTTAAATAAATAAATACAATCTATAAAAACTTATTTCAAATAAAACTTTTAAGACTTCTAACGGATAAAACTCTAATTATATATATAGGATGTTTGTAAAACAAGAAATCTTTTATAAAGGTATGTAAAGAAAGAGAAAGAGAGAGATAGAGAAAGAGAGAAAGAGAAAGCTAGAGTGAGAGAGAAATAGAGATAGATAGATAAAGAAAGAGATGAACAGAGATAGATAGAAAGATATTTGTTTTAAAAGAAACCTTACCAGTCAATGAAGATAGAAAGATTTAAAGATAGATAAAGAGAGAGAGGGAAAGAGAATGATAGAGAGAGAGGCACAAAGAAAGATAGATAGGCATAAAAGGGATAGTGGAAGAAAGAGATAATAAGAGATAGATTGATAGTGAGAGAGATAAAGAGGGAGATAGAAAAAGAGAGAAATAAAGAAAGATAGAGATAAAGAGAGAGAAAGATGATTAAAAAGAATAAAAGAGATAAAGAGAGAAAGATGATATGAATTGATATGAGTGTGTGCTATAGAGAGAGAGAGAGAGAGAGAGAGAGAGGGAGAATGAAAGAGGCAAAAAGAGATAGATTGATAGGAAGAGAGAGAAAGATAGAGAGGGGGAGAGAAAGAGAGAGAGAGAAGGAAAATGGAGACACATTGAGAACAAGAGAGAGAAAAAAGCACAGGAAAAGAAGTGAAAATTTTGGTGAAAGAGACATAAAAGGTGAAAGAGATAAATAGATAAAAAGAGAGTGAAGAAAGAGACAATAATAGATAAATTGATAGGAAGAGAAAGAAGAGAAAGAAAGATAGAGATATGAGTAAAAAAAATAAAAGAGATAAGGAGAAAGAGATCATACAAATTGAAAGAGAGTTTGCTATAGAGAGAGAGAATGAGAGAGAGATTAACACATATCATATAGTAAACAAAAAAAGCCCTGGAAACGAAGTGAAAATTTTGGTGAAAGCTTTTGAGAGAGAAGGTCTACATAGATATTCTAAGATAAAAATACACATCTTTTAAAGTAAAGCTTTTCTATAATAGTTATTAAATCTTGAAATGGTTTTACACAATTTTACTGTTTTTTATCCCTACTAGCGCCTTCGCCCCTAGCCTCTAGCAGCTTTGCCCCAAGAGGTTAGATCAACATATTTTTGTGTTATATAGATTTAAAAAGAAAAATAAAAAAAAGAAAAATTGGGGGGGGGGCGTTGGAAGGTTAGACCCCCTCTTTTTAAATTATAGTTTTAAAAGACATTTCTTTTGGGGGGGAGGAAGGGAGGTTTTTCGGGGGGGTGGGGTGTCTCACCCCCCCCCCCCTCTTAAAAATTGCTTAAAACTATCACAGGACCAGAAGGTGGATATTTCCTGAAGAGTAAAGCCCAATCAGTTCAGTGGTTACTGAGATCTTAAGTTTCAGAAGACAGACAGACATCGTACTACTTTGTATTATAGATGTGCTACAGGCGCATCCGCTTAGAACACTCTTAACTTTACCCCAGTAAGGATCTCCCTAACCAGAGAACCGATATGGTTCTCCTTTTTATAGGTCCTGGGAAGGTTTATAACTATTTGGGGGGAAGGTACCACCACCCTTCCAATAGAAATCACCCGAAAAAATACCCCCCGCAACAAACATTCTTTTAATGTGAAATAAAAAAATAGGTTATTTAAATTTTTTTTCACACTAAATATCTTTTGATTACACTTTTTATTTTAAGGGGGGTTAACAAAACACCCCTTTGTCCCCTCCTATGGACTCTAGGACAGAAGGGGCGAAGTTTAGGTATAATTGTCAGAGATCTTTGTCTCAAATAAATAACAACTACAACTTCAACTTACAACTGTTGTATTTAATGTTTAAATTTGAATCACGTTGAAATGAAATATTAATAATGTACATATGATTTAGTTTTTGACAGCTTTTTAAAAAAACAACTATTCTTCTAATGGAAACAAATTTTATATCTTAAACAATTTGTTTATTAAATGAAATTATAATTATACAAAAAAAAAACAATTAAAACATAGTTTAAGCAATATTTAAACAAAAGTTAGAGAAATCTAGGGGCAAAAAATTAAACTACATATTTGTATAAAAAGAAACCTAACTCGGAGTTGGAATGAGATCACTAGATAGAGAGAGTAAGAGAGAAAGAGAGAAGAAGAAAGAGGGAAAGAGATAAATAAAGAGATAAACAAAGATAGATAGATATATATTTGTATGAAAATAAATTTAAAAGGCATGAAAGAGAAAAAAAGATTGATATAAAGAGAGAAAGAGAGTGTGCTAGAGAGAGGGAAAGAGAGAGAGAGAGAGAGAGAGATAGAGAGAGAGAGAGAGAGAGAGATAGAGAGAGAAGGAATAAATGCATCATTTTGTTAACAAAAAGAAAGCCCAAAAAACGAAGTGAAAATTTTGGTGAAAGCTTGAGAGAGAAAATGTCTATATAGATATCTTAAGACAAACAACACAAATATATTGAAGTAAAGCTTTTCTATAATAGTTGTATCTGTTCTTTTTTGTATATAATAGACTATAATAACTGTGCCCTAGAGGCCTCTTGGGGCGTAGCTACTAGTATAATATTTATTACAATACATCCTATCCTATTATATAATATACTAGTGGTTGCGCCCCTAGAATACAGAGCTCGGTATTGAAAGGCATAAGAAGTGGCCAGATAAAATAGCATAAAACAATCCCTGGACCAATATGAAGTTTGAATAAAAAAGAGAACTTAATTAGTTCAATAGTTTTTGAAATCTTAAGCTTCAGCCAAAAATGCTTAAAACTTATAATAGGATTAAGTCTTGGAGCTTTTTTCATGGTAGCATAAACCATATAATTTTCCATTTAAGATTCTATTCTTATAGAAATATACATAACAATTTATATATGTAGGAGAATAAAAGATAGATAGAGAATGAGATAGATGGATAGATAGAGGGAGAAAGAGATAGATGTATAGAGAAATAGACAGTTTGTTGGTGTGTGTGAGAAAACGAAAAATAAATGAACAAGGATGACAGCATCCATAAAAGCGAAGCTCTGAAACGGTAGGACAAACGAACATTAACACTTTTAGAGTGTCAGAACTGAATAATAAGAATATAAAGGTTTAACAGTCGAAGCAAAATCATAAGTAAATTTGTTGAATAACTGCTTAAATACAGGATATACTTGATGTTTAGTACTGGATTATAGAGATGCTTCGATTATAACATTGTATTTTGTTTTCCTAGGAATCAGTAGGTATCTTTAAAAAATCAGATCAATCGGATTATTTCATCACATAAATACGGATGTTCTGGTAATGATTTTAGAGTTGCTACGCTTTCTAAATAGTACCTAACTACTACAGGAATTACCAGGCAAAGTTTAAAATCGATAAAATAATTCTAAAAAAGCTTCGCTTTTAAAAATGTATCTATAGGTTTATTTATTATTCATTTCAATACTGTCTGTTTAACAATGGGTTGTTTATTACTCTAATCCCCAAAATATTATAATAATGTTCTCTTATACGTTGACTTTTTAAAATTTTGGATTTAGAGATTTGTTGAAATTAATAATAATATTTTTTTGGAGATAAAAATCACGAAATCTCTCTCATAAAATATTTCTAGTTTTTATGTTTTCTGTGATTACTGTCTGATGGTTTAAATAAAACTAGCAGCTGCACGCCTAGCATCTAGGAGCTCTGTATTGAAAAGGGCTGGAAAAATAGCCTAAAACCACCCCCAAACTAAAATCTAAAAATAGTTTTGCCTAAAACCTTCAAAAGGCCTATGAGAAGCTTGTCTAAAATAGAGTACCCTATTAATTCAGTGGTTATTGAGATCTTATGCTTCAGACTAAATAACATGTGGCTTTGTATTGACGGGTACTTACAGTATGCTTGGGAAGTCGAAATTGTAGGAATATGATTCCTGCAGAATTGATCCACTTTACATAACAGCATTTCACACCCTTAATTTGACTTAATTTTTATATATCAGACAACGTTTGACTTTTGATTCTTTTCAAATTTAAAGATAATACAAATCATATCATAAATCATTTTTAAACATTGAAACAACATTGTAAATATACATAAAAAAGTAAAGAGTAAATACATATCAATATAAACATTTTGTCATTTTGAACATTAATTTGAGATATCTGGCGGCTAAAAATATAACTATATATGTATAAAGATTATATGAAAATTAGGGTTGGGCCGGATATCCGGCTATTTTCAATATCCGGCCGGATACCGGATATTGAAACTATCCGGCCGGATATCCGGGTCTATAATTTTTTATACTTTACACCAAAAATCTCTGCTTTTTAAAATCTTAATTTGGCTATAATTTTCTTATTATTGAAGCTAGAAGAACATTTTTTCTGAATAAGTTGAACTTTATTTAAATTTATATAAGATTTCTGAAGAATTTTTTTTTTACTACTTTTAATATCTGGTAATTTGGCCGGTTATCCGGCCGGATATCCGGTAATTTGGCCGGATAACCGGATATTTGCCAGATATCCGGCCGGTTACCGGATATCCGGCATTTGAAATCAGCCGGATATCCGGTATCCGGCCAAAAAAGTATCCGGCTCAACCCTAATGAAAATATAGGAGAAACCCACCGAGGCATATGAGGTGAAAGAGATTGATAGATAGATAGAGAGAGAAGCGGAGAGAGGGATAAAGAGAGAATCAAAGAGAGATAGATTGATAGGTGTAGAGACAGAGAAAGTGAGAGATGAAATATAAAGAGAAAGTCAAAGAGAGATAGATATTCTATTCTATAGGGGCGAAGCAGCTAGTATATGTATAGAGAGAGGGAGGGGGAGAGATAGAGAGAGAAGAGAGAGAGAGAGAGAGAGAGAGAGAGAAAATGAAAAAAGAAGTGAAACTTTGGGTGAAAGCAGGAGAGAGAATGTTTCACAACATATAATATACAAATATTTTAAAGCAAAGATTTTCTACAATATCTTTGTCTGTATTTTTTTTTTAATAGAAAAACTACTATACCAAAAGTGTATATCCATCCGGTATAACTTCAAAACCGATTGATATATGCTGCATTAGAACCGGTTCCAAGTCTAACTGAAACGCATGTATGCCTTTGTATTACAGACAGTTTTTCACGTTTATTCATACATCAAGGCTTGTTGTGGCCTCTCATAAAATTACGATTCTTTGCTAAATCACCTCAACCGCATTATTGCTTTTATGAATGAAATCTTCTCAATTTAGAATATATTTATAGTAAAGTTGCTTATATTGTTCTTCATATTTATATAACAATGAAAATATTACTTAATATCAATTTTATCATTATTCTTTTATTTCCAGATATTAAAAAATGTTTTATTTTCAATGTTGTGCAAATTTTACAATTTTGTTTATTTCATACTTTGTGTATGATAACATCTAGCGGCAAATTTTTAAACTACATAAAATGAACTTCCTATAAAGTAGCTTAGTCATGTTATGTTAGAAATTAATGGAGTGGAAGGAAAAAGTGTACAGAAAAGGGATAGGGGAAGTAGATAACGAAAGGATAGAGGGGAAAAGATCAAGTGAAAATTTGGTGAAAGAAGCATTAATTCAAGGCTTACTCTATAGTTGAACATGGAAAAATTAACAGGGAGGGAAGGGAAATTAAGCAATTTTCTACAAAGTTTGAATATAATGTTTTCTTATTCGTTTGCTTAACAACCAAAATAGTTTTTTATAATCAAATTATCTTATTATTAGGCTTTGCTCCTTTAGGTACTTTTATATAATTTTAATTTGTTCAAACATTTCACCCAATGATTTTATGATCAAGATATAATATCAATTTATCAGTCATTGTCTTATCCCCCAAGATCCCTGTAGTAAAGAGGGGTGAAAGTTTTAAAAAATCTGCTATGGTAAATTTTGGAGAAAGCAGAAAAAAGTAACAATTACAAGGATGACAACATCCATAAAAGTGAAGCTCTAAAATAGAAGGACAAACGAATATTAACACATGTAGAGTGTCATAACTGAATAAGCAGAATATAAATGTATAAACCTACCTAAACAAAGTAAATATTTTTAAACCGATTTCTCTTTATTGTTAATAATTAATAATAATTATTGGTAGCTTTTTTTAATTAAATTTCTTTTTTCTTGGTTAAAAAACTTAAGGTACTTTAATTGACTTTTGATTGGTATGTTCACTTAATCACTTAATCAACCAATAATCATTTTACAAAATGGGTAATTTAGATTATCATAATTGGGATTGTCTATCAATTGATCTCCCCATGTGAGTTTAAACCAACCATTTTGCTTTTTTTCTGGGAAAAGTCTCCAATATTTTATGCTTATGATGAGAGTATTTAAAAAGAGTGACAATTAAGATCTTAAAAACTGAATCTACATTTATAAATGACCTAAGTTTAGCATTATGATAAGGAATTTAATTCCAGCATAAATGAAGGTTGCATAAGATTTATTGATATTGAGTTTAACAAGTTTGTTAATTAATTGTGTAAAACAATATAAAATAACAAAAAAATGTTTTTAACGCTTGTAATACTTTTTTGATTATTTTTGAAAAAAAATCATTTAAAAAAAAGTATAAACATATTTTAAAATTTTAAGGAAATTTAATATTAAAAAAGGCTCTACATGTAAGTAATTTAACTATTCAGTATATTTATTAATGATATCTAGCGTCAAAAGTTTTAACTATGTAATTTGTAAGATTTGTAAACAGGGTATATACAGTTAATCAAAAGTAAGAGAGAGAAAGAGGGAGAGAGAGAGAAAGAGAGAGGGAGGGAGAAAGAGAGAAAGAGAGATATATATATATATATATATAGAGAGAGAGAGAGAGAGAGAGAGAGAAAGTAAGAAAAAGAGTAGGATAAAGAGAGAAAGATATTGTGTGTGTAAGGCGAAAATTAGAGAATGAGAGAGAGAGAGAGAGAGAGAGAGAGAGAGAAAGCGAAAGAGAGAGTGAAAAAAAGAGAGAGGGAGAGAGAGTAAGCAAAATACAAAATACAAAATAGAGTATGAGAGAGAAAGAGAGATAGAGTTGGCGAGAGTTAGAGAGTGGGAGAAAGAGAGAGTGCAAGTGAGAGAGATAGAGAGAGAGTTAGAGAGTGGGAGAAAGAGAGAGCAAGTGAATGAGATAGAGAAAAAGTTAGAGAGTGGGAGGAAAAGAGAGAGCAAGTGAGAGAGATAGAGTGAAAGTGTGTGTGCGGGTATGTATATGTGTAAGGTGAAATACAAGATACAAAATAGAAAAAAGAGAGAGAGAGAGATAGAGAGAAAGAGAGAGAAAGAGAGAGAAAGAGAGAGAGAGTTAGAGAGTGGGAGAAAGAGAGAGAGCAAGTGAGAGAGATAGAGAGAAAGTGTGTGTGCGGGTATGTATATGTGTAAGGTGAAATACAAGATACAAAATAGAGAAAAGAGAGGTGGAGAGATAGAGAGAAAGACAGATATAGAGAGAAAGAGAGATAGAGAGAGAAAGAAAGAAAGAGATAGAAGAATGTGTGAGTACGAGTAAGTATATATGTATTGTGTATGGTGAAATACATAAAAAGAGAAAGAGAGATAGGAAAAGATAAAGGGAGAAAAATAAAAAGAAAAAGGAAGAGAGAGATGTACAAAAGAAGAAGAAAAATAAGTTTAAAGAAATTTCATTATAACATTAAAAGTGCTTTTTGAGTCTATCCCCCTCTTTCAAATAATATATTAATCCAAATTATAAAATAAGATATCCTTATAATAGATTAGTAAGAGGATGTTTGTTTGTCTATACAGAAGGCAATCCGCTGAACTTAGGTCCTGGGAAGATTTATAACTATTTTGGGGGAGGGTACCACCACCCTCCTTAACAGCCCCACCTGGCCTACATGGGCGAAGCCAATAGTTTAATATAATTTAGTTATGAGTGTATCGAAACAAGGATGACAACATCCATAAGTAGCGAAGCATAAACAATTAAATAAGAATTTAGATATTAGTTGACAAAAGCATGCATATTAGGAAAAAATCACGAAACCTTTTCAACATTTGTTAATTTCTTAATATTTATTTATATTTCAGTACTATGACTAACAGACTGACGGTCAAAGTAAATTACATACTGGATGCTCAAAACAACGGGAAATTTAATTTTGATATTTATAACTACAAAAATGTAAAAAAAAGGACCATAAACACCAAAGATATGAAGAAAAATGTGAAAAATATAAAAATAGCCAAAAACCTGCAAAAAGGCAGTCTGACCGCCATTGATGTGTTCTTGAAACGAAAGGAAATTTAATCTTGATATCTATAACTGAAAAACTTTGGAAATTGGGCCATAAACACCAAAGGTATGGAGAAAAATGTGAAAAATAAAAAATAGCCTAAAACCTGCTTAAAGGCAGTCTGACCGTCATAGTTGTTTTCTTGAAACGACAGGAAATTTAATTTTGATTCTATAAATGAAAAAATTTTGGAAATCGGACCATAAACACTAAAGATTTGGAGAAAAATGTGAAAAATACAAAAATAGCCTAAAACCTGCTAAAAAGCGGTCCTATCGACATTGATGTTTTATAGTTAATTGTGCTCCTTGATAATGGGAATGTTGTCAAAAAATTTCAGCCTTTTATCTTTTATAGGAGCCGAGAAAATCACGTTTCCCCCAAACTAAGACGGACATACGGACAGACGGACATTTCAAATTATAGAGTAGCTTCGCTACTAATAACACATCCTTAGAGGTTTTGTAACCCTTTCAGAAATCGATAACGTGTGAGAAAGTCTGGTTTTATTGTAAAAATGATTATGGCAGTAGAATAATTAAATAAAAAATTAAGTGTATTAAGCAACAATTTATTTAAATTAAACTTACATCAAAAATGATTAAAAACCTAAAATCAAATCTGCTTTATAAAGTTTTATGAATTTAGAATTTTTCATATCACAACTTGTTTGATTTATAGTCATTTTATTTTAATAATTATGTAAGATTAATGTGATCTAGTGTTAAAAATGTGAACTAAATTTTTAAACTCAGACGTCTGAAAAACCACCCAAGTAGTAAAAACCTGTATCTATAAAACCATTCTGTAGAATTTAATGGAATCACATAATTTACCAATGATATCCCCCCCCCCTCTTCTTATTTTGAAAATAAATGGAATATAGATTTTTTCAGTGCCTAACCCATGCACATGGGGCGCCCCAACCCTGCAGGGCCTTAAAACCTGCAGTCCAATAACCTTGCAGGGCTACCCAAGATAAAATAACTATACTTGACCTAATAAGTAATAAACAAATTCTAGTCTCCCACCCCCTTATTTTTATATTTCTTAAATGAAGGGGAGAGGGGTTATCATTGCTCACTAGGAAATTTTGTGTGAAAGTGCCTTTATAAATTTTTTTTGTCTGTCTGGTATGGTTTCTAAGGACTTAATATAGCAGCAAAGTAACAAGTTGTTCAATGTATAATTCCTTATGTCACATTGAATAAATATTATTTTTGGAACCAGTAACTTCATGGTTTATTTATCACAAGCGGTTACGCCCCTATAGTGGCTCTTTAAATGTTTTGTTTTTATTTCAAATATATGATTTAAGAATATATGTCTATGTTGAGTTCAAGTCTCTACGTAAAAGTAAGAACGCTTTTTTGTGATTTCTCTTGAAAGGGTGGTGGTACCTTTCCCCAAAATAGTTATAAACCTTCCCGGAACCTATGAGAAGATACCCTATAAAGGAAAACCAAATGTTTAGCAGTTAGCGAGATCCTTAAACAGATACAGACAAACTACCTGTTACTTCATAGTAAGAATCTATTAACTTGACATTAAAGATGTTATTCTGTATTAAGCGCCCGTTCCATTTGGGAAATTTGCGGCTCATAAAAATGGATGTGCGGGAACGATTTTAGCACCACAATGTCACATATTTAATACAGTAAACAATGTAAACATAAATAATTATTTAAATTTTCATTAAATTTTAAGTAGTCTCCAAATTTAGATACAATTAAATATAAATTGGTTATAATAGTGATTTTTAAAGATATTTACTTTTTAGATAAATAAACATAATAAATCCTGTCAATTGTTCAAATTTATTTTATGAGAAAGTTTTTATTTTAGAGACACCTAGCTAATTTTTTTTGAACAATATTTTCTCAAAACTCTGCAACCCACATAAATTCTACGTCTTCGCCTCAGGCAACCAAATTTTATGTAAATGATATGTCAAATATATTTTCTATCACAGATGGGCACATGGAATTAGAGTCGATAGGCACAGCTACTTAGTAAACGACCCAATGTCATATTATACCCAAAATGTATAAAATGGTGTGAGCGAATGTGTTTGTAAAACTTTGGGTACCAGTATAATTTACAGTCCAACATGTTTCCGTCCCTCCTGGATTATACCTTAAATTTGGGGGTCATTTATTTGATATAAAATTAATGAAAACTTCAAATTTAAAAAACACCTCAACTTCTATAAACACATATAATTTCAACTTATATAAGGCAAAAATAGACTTTTTTTTATTTTATGTCAAAATGCTCAAAGTTTTTGCTTTTTTTCTTAATTTTAGTTACAATGTGAAAACACTTGTATAATAGATATATTGATTACAGGGATCTAAAGGGATAAGACAATAGCTGATAAATAGATTCTGATGCACAAAATTACCCGTTCTGTGGATTTCAATTAGCGGTTGAAACGTTACAACACTCAACTAAATGAACCAACCAATCAAAATTTAATAATAGACCTTAAGGTTGATAATCCAACGAATAAGACTTGATTACAAAGCTTTAAGGACTAGTTTAATATAATCAGCCCAATATCCCCTCCCTCCCTGCATTTCTGTCCAAGGATCTTAAGGTATGAGACATTGGACAATAAATTCATGTCCACCCCTAGATTTTAAGCTAAATTGCCCCTTCTGTACACTAAAACTATATATAATAGACACTAAACTTTATATACACCAACTAATCTAAATTTGATATAATTCAAGAAAGCATGTGATCAAAACATATGGGGTATCGTTATAATGAACAGTACAATGCTCCCTTCAGTATTTTTACTATTTCACAAAAAGCTGTTGTCGCAACATGAAAACACTGTGAAAGATAAACTGATTGCCATCTCAAACACCTGTATTTCAATTCTAAAGTTATTTCATACTAAGAAATCACAATATAACCTCAGCACTCTTACAAGTGTAATTGTACTGTTCTACTATCAGTCAATTGTTTACGAAACTGATCATAATGCACTAATATTATAAACAGATGTAATTTTATTTTTAATAAAAAGACTGAATTTTAGTTTTAGTTTTAGCCGTTAGAGGAACTTATTTATAATATAATTTAAAATCTTTAAGAAGAGATTGCACAGGGTTTATTTTATAGATTTAAAACATTATTACACATGATGTTTAAAATTTAATGTTCTAAATGCAAAATAATAATTTTATAGAGAAGAAATCAATTTTATATTTAAAAATCAAATAATTATGATATAAATACAGTTTCATTTAGATACTTTGATTGCAGGTTTATTGATGTATAGTTCTCATATATGAAGGTTTTGAACCTACAAATACCCTAAGTAACTTCATATCACGTAGGGCACCCTGTAATTCTGTTTCTCCAACCAAATCTCCGTAATGCTAATTAATTTGTCCCACAACATTATGGAAAGAAATATAGGTATTTGGACACCTAGGGGGTTATATCCCCCACTTTAATTTTGTCAGGAGGGTGGATACACTTCCTTCTGCACGCCTATGGTTTTTTCATCTATAGGTTTTTAGGGAGGAAGATGGGGACTTGTGAGGGTGTGGTGCCCTCCCCTAAACTAGCTATCTACTTCATTAAACCTACAAAAGCTGCATTTAAAAGGGAACCATATCGGATTAGCCAATAGCTATTGAAAGGAACAATAAAAAGAAATTTAACTCTAAAATTTTAAATACTTTTTTAACTTTAAAAATTCAATAGAATTTTGATAATTATCAGGGAGGGATGGTACCATAACGCATTCAAGCTCTAAAAGTTATACCACACTTTCTCATTCGTGGGCTTAAAAATATCCATAAATCTTAATTAAACTAGTTTGATTGTGCATTCTAGCAACATTGAAATAAAAAGATTAATAACTAATGCGGGGTTTTCAATTGTATTGTAAACATAAAAAGTTTGAAAGTCGGAGTCAATATTTAACGTGTTTATTAAACTTGGGTTACCAAAGTAATTCAGTCAAATGTCCCGCCCCCCTTCCCCTATATTTTTCACTCGATCCCATCTTACCCTAGTGTTTGTTTACTGCGTGTATACATGATACTGTTTAAGTAAATACATATTTACTTTTTAGAACTTGATTATATAGATACTTTGCATATAACATTGTACCCTATTGTAATAGGATCATCAGTATTCAGATGAATAGGATATTTTAACGGTAAAAAATGAAAAAAAAAGTTAAAAATCAGCCTGTTTTAAATGGACATATGGACTTTCTGGTTACGGTTATTGAGTTGCTGCGCTGCGTTATAGGTATAAGAATGCAAAGTTTAAAATCGATTGGACAATTCTAATGAAAAGAACTAATCATTACAGACAGACAGACAGGCCGACCCTAATATTGTGAAAGCTTTGCATTAAAAAATCTGGGGTTATGCTAATTACCCTTTTTTTATTAAATGTGTGTGATATGATCTATCTAACATGTTGTTCAGTTGTTCAGACATTTAATTGGACTTTGTATCTTAATTCACTAGAAACTAGTTTAACAATTTCTTTAATTAGGGTCGGTCCGTCAGTTAGATGTTTTCATTAATTTAAACAGATAAAATTGTCCTAACATTCAAAATTTTGCATGGTTGATTTCTGTAGTAGTTAGGTACGATTTAGAAAGCATAGCAACTCTATAATCGTTACCAGAATGTCCGTACATCCATATTAAACATGTTGATTTTAACTTTTTAAACAATTTAATCTTTAATGTGATAAAAATATCCGATTGGCCTGATTTAAAAAAAACTGATTACTAGGACAACAAAGTATAATGTTATAAGCGAAGCATCTCTGTATTCAAGTTCTAAAAATGTAAGTATGTCTTTTTTTCAACAAATTAAAATACAATTTTGTTTTGACTTTAATAAATTTAGATTCTGATTATTCATTTCTGACACTCTACAGAGCTTAGCCTTTATGGATGTTATCATCCTTGTTCAGACAAAATTTACTTGAACTTTGTTAATTTCACAACTTAGCAACGTATAAGTTCAACGATTCTAAGCAGAAAATGTGTTAGTTATTTGAAAGGAGACTTTACTATAATTTTAAAAATCAGTCTGTCCATCTGTATATCCGTCAGTTATTTATTGACTGGCCTAAATTTAAATACAGAGGCGTGCACAGTGATGTGACAGGGAGTGTGAAAAAGCACCTTTCTAATTTTATTAAAGGGGTGTGTTTACACTCTACACCCCCTATGACATAATTATGACTACATTTGCTAAGAAATTTCATTTGACAAATATTTCAATAGTTTTTGTGTTTTGTTATTTATTCATCCTTGTTTTTGGATATGACCTTTAAACTGAGACTCTAAACAACGCAATAAACAATACAAAATTTAATATTTAATCTAGATGAAAGGACTGATCTCATATCTTCTGTGTATCTTAATCCACCACAGTTGGGCCCCATTTTCTTTTGATGGAGGAGAGGGGGGGAGGGCAGAGGGTCGTCATCCGCCCATAAGCCTAAGGGAAACCAACCTTTTAAAATTTTAAAAAATCATCTGATAGTCTAAAACTTACCAAAATATCGCAATACCTCTTCAAAAAAAAACCTAAGCCTCCAAATGGATTTAAATTTGAGGCTAAATTGCAGCTGATGCGCGACTGCAGAGCCCTGGATTAGGGAATATAATATTCAAATTAGGGGACAATTAATTTTCTGACTTTCAATGATAAAGTTGAAGAGCTTCCTTTCAAAAATCCCTTAAAAAACAAATGCTGACTTAAATTAACTTGTTTTGATCACTTAAAGAGTTCCATGGATATGAAAATTATGCCTTTTGACAGAAGACATATAGTTTTTACCTTTTCAACAAATTCAAAATTCTTGTCATTTGTGTGGCCCCATGGAACTCTAAATCAATGGTTTCTAATAAGTTTGTATGTCTGTCTTTTTGTTAATTTTTTAATCATATACACTGACGAAGCCCAATCTGTCCCACTTTTGAGCAAGACGATTCCCTTTTCTCCCATCTCTTTTGAAGAGATTTTCTTCCCCCCTTCCCTTTTTCTTTTCCCTTTATATGACTTCATATAGGAATCGTCTTGCTCAAAAGTGGGACAGATTGGGCTTCGTCATATATACTTTGGTATTTGGAATATACCTTCAAAATGTTAAAAATCAACATGTTCTAAATGGATGTATGGACATTCTGGTAAAGCTTTCTAAATCGTACCTAAAGTAATAGAAATCATTAAGCAAAGTTTAAATTTTTAGAACAATTCTAACATGTCTCAATTAAGGAAAATAGCTAATTTTTATGGACATATGGACAGACCGACCAAAATTATAGAAAAGCTTCTCTTTTAAAAAGATAAAAAAAAATATTTTACACCCTGATGCTCTCTACTACCCTCTTGACGTCTTTACTACACCCTCCTATATATTACAGCCCCCTACAACCTTCTCAATTTTGGTTTAAGGGGCTGGGATGTTAAAATTTTAGATGTAATTTGCTGAAATATATTAAAACTAGCGGCTTCGCCCCTAGCCTCTAGAGGCTTTGCCCCAAGTGATTTTCATTTTTTGGGAGGGGGGGGGGGTGAGGGTGTACCACCCCCCAAGAAAATAGCTTAAAACCACCACAGGATTATTAGGTATATACCCTGAGTAAAATCCGATCGGTTCATTCAGTGGTTACCGACATCTTAAGGAACAGACAGACGGACGGACGGACATACAGCATTCTACTTTGTACTATAGATTTTATGGATCAAAATTTATTTTATGTTGTACAAAGAGTTTGTAATAAATTAATTCTATAATTCGAAATGTCCGTTCGTCCGTCTGCAGAGACAGAAAGGGAGAAACGTGACTTTCTTGGCTCCTATAAAAGATAGAGAGCTGGAATTTTCAGAGATAAATTATGTTAAGATTTTTCGTAATTTAACTGATTCCTACATTTCTAAGTTTTCATGATTTTCTCAACTTCTATTAGATAGACGGCTGAAATTTAGGGATTGAATACCTACATATTCTGCATACTTTTATCAAATTTGATCGAGATTTGCTTATTGGTTGGGAGGCCAGTTCGATTCCTAGATTTTTAAGTTTTCATGATTTGCTGTACTCCTATAGACATATAGACGGCTGATAATTTTAGGGATTAGTTAAGTTTTCAATATACATATCCCCACAATGTTTCATTGAGATTTGCTTATTGGTTGAAGTGCTAGATCAATTCCTAGATTTTCACGTTATAAATCATACCAGGTTTCGTGATTTATTAGTTTAATGTTTTTTTTATGAAACTGTACTAGAGTTCATTTTTTCCGGATATCCATCCATAATTTTTTAGCTTTGATACTTATGGATGTTATCATCCTTGTTTAAGTAATGAATTAATTTTTTATTTCATGCTGATATTTGAATTACTCTGATGTATTCAATTTCTATTTATTTATAAATATTTGTTTAAAAGCACAAAAAAGAATAGTTTTTTTTAAGGCCCAAGTTCTCTGTACATATATTCTTGTTTTAAGTTCAGATTAACAGATACTAAAATTCAACAAATTTTTATCAGTTTCTTTGCACATCTATAACTTTTAACATATGTCGTATAGTATAATTGAATGTATAATATATTAACAAGGTTGACAAAATTCATAAGCAGCATAGCCAAAAAAATATTAAAGTTATCACAAAAAAAACATAAAAAGTACTTACTAATCTGACTAATCCTCATCTATTCCAAATAATTTTTAAAAGCCTAAGGCAATATAAATTAAAATCTAAAAAAGATTCATCTACAACTACTATAATGGGAATGCAATTTCAACAGACAAACAGACATACAGGCAGACATTTCATTGATAGAGTAGTAGACCCATTAGAGGTTTCACTGTAAAGGATAACTATATAGGTTCAGTGGTTAGCTATATACATACAGACAGACTGACATTGTGTTACTCTAATAATATCCATAAAACAAAGTATGTCTGTCTGAAGCTTAAGATGTCTGTAACTTCTGAACCAACATAGTTGTTTTTCTCAGGGAATAAAGATACTGGTCCTGATATAGTTTTCAGCTATTTTCTCATGGGGTTAGGGGATTCTATCCCCCTCTCAAAAAAGAATTATCTCTACATTTATTGGGGATATTTTATCATACAAATAAAATTTGTGTTTAACAAATAATCATTTTTTGTTTAGAAAGTAAAAATGAATTTCATCAAAGCTTGTTTTCTTTGCATCTTCATTATTACCCAGGTATTTTTTGGGAAGAATCTGGTTGCAAAGATTCTCTTGTTTGTCTGTTAGGCAGTCCATCCCGCTATGGGGTTTTCTTACCTGCTGTTAAAAATAGACAGCTAAAATTTTCATAAAAGTCTGTTTCTTTTGTCATGCACCCAAAGACATACAACTTTTTCTTTCAGTTTTTTTTATGCATATTCAGTTTTCACTGTCTTACTATTTTCTTTGTGACAACAATTTGGGGAAAAAAGTTTTTTTTGTGGCTTATCTTAGTTTAGTTAAGATAATGTTGGCCTTCTCCCATAATTTACAAGGTACCAAAAATTTAAATTTTGTTGTTATTCTTGATATTTGTTCCACCACCCTTCCTGTCCTTACTTAATTGATTAATACCTACTTATTAACTAATTTAGTTGAACATATTGAATTCACATGCATCACCAAATCCAACAAGAAAGAGAAAAGGTGATGTTTTAAGGGCTCTTTGTAGATCAGGTAAATATATTTTTCCTCTATTGATCATTTTTTATCAAATAATTTTCAGTAAAAAACTTATTATAATATTTGAAATGTCAGTTCACTTTTATGTTTTTATGCAAAAACCAGCATTGGGAAACGTAAATTTCTTGGCTAATATACAAGATAGATATATTGTGAATATTCCCCAAACCAATGAGTATTCAGTATATGATTTACTTGTTCCTTCAGTCTATCTATAATGCTCTGATGGTCATTTGATTTATGTTGTATGATCTTACTTTTCTTAATTTTATATTCAAGATCATTGCTAGTTTTCCAAAGATAGTGAAATTAAAAATTTAAGGATTTATACCAGTTTTGTTGTCCTGGAGGAGCCATCAGTCCAGGCCAGCAAAAAGGGAATCATATTTTATTCTCCAATGTATTATTTGTGGAAAATATTCTTTTATATGATGACATACATGCATTTTCAGTATGGCGAACGCATGTAAAGTTTTCAATATCTTAGTTATATATAAGTTTTTTATTAGGGTTTGCAGCACTAAAACAATATTATTATTATTCTTTTCAGGTTGCACAAAAATAGGATATTCTGTAAACAGTGCCTGTGTTCATAATAACTACTTTCGCCGCTATAGGTAAGGATCATAATTTATGTAGCCGACATTGTTCAATCAAAACAGATTTAATCTATCACCAAGTTGAACTGCTACCCAGGTACTTAGAGTTATCCTATGTACCGGAATACCATAAACTCAAAACCTTCCATATTTTCCTTTTACTTTGTAGTATTTGTCTTAGTCAGTATAATTAAAATTTTTGAAGAATTTGTTTTTTAGAACCAACCAATATAATTAAATTGGACTTTTGTTTTCTTCTTGTGTTTATGTTAATTATTTTCACGAGTTTGGTACGCTAGTAACAAATCTGTATCCCTGGCTCTTAACGCTTTAAAACTAAAACTATATACATACTAAAATACCTGAAACTAACTTTTCATTTTATTTCAGATCATGGTTTATTCGTAAGGTCCAGGAAGGCAACCTAAACTCAGTTAGACCTTATGAATGTTGATATATAGTCATTTGTAAGGTGTGTACGAAATTTTATCTTAATTGATTTTATTTTAGCAATATAAATTGTACAGTTCATTTATTCACAAAAAAGTTTTAATAAATAGTTTTAAACTTGATCATTTTTTCATTAGATGTGAAGCTACTCTGTAAAAACAAACGCCTGCCTTGATATTTCTCAAAGATATCAAAATAATCTGAAAAGCAAAATTGCTCATTTTTTAAATTCAGTTAGAATGAAATAAATTCTTCTGTCTTTGCACATTAATTTACTGTAAACAAGGATGACTACATCCATAAAAGCGAAGCACTGAAATGGTAGGACAAACGGACATTAACACTTGTATAGTGTCAATCTGAATAATCAGAATATAAATTTGTATAAGATTTGAAGCAAAATTGTAAGTAAATTTGTGGAAAAGCTGCTTGATGCAGGATAATGTGTATGGACAAATTTTACATTTTTAGGACTTAATTATAGAGTTGCTTCGCTTATAACAGTATACTTTGTTGTTCCAGGAGTCAATATACCAAAAATCAGATCAATCGGAAAATTAGATCCAATAAAAATATGTTGTTAAAAATTTAAAAAATCAACTTGTTTAAAATGGACGTCTGGACATTCTGGTAATGATTATAGAGTTGCTACGCTTTCTAAATCACACCTAACTACTAAAGATATTACCATGCAAAGTTTGAAATCGATAGGATAATTCTAACATGCCTAAATTTACAAAAAAGGGCTATCCATTACGGACGGACGGATGGACCGACCCTAATTATAGAAAAGCTTCGCTTGTAAAAACGACGATAGAAAACCTGAAAAAAGTTTCCCCAAAATGTTTCAGACAAACATAGAATTGGTTATTCATTATACAGACATATTTACATGGTCTCAAAACTGCATATATATGTCAAGAAATGTCTCAGGAGAATCCACAAGAGTTTCTAGTCTATCTATATTCCTAAATCCCTGTATAATCTTGACCAATAAATGAAGTCCATATTAGCAATTAAATTGACGACAACATATCCATGTATCCTATAACCATTGTGCAGTTTTTGATATAAAATTCACTAATATTTAATCTTAGGCAAACATGTTTAATTAAAATAATAGTTATTTATTGCATCGTTTTATAGACAACTTTCCGTGGATAGTAAAATAAAAAACTCTAAGATTCAAACCAGTTTTGGTAGATCCGAAGGCCCATTCTGACAAAAATGGAAATAAACTCATGATGTTTAAAAATATTCGTGAAAAAATGTCTGTAATACTATGCTATACATGATTTTTCAGTATGGCCGAGAATCGGTTCTAAAAAAGTGGATATAAATCGGCTTCTAAGCCATACTGAAAAACAAAATAAATTTAATCAATTAAGTTTTATATTTTAATACAAAATTCATTAATATTTAATATTATTCAAACATTATTATTGAATCAAATAAAAATCTATTATGAGCAGCGCAAATGCTCTAGACCCAACGTTTGTCCGTTTGTCTGACAAATTACATTTACATTTGTGTGTTTCTATTGTGCATGTCAATAGATATAAAAAGTCTAGATGACCTTTTCCAGTGTGGTTTTGAAACCGATTAATTTCAGATGGATCAGATCCGGTTCTCATAACACACAATTTTCCACAAATATTTGAGAGAAAAAAATCATAATATTGATTTTAATCATATAATTCTTCATCTAATATCCACAGAAAGCTGTCTGTAATGCGATGCGATAAATAAAAATTAAGAGCAGTGCAAATACTGTAGAAACAATGTTTGCCCGTCTGTCTTACAAGAGATAATTACATTTGTGTATGAAATAAATATATTAAGTATAGATGATCATTTCCTTAACTGGACCAAAAGTAAAATAATTTAGGAATAATCCGACCACATTAATGGTACTTATTTCCAGACATTTTTAAAAATTCATCAATGTAAGTAAGCAAGAAACATAAACTTCTTAGGATTAATACTTTGCTTTCAGAAATTAAATGATCAAGAGCTGATGTTGTTTCACTTTCTATTTACATAGTTGTTCTTGTTAAATCTTTGTTTAATAGTTATTATTCAGTAAGACTTAAACGTTCTATTCAAGTATTGGTTTAACTTGACTATAATCCTTAAAATTAGGTAACAGTATGTTTGACTGTGTGTTGTGTATGCTTGTACCTAAGGATCTTGCTAATTACTGAACCGATCAGGTTCTCTGGGTAGCTTCTCATAGGCCCTGAGAAGGTTTATAACTATATTGGGGGAGATTTATAAATTATTACATATTTATCAATGGAACATTTGTCCTTCTTAAATTTTTTTGTGCTTTGCCAGTTATGGATGTTGTCATCCTTGTTTCACATGCAGGGCACCTGTGACCTGTATGGTTTAAGATGTACAACTCCTTCTGAAAAGATTTATATCTACAATACCTCCACTTACTTCAATGGTATCTTGTTTAGGAGAGATTGGGATGTTGAAGGTATAAATATCAAGGATGGAAAAAAAGCTCTAAAAAGCGAAGCTCTAAAATCAAAAGAAATGAAAAATAAACATACAACACTTGTAAAGTGTCATAACTTAATAAGTCTAAATTTTTTTTACAAAGGGGTAGTTGCACGAATTGCATTTGAACTTAATTTAGTGAACCGCATATTTTCTCCTGTTTCATTGGTTAAACTACATTTATACGGCATATATTTGAAAGAATTTAAATTTTCTACCACTAGTTTTTAAAATATCAAGACTTGAAAATCGTCTTTTTAAATTGCATATATCACAAAAAGACGATTTTCAAGTCTTGATATTTTAAAAACTATGTGGTAGAAATTTGAAATTCTTTCAGATATATGCCATATAAATGTAGTTTAACCCATTAACTAGGAAAAAATAGTCGGTTCACTAAATTAAGTTCAAATGCATTTCATGCAACTACTTTGATGCTGCGCAAAATGGTACAAAAAATTGACATCATATGATAAAATAACCAATGAGAGGCGAGTATATATTTTACCATTGGTCAATTACAATGTATACTGGCCTCGCATTGGACAACTTTATAGTATGACGTCATTTTTTTGTACCATTTTGCGCAGCATCAACTACTTTGCATAAATACAGGATACTGCAAAAGGACATTCTTTCATTTTATGATTTGATTCTAGAGATTCTTATAATATCATACCTTGTTGTGTTAGGAATCAGTATATTAAAAGTATAAATAAGATAATTATATGGGGACTGTGTAATGGATGTATTTATGAAAAACTGAATTCTGACTGTATAAATGATGGCAAACTGGCAAACTTACATCTAACATATTATTTATACTGTCAATAATACATCCAACACTGGCATTTATACATCCATAGAAATTGTATGTAAAATAAACAAAATTTGAGTTATTTACTAAGTATATTTGCGATTACTTTTATTTAATGAAATCTTCTAATTTTTAACATGTACAAAACGGCCTGCTGTATTGCTTCAAGATCCATGACAGATCTATATAGGAAATAAACGTCTATATATGAGCTCGAATTCTTTAAGTAACGACTGTTAAAAACTTATAGTGCTCCAATAATCCCTATTAAATTCTCATTGACCAGAACGTTAAGACCCATTATTCTACTTTTAGCATCATTAATTCAGTTTTTTTTAAATTCATGTTGCTATTTGAATAACATTGAAGTATTTGATTTCTATACATAAAACAGAAAACTTAAATCTATAATATAGTAAATCTAAGAAAACTTAGTTTTAATATAAATTGATTCGTGCGACACTCCCGTAATGTGGTCTGATATTAAACTAAACATTTTAACCCTTTCAGGGCGAAAATTTGAAATGAAAAAATGAAATATTAGGAGTATATTCTTTTAAAAATGTTAAAAAAATGAAGTAAAACGTTCAATCGTGTATTGTTACATTAAATATATAACAAAAATTACTGAACAAATCAGTTAAACAGATCTTATAAAATAAGACGTTAAAATCTTAATCTTTATGTGCAACTTAATATTTTTAAAAGAAAGAGAGAGAACGGGTGGATAGAGAGAGAGGGAGAAAGAGAGAGAACGAGGGGATAGAAAAAAAGAAAAGAGAGAGAGAGAGAGAGATAGAACGGGGGGATATATATAGAGAGAGAACAGGGGGATAGAGAGAGAGAGAGAGAGAGAGAGAGAGAGAGAGAGAGAGAGAGAGAGAGAGAGAGAGAGAGAGAGAGAGAGTGAGAGAGAGAGAGAGAGGACTGGGGGATATATATATATAGAGAGAGAGAGAGAGAGAACAGGGGATAGAGAGAAAGAGATAGAGAGAAAGAGAGAGAGAGAGAGAGAGAGAGAATGGGGGGATAGAGAGAGAGAAAGGGGGGGGGTACAAATTGAATTTTTGTAGTTTATATAGTTTGAATTCAATAAGACAATTCTAATATGCCTAAATTAACAATCAGAACTATCTGTTAGGGATATTCGGATGGACAGACCAACCCCCACTGTATACATTTTTGCTTTTAACAAGAATTAGATCATTAACATTATACAATCCCTTTTTAAACTGACCAATAAATGAGGTCCATACTGGCAAGCTATGTTGGGAATATTTACACAATTTTTCAGCCATTGATTAGTAAATGAGAAAATCACATTTTCTTCAATCCTAGCCAACAGACGAACGGACAGACATTTGAATTATAATTGAGATTCGCTACTAAATAACAGCGGAAAATGAATTTTGCAAATGTTCCATTATAATCTTGATAAAAAATTTAATCCATCTAATTTTATTAGCAGCTGAAAAAACAAATATTTTAGCTATAGGTGGACAGAAGTGCATTGGTTTCCAAAAAATTAAACCTTCTATGTTAAAAATTATTAAGAATACAATAACACACACACATTTCGAATTCTTTGGGCTCTAAAATGCGCTGTTGTTTTAAGAGATATTAAAGGGCGAATATAGGTTGAATATAATATGGGCTCAAAAAAACCGTGCAATTCCATAGATTATAAGTAACTTTAAGATATTGACATATCCAAATGTATAAGTCTGTTATAGCTTAAAACCTGAACATTCTCAGGATAAATTTATGTAATAAGTGTGGTTCCCTAAGAACTCCAAACACCCTAGCATCACACAAGGCTTCGTGGCAAGGTTGAATTAAAAAGCTTTCGTTAAATGATAGTCGTAATAAAAGTGGAAACCAGTTATCAATCTATTTTTTTGTATTGTGGATTGTTTCTTCCTTGACAATATTCCCCAACAAAGTGTATAGTATATGAATTTTATTTTTAAAAAAAAACCTTGACAGGAGAAATTTTATTTCATGTAAGTATGAAAATTATATGGTAATTGTTATAATTAATTTAAAGAGGACAAAAATAATAGGAGAATAGTGTTTTTTTTCTTATATTTTTTTCTGGAGAAAATCTGGCGATTGGTGCGTTTGTGTGTGTGTGTTGAAAAATGCGTACTAGGGTAATTATATCATCAAGAATTAATCATTGATCTTTATACTGAAAAAAAAAACTTTAAAACGTATTATTTACCCTAGTAATTACTCCGGACGCAAATTGACGCAAATTGACGCAAATTGACGCAAATTATTTTATGCTTTTTAAAAAATCAATAAAATAGTATATAATATAAAAAAAATAAACACTTTAATTATCAATTAAGATGCATGCCAATGTAATAATCAATTAAACTTAAGAAAACTAGTCAAAAAAAGTCTTGTAAAGGGGTAAAATAAACAATTTTGTTGACTTTCTCATTTATCATATGTTGAAGTAAAAGCAAAAATTGCAAAATCTACTTAAGGATTTTTTTGATTTTTTAAATTTAACATAGATATTTTAAAAGTATGTAATGGCACCTTTCATATAAGCTCATATCATATTGAAACTATATTCGCCCTTTAAAAAACGCCTGTTACAAATTCGATGCATATTTTTATAGAGAATATGGACATATAATTATTATTTTTGTACTCCTAATGGTTGTTTCCCAAATCTGGAAAACGCAGTTTTTTGAAACGCTCTGTATATTTTCATATTCGTTGTAAACTGGTTATAATATGATGCTATAAATAATTTATCAGTGCGGCTAAGTACCGAATAATTTTTGGTTTCGTAGACATGTCATAACGTAATAAGTAGTAAACTAGGTAAATATAAAATAGTTTCCAGATTTTTCTCATTAATGTTGCATGGGTTCAATTTTAATAAATAAATTTATAGCATGTATCTATAATTACTTTTATTATTATAAAGATTATAAAGTATAAGATTTAAAGTATAAAAGTGAATTAGTATTTGAAACATTATTTTGAGATACCTAGCGGCAATACATGTAACTACATATTTATCAAATTTGTAAGAAATTGAAAGAGAGATAAGAGTATGAGCGTGTGTGTGAGAGAGAGAAAGAGAGAGTTTATTCGTTAGTGTACAAGAGAAAGAGAGAATATTTTAGAGAGAGAGAGAGAGAGAGAGAGAGAAAGAGAGAGAGAGATAGAGAGAGAGAGAGAGAGAGAGAGAGAGAGAGAGAGAGAGAGATAGCGAGAGAGAGAGAGAGAGAGAGAGAGAATGAGAGAAGGAGAGTGTGTGTGTGTGAGAGACAGTGAGAGATGTAAAGTTTAAATTTTGGTAACTAGTGTAGGATGAAAAGATAAATAAACAATAATAATTTTAAAGATATTAGTTATAAAGTCAAGTAGTTATATAACAACTAGTGACTAAGCCCCTAAAATCTAGGGGCTTTTTTTCAAGAGATAGGGAGGTGCAAAAAATAGCTTTAAACCATCCCAGAACTTAAAATGTAAAGAAGTATACTTAAACACTGAAAATTACTTCAAAGGACCTATGAGAAGCTACACTGTATAGGATTACCATATAGACATCCTGTTACTTTTCTTTCAGAATAATAGCTCTTAAAATCCTGTTTCTCTCAATTTAAAAAGTTGGCCTGGATGTTTTACACTGAAATATGCCTAATCAATATTTAAAAGAGTGTTAATTAACATATCAATCGTCTATTTTGAACATAGGTGGATTCTTAAAAACAATTTGGGGAGCTTCATAGCAGTCATATCGTTAGTTTCAAAAACTAATTTACGGCTTCAAAATATTAAAATTGGTGCCAAATATTGCTAAATTCCCTAATTTTCATACTGGGGGTTAAACGTGTGAAAGAAAGGGGCTAAATAGGTATTTGATAAATATTGAAATAGCTATACATTTTCATACGGCCAGGATATCGTTGTAAATCACTAATTATCCCTTTCAAAAACTTAGCTAGACCGTTTAATTTTATTGGGCAATTTGAGTTTTTTAAAAAGTATTGGATTTCTCAAATAAAATAGCCTGTTCATATGATCACGGAACCTTCGCATATTACAAAAAAAAATTTCTAGCAAATTTTTTTTTTTGTTGAAATATACATGAAAAAAATTTAAATAGATATAAAATTTGTATAATAGATAAGATTTTTAACACTGAAAGGTTTTTTTACTTAATATTTACTTAATATGCACGTCATTATAAAGTATAAACATTGTTTACTGAAGCAAAATGTTGTCCAGATTAAATAGTGATTGTCAAAGAACCACTTTATCTTGTTTGACTTGTAATTTTACAGTTCGTATTTGTAAAGTAACGGCACTGCAAAAAAAAATTTATCTTCAGTTAAAATTTCCCTCCTTTTTATGAGGTTCTTATGATAATACTCCACCCCCCCCCCCCCCCTCTTTAACAGTTCATCTTAATAAACGGGTCAACATATGGGAGAGGGAGAGGATTAAGAATCAAATGAGAGATAAAAAACAAGTATGACAACTTCCTTAAAAGCAAAATAGTAGTACAAACAAACATTAACACTTGTATTTTGTCTGTTGTTATAACTGAATAATCAGAATATAAATGTTTAAGTGAAAACTAAATTATAAGTGAATATTATAGAGTTGCTATGCTTTCTAAATTGTACAATAGAACAATACTAACATGCCTAAATTCTAAAAAATCTATCTGTTCCAGATGTACAGACGGACGGACGTGCAACCAACCCCAATTATAGAAAAGAAAATTATGATAAGAGATATCAGTAAAGGACGGAGCGGCCTTGATTATAGAAAAGCTTCGCTTTTAAAAATTAGTCCTTAGAAACACATTCTTACAAAGGTATATCTAACATTGTCTCACATAAAAGTTAATTTTTAAAAGCGAAGCTTTTCTATAATTAGGGTTGGTCCGTCCATACGTCCGTCAGTCACTCCGTACGTCCGTCCGTAACGGATAGCTTTTTTTTGTTAATTTAGGCATGTTAGAATTGTCCTATCGATTACAAACTTTGCATGATGATTCCTGCAGTAATTAGGTAAGATTTAGAAAGCGTAGCAACTCTATAATCAATTTTGCATCGACTCTTATACATTTATAATCTGATTATTCAATTTTGACACTATACAAGTGTTAATGTCCGTTTGTCCTACCAGTTCAGCGCTTCGCTTTTATGGATGTTGTCATCCTTGTTGTTTCTATAAATGCTCATATTTAAACTTCCTATTGTATAGGATTATGGGGGGTGGGGTGTGTTCACAGGGTTTTTTAACCCCCCCCCCCCACATATTCAATTGAATATGATTTACTTTACATGGCATAGGAAAAAAACAAGCCGTTCTTATTTTCTCTGCTCCCTTCCTGAACTACAAATGAATTTTTAAGAGCAACTTTTTTTATAGGGAGGGGGAGGGAGATTAGAATATAGAATTAGTTTTTTTCTTCGGCACCTCGGGGCTAAAAAAACTGGTTTTAATCTTATAATTGTACATTCTATATCCGCAGAAAGCCGTTTATAATACAATGAAAGAAATAACTATTATTGTCCATGTTTTACCTTTTACTTTTATTTTGGCAGAAAATAGTAGTAAATCATATTCAATTGGATATGGGGGGGGGGGCAACTCTGTTTAACTTTAGCCAAATAAAGGAAATCGGAGGGTTTATCAACAAGGATGACAACATCCATAAAAGCGAATCAGTAGTACAAACAAACAATAACACTTGTAGATTGTCAAAACTGAATAATCAGAATATAAATGTATAAGTATAAACAGAATTATAAGTTAATATTATAAAGTTGTTCCACTTTCTTAATCTATCGGTTCTAGATGTACAGACGGACAGACGTGAAACCAACCCCAATTATAGAAAAGCTTTGTTTTTAACAGCAGTAGATATAATTAACACCCCTTCCCATAAATCTTTACAATAGGAACTTGATATGTTTAAATATGAGCAGTTTTAAAAGTTAAAAGAAACAAAATTTAACTTTTCACTTAATTAAGAAGCTTTATTGTTCATTGGTTCAGTGGTTAGTGAGATCCTTAGTTAGAGCATGACCTGGACCTTTCTAGGGAATAGGTAGAAAGCAATCAATTACAAATCTGCAAAATTAATCTTTTTTTTTAAATAGAATCTGTTTGTTTTGTATTGATTCTCTGCTTGTAAAACTTATGTAATAAGCTTTTTTTAAGCGAAGCTTTCTATGATTAGGATCGTTCCGTCCGTTCAGAACAAATAGCTATTTTTTGTTAGCTAAAATTTAAATTGGATAGGGAAATGGGCGGAGATATGTTATATATAGAATCTGTACTTATACTTTTGTCTTTCCAACCCCTTCAGTATTCTCATGCAATAATTTTTGTATGCATTAAAACAGCTATTTTTTTAGAAAAATGTTTGAAATGGACATACGGACATTCTAATAACGAAAAGAGCTAACTGTTACAGACGTACAGACCGACTCTTATAATAGAAAAGAAGTTGAGGTTTTGATTTGAGCAAGGGGTCGAACTGGAAACCTTACTTTTAATAAAGCAGAGCTTTTCTATGATTAGAGTCGGTATGTCCGTCAATTACGGTTAGGTATGTCCTTTAAACAGTATTCTGTATTTAACAATTTTACAAAAAAATGACGTATGATTTTGTCAAAAATAATACAGTTATAAGTCCAATCAAACGAATGAGAAAACGTGATTATAAAAGGTTGGGTACCAGTATAATTTACACTTTACAGTCCATTCAATCCCTACTTGCCTTCCGGGTTTTTAAAAATGGACAAACAATGAAATAATATGAAATATACATGGATATATTGAGAAAGAAAATTTGTAGTTAATTTAGCTTGCTAACATAGAACTCGTTTATTGTTCATTAGTTCATCTAGTAGAAGGGGAGTGGGTAGATTGGGGGGTGGGGTGTATGGTTATTTTAGCCAGCTATGAGTTTCACTTTATCAGAATACATGAAAATATGATGCAGCATCCAAGTAATAATGAATGAATAAAGTAATGACCATACTCAGGTCATATGAATGAGGATCTAGGCCATAATCAAGGGGTGGCTCTTATGCTGACCAAGCAAGCAGAGCAGGCCATGATCAGTTGGCAACCCCATGGTCCTAGAATTATGGAGGCTTATTTCAAATCCTCAGTTAAAAACATCAAACTGAGAATTATAGTAGCATATGCTCCTACAGAACAAGCAAATACAGAGGTCAAAAACGAATTTTATGACCAGCTTGACTCTGTATTTAAAAATGGTCATAAAGAAAAGGATCTGACCATGCTCCTAGGAGATTTCAATGCTCAAGTGGGGAGTAATAATGAGAATTTAGAAGAAGTTATGGGCAGATATGGCCTAGGCTTAAGTAATGGCAAGGAAAATGACAATGGTGATAGACTTGTAAGTTTTTGTACTGAAAACAAACTTGTCATTGGTGGAACCATCTTTAAACACAAAAAGATTCATACTGCCACCTGGAGATCACCAGATCAAAGAACCTTTAACCAGATAGACCACATATGTATATCTAGACGCTTTAAAGGTTCTCTCCTTGATGTCAGGGTTGAAAGAGGACCTGATGTTAATTCAGACCATTATCTTCTATCTTCTAAAGTTCGGCTTAGATTTAAAAAGCAGGACACAAAGCCTAACCCCAGGAAGAAATATAATTTAACAACCCTCCAAAACTCTGAAAAGTTGCAAGAGTTTAAGCTCACTCTAAAGAATAGATTTGAGTTGCTGACTCTTCAAGAGGAAGATGGAGTGGAAGATATTTGGCAAGGTATCAAAAAAGTTTATAATGATACCAGCCAAGAAAAATTAGGTTTCAAAAAGGCTAACCAAAAGCCGTGGATCACTCAAAGATCCATTGATCTCATGGATCAAAGAAGAGAGGTAAGACAAAAGACACTCTCTAGAAACTCTCCAGAAGATAAAGACCTGTATAAGAGGCTCAGCAGGGAAATCCAAAAAAGTGTCAGAATTGACAAAAAAGAACACTTGGAAAACCTTGCCTTGCAAGCAGAAAATGCTGCTAATCAAAATAGAATGAAAGATGTCTATGAGATTACTAAGAGCATTGCAGGCAAAGTACACAAATCAGGATCACACATCAGGGATAAGGATGGTTCACTCCTTAAAACTGATGAGGATATTCTAAATAGATGGGCAGAACATTTCACTGAACTGCTGAATCTTCCAGTTCCAGAGGAAGAAACTGAGATTCCACCCTCAGATGCACTTGACATTGACTGTCGAGCGCCAAATCTATTGGAAATCAAAGAGGCCATTAAAAGTTTGAAAAATAACAAGGCCGCAGGACCTGATAACATCCCAGCTGAGGTCATGAAAGCAGACCTAGACACATCTGCTGAGGCATTCCTACCTTTGATCACTAAGATATGGAATGATGAGTTATGCCCAGAGGACTGGAAAAATGGACATATCTCAATACTGGCCAAAAAAGGAGACTTGACCCAATGTGGAAACTACAGAGGGATAATGCTTCTTTCAGTACCTGGCCGTATCCTTAGTAAGATTCTTCTTAATAGAATAAAGAAGAAGGTTAATGAAAAGCTAAGACCTAACCAGGCTGGATTTAGACCAAACCGTTCCACTATTGATCAGATAACCTCTCTAAGAATCATCATAGAGCAATCCAAGGAATGGAACTCTGAGCTTTTTATAAACTTTATTGACTACAAAAAAGCATTTGATTCTTTAGACAGGAAATCACTCTGGAAAATCTGCCAACACTATGGCATTCCAGAAAAGATAATCAATATCATTAAAGCTATCTATCATAAAGGAGGTGGAAATGTTATGTATAAAGGTAAACTATCAACCTTTTTTGAGATTGTAACAGGTGTCAGACAAGGATGCCTTCTCTCTCCCTTCCTTTTCCTCCTTGCCATTGACTGGATCATGAAGAACTGTGAAAGCAATGATGGCATTCGCTGGCAGTTATTTGGCAATCCCAAATATTTGGGAGATCTGGACTTTGCTGATGATATTGCTTTGTTAACAAGCAATAGAAGTCAAATGCAAAGAAGGACTAACATGATAGCTGAAACTTCCAAGAAAGTTGGACTTGAAATAAATGTTCCAAAAACTAAAATACTCAGATTAAATGCAAACTCCCAAGAACCAATAACTATTGGAAATCAAATTCTTGAGGATGTTAACTGCTTTGAGTATCTTGGAAGTAAAATTGATGAAGCTGGAGGCACTTTGACAGATGTTAAAGCTAGAATTAACAAATCTAGAACAGCCTTTGCCAGCTTGAATAAAATTTGGAATTCCAACAACATCTCCATAAAGACCAAGTTAAGACTTTTCAAGTCAAATGTTCTGTCTGTTTTGCTGTATGGGGCCGAAACTTGGTTCCTAAACACAGCAGTGGTCTCCAAGCTTCAGACATATGTCAACAAATGTCTTAGGAGAATCCACAAGATCTTTTGGCCAAACAAGATCACAAATGCTGAGCTTTTAGAGCGCAGTGATATGTCAGACATCAAACTGACAATAAAACAGAGAAAATGGAGATGGTTGGGGCACACTCTAAGGAAAGGGCATGATGATTTAACCTATCAAGCCTTGACTTGGGACCCCTTCACAGGAAAAAGGAAACCAGGTAGACCAAAAACAACCTGGAGGAGGGAATTCCTTGAAGAACTGAGTAAAAAGAATTTTTCATCTTTCAGTGAAGCCTCTACTGAGGCCCAATTCAAAGATAAATGGAGAACCATTGTGCGTGGCCTATGCTCTGGAAAGAAGAGATAAATGGCGATGATGATGATCCAAGTAATAATATTTCCGTTGTAGTAGCGCCTCTAAAATGGAATGGACACACACACAAATAATCTATGGTTCATACCCAGGAATCTGAGGGGATTAGAAAATGGACTTTGCATTGATGTACATCACCAAAAATTATAAATAAAAATCTATACAATATAAAACATTGGTTGAAAAGATTGGGCACTACAAGTTCGGACCCTACCAATCACAATTCAATTGTGTTAACCTACGAGTAAAAAAACTTATTAATAAAACTTTGAGTACTTGTGTCATTAATTATCAAATGTCCTTAACAGTGCAGTGGTCCTTTTTTGGGATAGTATCGGCTTTAAAATGGATTTATAATTACTTGGACATTACATCAGATTTTTATGTTCTATTAAAAAGTGAACTATTCGGCGGGCTAAAATTTATATCTCCCCCATTCCTCTTCTTTACCCCTTCCCTTCCATCCCGACCAACAAAAGTGAGGGAATATTGCAACCTAAATTTTTCTCTTCTTGTAGTCGATATAAACCAATAAAATTGCATGTTGACAAGGATATTGATCAGAGATCTAAATTGATAAGACAATGGCCGATAAATTGATGTACATCGCTAATATTAATACACAAATTTACCCCTTTTTTTACTACAATTACTACAAATACTCTTCTTATATTTATTTAAGTCTCGTTGTAAGTAAAAGATCCCTCCCCTCCCCCTATTATGATGTATGATATATGATGAATGATCATCGGTCAACTTTTGCTAAAAGAGATGGGGGGGGGGGGAGTTCAGTATAGGTCAAATGAAAGTTACATCCTAAAGGGTATTATTTCCTTCCATCCAAAGTTGCAAGTCAAATATGAATATGAAGGGGGGGGGATGAGGAATATTTTTAAGGTTTAATTATATCAACAAGGATCACAACATCCATAAAAGCGAAATGGTAGTACAATCAAACATTAACATAAGCATAAATGTATAAGTATAATCAAAATTATAAGTAAGTATTATATAGTTGCAACGCTAACCCACCCAACTCGAACTCTCATTGGTCTGTTTGTTTCGTGTCGTCCGACAGATTTTGCGCTCTCCTTGGTTAGGCTCGGAATTGGTAAAGTTAAAGCTAAGAAGATGTCTTTATTTATATTACTAGTAAGTAGTAAAGAGGAGGGAGGGGACTCGAGTATTATTATTATAAAGTCTCCTGTATTTATTTAAATGTATGATTTATGGGGATTAACCCTCGGAATATGGGGGGGGGGTGGTGGTAAGTAACTGGTAACATGATATTACGGTCAGCCAAGGTGTTCGTACAGAAATGTTGTAAGAATTATTCTTTAGAAAATTCAAGCTATATTTTAAATTTGAGACCTTAAGTAACTGATATAGATATTATATTAATTATTATAAAAAAAAATTTTGTTTGGTATATTAGATAAATAAATAGCTATTTCTGATCATTGATACATCAAAGTCAAGCAATATTTTGAAAAATTAAGTATCACATATAGATATTATAAAAAAACCTTTGGTTGGTATATTAGCTACTTCTGAATCTGATGCATCATTGTAACCCCCCCCCCCCCCCACGCCAGAATTCATTAACAATATATATGCACCTGTTTCTCTACTTTGTGTGTGACTCATGTATAAGATATTTTAAGAAATATGATTGGGGGGGGGGGGGGTTACATAACATTTTTAAAAAATAATACATAATTAATAAATCTACAAAATCCTATTTCTTTATTTGAACTGACAAACACAACAGAACATAAAGTAACTGGAAAAGTCAAAAGATAAATTAGCAATAACAACTTTGGAGACTTTTTTTCTTTAATTGTGATTGGTTGGTTTATTAAGCATGAAATGCTGCCAAAATGGAAATAAAAAAACAAGCGAAATTAGCAATAAGAACTAAGATTAACTATCTTGATAATCTGGCTACGAGATTGCGTGATGCTATAAAAAAAAACTATTCACCAAACCTCTATTATTCCAAGTCATAAAATTCTAGTGAGGTCATAAACCTTCTTCGTATGTTAATATTTTCCGGAATTTTTATGATTTTCTGACAATGTTTGACCGTAAAGATATGTGAACATATGTAGTATTTTACAAATACATCCCAAATCTAGCATAAGTTGACCCCTTCTCTCCGTATGAAAATGTTAATAGAGGTGTGAAGTCTCAATTTCCGGTTGTTTGAATATATCGGGGAATTTGTATATTTTTAGGGTTATTTTAGTATTTTGAAAATATTGAAAACAGTAACATTTCTCTACGAAATCACCCATCGTTTACGATTTTGAGTATGTTTTGAAAAATACTATAAACTAAAACTATCATTGCTTCATAGCTGGTGAGGCAAAATTGTTTTTGTGAAAAATCTTCCAAAATTACATTAAAATCGACAAAAATATAGGTAATATCCTTTTAGAATTTTTTTTTTCAATTTTGAAAATTTGAGTACCCCCCCCCCGCAGCGCTCGGCTCCCTAGCCCAAGGCTCAGCGCTCGGCCCCCTTGCCTGCCTAGCCGCAGCGCTTGACCCACTTGCCTACCTAGCCGCAGCCTTCGGCTCCCTAGCCTATAACCTAACCTAAAATAATTATTCGTTGTCGAGCGGGGGGGGGGGGACTCAAATTTTCAAAATTTGAAAAAAAAATCCTAAGAGGAGAACACCCTAAATTCAAGTCTTGTAATGAATTTTTCTATTGTTCTTCCCGATGGGGGCGTTGGCACTTGTATATTTATAACTAGTCCTAAAAGAACCAGGATGTGCAAATGTTCTGCTTATTTTCCCAGTTTGATGAAAGATGTGTTTAAGATGAAAAATAGTCATATAAAGCATTGTCATCTGTGTAATGTATAAAAAAAAATTTGTGTGTAAAATTTTTGTATAATTAGCCATAAAATTCCACAGGACCAGTAGCTATATTCTCTAAAAAGTAGAGACCAATTTAAATTGGTTAATCAGTTACCAAAATTTTACATACAATATAATAAGAACACCCTGATAAATAACTTTAATTGAAAGTTTTATTTATGAAATAAACACAAAAACTTTCTCGCTAAGACGACAAATTTGATAGTATATATTAAATTATACATAAAAATATGGGAGGGACTGTAAATTACACTACAGTGTAGCTTACTGGTGCCCATTGTTTTAAACCATGTTATCTTGCTCGCTGTATAGGAAACTTTGGTTGCCTCATTGAATTTTGTATGGTTAGTTTTTAATTATTTCTTCCTATATTTTTCTTACTAGCGGATTCGCACCTAATATCTAGGGGCTTTGCCCCATTAGGTAATTTAAAAAAAAATAAAATTTCTGGTGCTTAATAATAGCTTAAAACCACAACAGGACCAATAGGTATGGTGCATAGACGTCCAAGCTTTTTTTTTTTTTGGGGGGGGGTAAAATTTTTTCAAGAGGGGGGTAATTTGCTTTTTTTTTTTGGGGGGGGGGGTAAAATAGTGCCGCAAATTTTGTTTACCCCCCCCCAAAAAAAATTTTTACCCTGGGGTAATTACCCCCTAGGTAGGGGTAAATTTCAAAGGGGGGGGGGGTTGTAAAATGAAAAAAAATTTGGGGGGGCCTATGACATCAAGCTACTTTGTTTTATTAGATAATGAGTTAATTTTGTAAATCATCTTTGCAAATAAATATTAATTAATTATTCCTAATTACAAAATGTACAAAAGAGGCACTTCTGTTAAAGGTTTAATAAATGCTTTATGACATGGATGAAAATTTAATAAAGTCTGAGTGTTTGTTTATGTCTATCTATTATTGTATGGATAAGATTTGGACAAATAAAGTAAAAAGTTTACCTATCCACTAAAGTACTT
This sequence comes from Acartia tonsa, assembly GCF_053477335.1. Classification (NCBI taxonomy): domain Eukaryota; kingdom Metazoa; phylum Arthropoda; class Copepoda; order Calanoida; family Acartiidae; genus Acartia; species Acartia tonsa. Next base: position 364,147 of record NC_137260.1, on the reverse strand, counting down.
TCAAGTCAATTAACTTTTTTATATTATTAAAACCAATCAAGTATATAACTATAATAGTATTTTTATCATAAATTAAAATCACTAAAAAGAACGGCGGTAAGTTAATTAGGTTAGTATCACAGTATGGCTTTGAAACCAATTAATTTACGCTAGTTTGGAAATCAGTCAGTCCTAATAAAAAAATCAAATATAACAAGGAATTATTACAGACTATATTACACAAATATAAAAAAGACTATAAAATTGATACCGGTTTTGTTAGATTAGGACTTTAGACCTTGGGACTAACAAAACAGTTTTTATTATCTTAATTTTCTATTTTAATATTTGCAGAAATATGTCTATAATAATATGTGTAAATAACTATTGCTAAAACTAAAGCTAATCAACATTTTAAAATTTATGTCCATAATTCCATTGTTATGTAAGAAATGGAATGGGGTAAACATTAATTTTTTGGCTATATTTCAAGATCAAAAACTGATTTTTTTATGATCATCGAATATATAACATACCATAGGTAATGACACAAAATATCTAAGAATATTTTTCATGTTTTTTTCAATGACAAATGTTGCACTATAAATTAGTTTCTGTTTATAAAATGAACATTACTTATACACAGATAAAAAATTGAATTATTGTCCCAGTTTAAAATAAGGTTTCAACATTTTTGTTGATGAAACCTAAAAACATATATATTAGACTTTTCTTCTCAGCTATTGCAGATTTTTTTGCTTTTCTGTTACGTTTCTGCAAACATTTTCAAGAAAAACATTCCTATTCTTTGATGGAGATCCAAGGATATAGAAAAGTGGAAAATCATTTCCCAGAACCATGTTGTACTGTACAGAGATAATGGGTTCGCAGTTTTATCAGGTTCTGGACTTCAAATGGACAGAATAAGAAAAGAAGTGAAAGAAATCTTTTCAAATGAGAGCTATAAAAATAACAGCTAATATGAACATTAAAACTACAAACTTTTTAGACGTTAACTTAAACCAAGAAACTAAAGCATACAAACTTTTTATATCAACATTAGATCTTGTCATCCACCTAGCATTAAATAAGATCCACCTAGCATTAAACAAGATCCACCTAGCATTAAACAGAGTCTTCAAAAAGTATATCAACTGAAACACCATCAAAATATCCTACAGCTGTATGCCTAATATGGCCAACATAATCACAAGCCATAATCAGAAAGTTCTTGGACAGACAAAGCATACAACTGAAGCTGGTTGTAACTGTAGGAGAGGCACAGATTGACGGCAAATGCTTAACTGATTTCTTAATTTATCAAGCTGATATTTAAACAGACCAATCTCCCAAAAAGTATATTGGAATGGCCTCAACAACTTTCAAATTAAGATATTACAACCACAACTCTACCTTCAATAATCTTCACCTTCAAAATTCTACAAAACTAACTGGTTATATTTGGCAATTAACAATGACGAGTAACAATATACCATCAAGTGGAGTATCCTTTCTATGCTGCCAACCTTTCATCCTGGTTCTAATAAATGCCAACTGTGTCTTATGGAATAAGTTGTAAACTTATATTCAGACAAAGAATTTATTCACAATAAACGGCTTGTAATTTTCTCGAAGTGTATCCACAGAAAATATTACCTTCCTAAGAAACTAAAGAGTTTAGCTGTTCAAAATTAGTATTTTTTATTAAAATAATAAATGTTGAAAAATCTCCTAAACTTTTTGGAAAAATCATCTAATTTTGTTAAAAAAATCATTAGTATCTTTCTGAAGATTGCGAAAGCATAAACTTTAAGTTAAAGATAAATTAAATTTTATAGTAAAAATGTTGTTTTACTATAAAAAAATGTATGTATTTATATGAATTTATATTATCCATAGATTAAAATCTTTTTTTACCACTAACCAATATATCAGACATGTAGTGCTTTGCAAACCAACTTTTACTCAATAGAGCAAACATGTTTCAATTTGTAACTAAGCAAACTATAAGACAGTTTAATAATTTAGAGCATACAACCATAATTAATATTTGGAATGCTGTGCAAACAAATTTTGATCAATAAAGCAAACATGTTTCAATGTGCAATTAAACAATTAAGCAAACTATTTGACAGAATAATTATCAAGAGTTAGGCAAGCAACCATAATTAAAAATTGTAATTCTGTGCAAAATTTTGATCAATAAAGCAAACCCATTGCAAAATGTAAGCTGTTATCAAAATATTTTTTTTGTACTTTTCCACAAAGTACTTTTCAAACTTTGAACCCCACCTCCTTTTTTTGAAAATAAAATAAAATATGGGGTTATTTTTTTATTATTAAAAATATACAAGCAGGACTATCTAGTACTGATTGCATGGACTAAAGTAAAACAAACCAAAAATTACCCCCACATCTTGTTTAAACAAGGCTTTCACAATTGGCTAGACTTTTTTTATCCTAAATTCAAGAAAATATTTCTCTGGTTTGATGCTTTTAGTTACTTTTACATGTACATTTCTAAACTGTTCATACTCAAATTCAGGAACATTGAAATTAATTTAACGTTTACAAACAGCAATAACTATACAAGAATTCAGAAAAAGTAAAACAGATGCACAATTTTAAGATACTTTCTTGATATATTGATCAATCAACTAGATTTACAGTAATTCTGAAAATCTTTTTTATTTGCCTTGTTACACCACCAAGACCGGAAAATAGATCAATTATTTCAGCTTTATTTAGTTTCCAGATTGTTTTAATTTCCCCCTTAAAGATGTCATAATTTTATTGTATGGCTTTGTAGTGCTTCCAAAAAGACCTGGAGGAGTAGAATCAGAAATCAAAGACCATTGATAAATATCTTGCTCCAACTAGTCTGAGAAATCTCAAATAAACCTTTAGAAATTGGCAAATTCCAATTAACCTAAATATGCTAGTTTTTCAGTCATTTTTCAGGCTAGGAGCGAGGTATTCTTAATTCTTTGGTTCCTGATTCAGGGAGCACCATAAAGCCTTAGTTTTGATGCATTAAAATGTTAACCCTCATAAGGCGAGAAGTAAAAAAATCTAAATTTACATAAAGCAGAATTAAAACATTTTTAAAAGTACCACTTGTATTGTAATGAGTATTGAGTATTGACATGGTTTACAATACAATGCAAAAAAATTATCTTTATGGGGCACCCTAATATACATGTTACACTTAAAATTATTTTCCAACATAAAGCTGGAAAAGGAAAGTTTTACATCAGTCTGCTTCTGTGCATCGAGCAACACACCTTATTAGATTATAAGTATCAATAATAAAAATCAACTCTCCAATAGACCTGAACAAAATGGAAATCTTAAATGTTATCAGATTTATTGTCTTTACCATTTCCTTTGCCATGTTTTGTTACCAATTAAACATAGCAACCATAAACTTGATGGACCCACCTACAGTTTTGTCGCAGTTAGGGTATTACAATTATGATTGGATGCTTTTGGGATCTGCTGACTGTAATGAAACAATTGAGTGTACCTCATGGGGAGCACATGCAAATCTAACCTTTGATGAGCTTAAACACAAAGTATTTGATCTGAAAAAAACTGATATAGATATAGATATATTTACAAATGAAGGAAAAATTGAAAATAGTACAGTATTCTTACCTGGAATTGGATTTTGCAAAGAACTTCTGATGAATACTCAAGAACTAGAAATAGATCTTGTCAATGAAGATGATGTAAGAGTGTTGGTGACAGACAGACAATACAGAAGCTATATCATGCCAGATGTAGCTTCTCATAAAGGAAAGGAAATCTTTATGAAAACAAACAGATATCAGGTCATCAATGTTATGATCAAAGAAAGTCATTTTTGTAAGAATAAAGAAAATCCAATGTCCTCAGAAGAATATAAGAAGTGTGTTGATGATAAAATTCAAAAAGAATTCAAGCAAAATAATATTAGTTGTATACCTCCATGGTTGTCATACAACAAACAATGTAACCAGACTTACCCAGATTACTTTATCTTTTATGGCAAATGGTTAAACTTTATGGAAAACTATATAAATATGGTGGGTGTTTTGAGAAATATTAGGTTTGAAGAAGAATGCAGACAATCTTGCAAAGAAACAACTTATGTTGTGGATGAGAGTTTTAAGGTTAGAAATACTTATGGTAGAGCTTTATTAATGATCAATCAGAAAGTTATTGTTACAGAGAAGGTGCCAACTTATGATATGTTCAAGTATATCATAGATGTAGGCAGCAGTATGGGACTTTGGTTAGGACTGTCTGTTCTTGGTCTTCATGATCTCGTAGTCTGGGCTGTTCAATTCATCAACAGCAATTTCATCATCAAGAAAATCAGATCTGCTGTCACCAAATAATTTCAAGGTATTTAGTTTATTGTTAAATCTAAAAGTGAATAATTAAATACTAAACAAGACAAAGGAAAGCATTTTTATTCTATAACTAATTAAATGTTTTGTTCACAAAAAGCTAACAAATCTTGTAAATTATTATCGTCTTTAATCATTTCCTAATTTTAGAAAGATTTGGTATACAGAAAATAACTGAACAGTTCTAATAGTTCCTTCAACTTGTAACCAATTTGCATAAAAACAAACTAAACCTTAGATAAAAGATTAAATGTTTTCAAAATATTTGCAAAACTATTTTGATGTTTTACATCTAAAATAGATTTTTAAATTATACATTAATGATCTTTTGTAATTTAACAATTTACTTCAATATCTTTAATTCGTATTTAATTACTCTTCTTGTCATTTTCAAAAATTATATATTGTATTTTTTTAATGCACATAAATTTTATGGTTGTTTATTAACCCTTACAGATCGGGCCCCTATTCCCACCTTAATAGATCAGGCGGTGGCTCCTGTTACAGTTAGAGACATAAATTTTTTTTCTGGTGGTTCATGTGTATTTTTAGAGAACATTACTTTTTCTAGTCATAGCGGTCAGACCACTCCTGAGCCGCTTTTTAGCGGCCAGCCGCTAAATATTAAATCAGCTGTAGAGCGGCCAATTTTGCAGCTAGGACGACCAAATTTTAGGACGAACTTTTATTTTTCATAACAAAAAAATTACTTTTTCAGATCATAGCCGAAAAACGGCAAATAACGGAAACCGCCATTTTCGGCGGTTACGGCGGTAAAACGGCAGTTGGCGGCGCCAATTAATATTTCTATCTGTTTACTGTTGCTCAAGGATTTACCAAAAAAAAATTTAGGCCTCTAGCTGTAATATAAGCCACTATATTCATGATATATGTCTGTAGTAAAAGCTGGACAAAAATCGGTCATAAAGTCAGTCAGGGAGCGGTCAAACGGTTATAACACCACTTTTCTCAGAAGTTCATTGATATTTAAGTATTCACCAAAAAAATTTTAGGTTTTTACCTTATAAACAAAAGTCATAATGTAGAAATTAAGATTTATTTAGAATTTTTTTAAAATTTGGTTCCACCTAACCGACTTTGACCGGACGCCACGACCGACACAGACCAGATATCCTTATAAGATCAACTCTTGCTGACGTATAATTACTAAACTTAAAAAGTCATGAAGTCACAATTCTCTATCTTACCTACAAAAAAAGACATTAAAAAAACAGAGGGGGGGGTCAATATGACCCCCCCCCCCCCCAATCTGTAAGGGTTAAAGAATTTTATTGGCGTTATCCTCTTATAATTTTTTTTCCAATTTTGAAAATTTGAGTAACCCCCCCCCCCCCTCCCCCCAACAACGATGAACAACTATTTTAGGTTAGGTTAGGTTTTAGGCTAGGGAGCCGAGCGTTGCCGCTAGGCAGGCAAGGGGGCGAAGCACTGCAGCTAGGGAGCCGAGCGCTGCGACCTGAGTTCTTAGTTTGTTGTTGGGGTGGGGGGGAGGTGTACTCAAATTTTCAAAATTGAAAAAAAAAAATTTAAGAGGATATTACCATTTTATTATAAAAATTCTAAAATATTCTAAATAATATCCACATTTCTTATATTATAATTCTATTGAATGTTTTTATAATAAAATAGAAATAAACAAAATGCTTTGGTCTTTTTTTTTTTAAAATTAAATAACAAAGTTATGTTTGTTTGTCTGCTTTAAATTCCTGTAGCAATAAAAAATATTTCTTTATTTAATATTTATATTTGAAGTACTTTTACTATATTGGGTGTTTATAGTTTTAGGAGCAATAATATCATAAAGTAGTTCACCCATTTCCAACTAAAATTTTTAAATTCATTTCGCATTCGATTATAATCGGTTTGGGTAGGAATAGGAAAATATTCAATGTATGATAGCTTCCATAAGTAGCAAAGAACCAAAAGAATCATGGATAAGAATATGGACAAGGATATTTAAAGAGCATTTGTTGAAATCAATAATAGTTTTTTTTCAGAGAAAAAAATCACAAAACCTTTCCTATATTTTTTATAGTTTAACTTTTTAACATAAATATTTTGTATGCTGACAGATGGTTAAAGAAAATTACATACTGGATGTTAAAAACAATGGAAATTTAATTTTTATATATATAAAATTTTTTTTTAATGTGCTTGTCCTTTAATCCGGAGACATAAGAATCCTTAAAACAACAGAAATTTTATTTTGATACCTTTACCTACAAAAATTTTTTAAAATTGGACCAAAAACCAAAAGATATGGGGAAAATGTGAAAAATATTAATGGAGAAAAACCTTCTATAAAGCAGTCAAACTGCCATGAATGTCTTAAAGTTAATCATGCTCCATAATGTTGGGAATGTTTTTAAGAAGTTTTAGCTTTGTATCTTGATTAGAAGCTGAGAAAATTAATTTCCCCAATAGTGTTTCATACTGACTTATTGCTTGAAGAGTAAGACAAAAAAATACAATTGGGAATGGGGGAATAACCACTAACAGGTATCATTCACCCCTTGCCGCACCTTAATCGGTCCGGAGGGGGGGGGGGGGGGTGCCAAACGCCCCCCCTCTATTATCTCAGTTCCTATCAGAGCTAGAGGGCTAAATTTTTTTGTGCAAGTCTCCTGTTAAATAATGAATTCCCGACCTTAAGTGAGTCAAAGTCAATTTTCGCTTCCTTCACTCTTTATTTAACAACCTTTGTTTTTAGGTTCTTTTTACTTAAAAATTTCAAACGGCTTCAAATTTTTTTTACAGAAAATGTTTATCTTTATGTAAATTTTATATTAAAAATATCAAAATATAAATTTCAGCGGCCGCAGCTGTACTTGGCAGCTGCCAGCCACCACAGCTATTTTAATACGTTATGTAGACATGTAAGAAAAGCTTAAGTTTAAAATTTGAAGTCTCTAAGTCAAAAATTGCGGTCACAGGAGCCTTTTAAAGATTTCTTGAGACCTGGAGGATCAGCACCTGCAAGATCATACCTGGAACCTAAAATTGACTTGAACACCTGTACTACTAGAGGATATTTTAGTATTTTGGTAAGATAAAATGCTTTGTTTAAGTCAAAAAATATGTTTGCTCTTTACCTGGATGACCCTGCCAGGTTTCCTGGCATCCTGTGCCTGCCAGGATGGAGATATTCAAAAAAATTAACTCTCAGTTATGTGTCATACCCATACTTAAAAAGTCACTCAGTTTGGGCTCTTTATCTTTCACACACATAAAATGAGATAGAAAAAATCAGAGAGGGGGGGGGGCCCGGGGAAGGCGTCCGTCCCCCCGATGGTAAGACAAAATTATTACTATAACTTATGTATTATGTTGTACTAGGTTTTGTGATTTTACTTCAAGATTATTTCTAAAGAATTTTATCATAAATAAATTTAAAACATTATTTAGATTTTTTTTTCTTTTTGGCTTTTGGCTCACTATGCATAGAAAATATTTTTTAAAAGTAGCATTCCTTTCCCAATATTTTTTTCCTTTCTCTGGTGATATCTAAGATAGATTGCTAATTATTTTATCAACATTTCCATTCTTAAAAGCATTCAGATGTCGTATTCCACTGAAAACTAATAAATATTTTGTATTATACATGGAGGGAATATACAATGGACTACACATTTTACTCAACTTCAACTTTTACAAACTCAAATTCTTATACATTGACATAAAAACTGTAGGGACTTTTACCAAATCTATATTGAGTTGTAAAATCTAGCTTTGTTTTAAAATTTCTACCATTAATTTTAATCTAAGCAAGGAAAATAAACAAATAGTTAGTTACAGAGAGAGAGGGGACAATGTTTATTACACTAGTCCCTAAAGTTCTATAATTACATATTCTTACTCGCTGGCTTACCAATTAATTTTAATTGGTTGATACATTAAGTTGGGTGTTCAAATGTCACTAAAATTAAATAGGTTAATCTGTATATAAAAAGTTTTGTAATGTTTTTGGATATTTTTTATCTCCCAGTCCCTAGAGGCTAGGGGCACAGCTGAAAGTTATTTCATATTTGTTGTCTCCCAGTCACTAGAGGCTAGGGGCACAGCTGAAAGTTATTTCATAATATGGCAGATTTAAAATGTCAATATACAAAATTTTCTTTAAAACGAAAAAAAAATAAAGCGCAAATGAATCTTTACCAATAAAAATGTAAAAATAATTGACTTTATTATTATATATAGTTTAAAATTTTGCCGCTAGATGTTATCTTATTTTATTATGTATTGGTGTATTTGTCTTAAATTAAAATTAAATAGGCTTTTGTTTAATTTTTCAATTTTTTTAAAAGTAAAAAAAATATTTTTTCTTTTTAATATTGCTTTACATTTTTTAATATTTAAACTATAAATTAATAACATATTTATTATAAATAATTGAAATTGCCATTAATATATTACTTCGTTAACAAAAATGTAAATTTTATAAATATTTTTATGTTGTGAAGTCATTTATTTGCAACAATTTAGTAAATTGTATGATATCCTTTGACTTTAGCTCATTAAGAATACATGAGCATAGAGATGCTTTTATTATAATATTGTACTTTGTTGTCCTAGGAATCAGTATTCTAAAAATCAGATTAATTAAATAATTCTATCATATATAAATTTGTTGTTAAAAAAGCTAAAAATCAACATGTTTAAAATGGGCGAGTTGCTAAACTTTCCAAATAATACCTAACTACTACAGGAATCACCATTGAAATCGATAGGACAACTCTAACATGCCTAAATTAAAGAAAAGAGCTAACCGTTACGGACGGACCGAGCCTAATTATAGAAAAGCCTCGCTTTTAAAAATAATTGATTATATACATATATTATTATATATAGTTTAAATTTTTATCGCTAGATGCTATCTTATTTTATTATGTATTGGTGTTTTTGTCCTATACAAATATCAAATATGCTTTTTTAAAATTTTTCAAACTTTGATTTTGGAAGAAAACAAAATAATAATACTTTTTGATGCTATTTTACATTTATTATAAAAAAATTAAATTGTCGTTGAGAACTTACTTCATTAATTAAAGAAATAAAATTTTTTTGTACTATGTGAACTTAATTATTCGCATCTTTCAGGTAACAAGGTATTGCCTAACGTAGCGCTTCCGCTGGTCGTTGGGAAGGTTCAAATTTCTACTGCTACTATGTCAGGTGCGTGACATTAATACTAAGAGAAGGGGGGGAATGCCTTGGATAAAAACAGGTGCAACTCATTTCCATGCAAAATTAGGGCTTCTGAATAAACAAAGTTCATGCAATCAATGAGATTGAGTTGGTTGTCTGATGGATGTTACTTAACCTAATAACTCGGGTTTCTGGACAGAAAAGGCGACATTTGGCTTTCTTTGGTTGTCCTGGGTTTTGTCATGGACAGCATACCCCCCTGCCCATATGAGGTAATTAATATTAGGAGGGAGCATAGAGAAAATAATAAAAGAGAGAAATCGAGGTATTTGAAGGACTAAAATAGGCAGTGGGCCTAGAGGCCTATATTGAGCAATTGCCGCGCTGAATTTTTAATGTTATTCCACCACTTTTCAAAATGGGAATATCTTAAAATTAAATATAATTTCAAGGCAATTATAGTTGCTGTTTGAAGCATAAATCTAATTTTTATAGGATGAAATAGAAATATTTTGAATTATCATCCATTCTGATGAAACTTAATGGAAGAATATAAAATTATCATTATTAATTTTTCATGACTTTGCTACTGACTTCAATGATAACACTCATTATTAGCTTATAAGATTTATATTGCAGTCTATCTAACTTATATTTTTTAATAAATAAACGTTTTTACAAATTTAATATGAACATTTGATTGTAAATTATAATAATCAGTTTTTCAGTGCCATCTAGCTTTGGATATAGAACTAGAATATCAAAGCGTTCATAAAATTTTATTTTGCCTGTATTTTTCTTGTTTTGGATTTTTGTCACTAAAGGGCCAAACCCTGAGGGGTAAATAACATCACTTGAAAATGTTAAAAATATTGTATAAACGAGTATTGTCTGAGAAAGAACATAGATAGCATTACAGATTATTCACTTATTTCGATTATTCAGTTATGAAATTTTTTATTTAATATTTAGCCTTAGTTTTAATGTATGTCTTTGAAGTAGACAACTAGCGAACCTGGTGGCTGAGAGCTAAACTATTAATTTTTTATTAGTAAACATTTAAAAGTTTTATCATGTTAATTAGATTTAAATATTACATTTAGGCTAATTTGAAAAAAAAAATTTTTGATCATAAAAGGTGAACCCTCCTATTTTTAAACTAGGCGAAACATACTTTTCTGCTGCACTAAGACCGTCCGCGGCTGTTTGTTTTTTAAGATTCTAAATCAAATTGTATTTAAAATATTTTCTTTAATTTTTTTTAAAAACATAATAAATTACAGAAAAATAATAATAATTAATAAGATAAAATTTTTTTTATTTGTTTTTTTTACATATATAGAATAGGTTATGATTAAGATGCAAAAAGCCGCGGACGGTTTAGATAAATAGCAGACAAATTATTTTAGTAGGGGGGAAGTAATATTTTACAATGAAATTGGGGTGAGTATTCATCCTCTTATCCTTTTTCCTTATGGTATAATATTTGTTTGAAAATAAACCTAACTTTGAAAAATGTGAAAGAGCAGAATATAGATAGATAGAGGGTGATTGAAAAGGAGATATAATTTGAAATGGGATTGATAGAGAGAATGAGAGAGAGAGAGAGAAAGCCTAGATAAAGAAGTGAAAATTTAGGTTTCAGTAGAGAAGAGAGAGTGATTAAAACTAATAAAAGAGATAATGAGGGAGAATTGAAGCAGTGTGTGCTAGAGACAGAGAGAGAGAGAGAGAGAGAGAAAGCCTATAAAACGAAATGAATATTTTGGTGAAAGTAGAGGAGAGAGAGTGTCTACACAGATATCTTAACATAGAAAATAAACATCTTTTAAAGGCAAAACTTTTCTATAATACAAAGTAGAAAAATGTCTGTCTGTCTGTCCCTTTGTAACCACTGAACCAATAGGATTTTACTCTTCAGGGAATATAACTTCTGGTCCTGTGGTGGGTTTAGGCTATTTTCTTGGGGCATGGGAAACCCTAACCCCCCCCCCCCACGCAAAAAAAATTCCACCCTCCACTTTTCTTTTAGGCAGTTAATTTAAAATGTGGTGGTGGCAGCACCAGATGTACTCAATTTTTTTAAATCTTGTAATTACCTGTCCCTGGTAATTACCTTTTAGGGCAAAGCCCCTAAAGGCTAGGGTTCGAAGCCGCTAGTTTGTATACAATAGACTATAATAATTGTGCCCTAGAGAGGCATCTATGGACGTAGCTGCTTGTATAATATTTATTACATTACATTTATTCCTAATTTACAATATACTAGTGGTTGCGCCCCTAGAATACAGGGGCTCGGTATTCAAAGGCATCAGAAGTGGCCAGATAAAATAGCCTAAAATCATCCAAAGTCTCAAATCTAAAAATAAAATATCCTAAAACCATCCCTGGACCAATATAAAGTTTGACTAAAAAAGACTCAATCAGTTCAGTAGTTTTTGAAATCTTTAGCTTCAGCCAAAAGTACTTATAATAGGATTGGAGCTGTTTTTTAATGATAACATAAACCATATAATTTTTAATTTAAAAGTTCTTTTTACACCAACAATATTCTTTAAGTAATATGAATTTATAAAAAGAATAAATACTCTTACAGAAATCGTGCTTTAAAATAGTATTAAAACGTTAAATACATTTAATTTGTTGATGGTAACATTACTTTAATGTAATTTTGTATAAACCTAAATTCAATGCTTTTTACTCTTGTTTTTTATTGCATATACATTTTTATCTAAAATGATAAAGTGTATTATTTTTCAAAAACATTTTTACAAAATTTAAAAATTAAAAACATTATTGAGAAATTTAAATCCAAGTTTAACATATATTTTTTTTTTAATTTTGCCGGCAAAATATTTAACTACTTATGTACAATATCTGTAAACTAGAAACCTAACTTTTCTGTCCAGGGAAAAAATGGTTAAAGGAGGATAGATAGACAGATAGAATGATAGATAGATAGATAGTAAGAAAGTAAGATAGATAATAAGATAGATAGAGAATAAGATAGATGGATATATAGAGGGAAAAAGTGATAGATGTATATAGAAATAGACAGTGTGTTTGTGTGTGTGTGAGAAAACGAAAAAGAAATGAACAAGACTGACAGCATCCATAAACGCGAAGCTCTGAAGGAGTAGGACAAACGAACATTAACACTTGTAGGGTGTCAGAACTGAATAATAAGAATATAAAGGTTTAACAGTCGAAGCAAAATCATAAGTAAATTTGTTGAAAAACTGCTTAAATACAGGATGTACTTGATGTTTAGTACTTGATTATAGAGATGCTTCGACTATAACATTGTACTTTGTTGTCCTAGGAATCAGTAGGTATTTTAAAAAATCAGATTAATCGGATTATTTTATCACATAAATATTTGTTGATAAAAGGTTAATAATCAGCATGTTTAAAATGGATGTACAGACATTCTTGTTACGATTATAGAGTTGCTACGCTCTCCAGATCGTACCTACAGGAATAAACATGCAAAGTTTAAATGTATAGAACAATTTTAACATACCTAAATTAACGAAAAAAGCTAACAAAACTAACAAAAATAATTTTATGATTTTTATTTTAATTCGTGGAAAGTTTTCTGTAATACGATGTTACACATGGTTTTTATGTGTTCTAATCCAGCAGATATTAATCGGTTTTGATCATAACATTGTACTTTGTTGTCCTAGGAATTAGTAGATATTAAAAAAATCAGATCAATCAGATTATTTTATCACACAAAAAATTGTTGTTCTAAAGTTAAAAAATGCAAAGTTTAAAATCGATAAAATAATGCTAACATGCCTAAATTAACGAAAAAAGCTATCCTTCACAGACGGACCGTCCCTAATTATAGAAAAGCTTCGCTTTTAAAAATGTATCTTTAGGTTTATTTATTATTCATTTCAATACTGTCTGTTTATAGAATAGAATTTATTAACTAATGCAATACATTTAAATTATTAAATATACATATAAAATCATATTTTAAAAATTGCATAGCAAGGAGTAATTAAGCCTTGGAGTAGGCCGTAAATTTACCCCTTTAATTGATTTCATTTATCATTTTATTTATAGCCAGAAATTACAAAAATTATTTATTATATAAAGATATTTACACGAATTTAATAGATCAATAATTAAGTGGGTTGACTAAATAACTATTTACAGTTACAGAAGTTGGTACAGATTTTATTTCTTACAGGGAAAGCATTTTCTTTTGTTGCAATGAAATGATTTATAATTTAAAAGATAATCTTTTTTAATCATGGACAATGATTTCTTTACAGAGTCTGAAAGCCTTATTTCATTTCTCAAGTTATTCCAAAGTTTTGGAAATGACACTGCTGGAAAATATTCAAGATGTTTTGTTTTAGGTATACTTATCAGTAACTTTTTTGATCTCTGAGAAGAAAGAACTTTAAACATGTTATCAAAGCTTTCTGGGAGTTTCTTATGAAAAAATTTACTTATAAAATTTAAAATGTTTAAATTTACCAAATCATCAAATTTTAAGATTTTAGATTGTCCAAACAAAATTTCAGTGTGTGCATTATAATTAGCACCTACAATAATCCTTATTGCCCTTTTTTGGTGTTTTATAATTTGATCAATATCTTTACTTTTAGAGAGACCCCATGTGATATTAGAATAATTTAAGTGAGGCAAAATCATTGAGGAATAAATCGTTTTCAAAGTTTTTGATGGGAGAACATTTTTTATTTGATTTAATGCATATAGAGAACTAGAAACTTTGTTTTTTACCATTTTTGTATGCTCATTCCAATTGAGAAATTCATCAAGATGTACCCCAACAAATTTAAAAGACTTTGTTTCATTTTCATTGCTGATTCTCTCAACTTCCTCCCCATTAATGAAGATTCTAAAGTTATTATTGACAGGTTGCATACTGCTAAGTCTGAAGACCATGTATTTTGTTTTAGATACATTTAAAGAAAGTTTATTTGCCCTAAACCATACTGATGCCTTATCTAATTCTTCATTTAATGATGTTTTTATGGTTTCTAAATTACTTGAGGTTTTACAAAATATTGTGTCATCTGCAAAAAGGCTACAAAATAAGGTTGTTGAATTTGGAAGGTCGTTTATATACAACAAGAACAAAATTGGTCCAATGACAGAGCCCTGTGGTACTCCATGGGTTAATACTTTTTCTTTAGACTTTACACCATTTATTTCAACATACTGTTTTCTATTAGTTAGATAATTTTCAAACCATTTTGCAGATACACCTTTAAAACCATAGTGTTTTAGTTTGGATAGTAAAATTGGTATATCACACGTGTCAAATGCCTTTTTAAGGTCAAGAAACACACAGGCACTGTATTCTGATTGGGGCTTATTCAGTCCGTCATAAACTTTGTTGATTAAATGTATCAGTGGTTGTTGTGTGTCTCTTGACCTTCTGAAGCCATATTGATGTTGATATAACATTTTGTTTCCCTCAAGATATCTAATCATTTGAAAAGCAACAATTTTCTCAAGTAATTTAGAGAGGGCTGGAAGTATGGAAATAGGACGATAATTGTCAAATCTATCTCTTTCACCAGCTTTGTAAATAGGTATAATTTTTGCACATTTATAGTTATCAGGAATGTAGCCAGTGTTTAAAGAGAGGTTAAACAGGTGAATGATAGGCTTTACAATTATTGGCATTATTTCTTTTAAAAGTTTCATAGAGATATTATCATTACCTACACTTGATTTTGATTTTAATTTGGACAAAGTTATATTGATAATAAAAGAGTTTACTTCCTGAAAGTTAAATTCTTCATCATATTGATCCCCCAAGAAATCCCTGAAAGATTTAGAAGATTGAGGTATTGATTCAGAAAGTCTTGGCCCAACATCAACAAAAAAGTCATTAAAGCCATTGGCTATCTCAGAGAAAGTATTATAGGATTTTTGTGCATCTGTAAAAACACAAGGCACGTCATTTTTACACTTTTTTTTCTTGACTATTAAGTTAATTAGCGACCAAGTCTTTCTGATATCAGTAACACAATCTTCAAATCTTTCATGGTAATATTTTTTCTTCTCTTTTCTAGCAAGTTTTTTGAATTTATTATTTAGGCATTTAAATTTATTTTCAGCAGATTCAGTCCTATGTTTAAGTTTGTTTTTAAAGGCCCTATTTTTGGCTTTTCTGATTTTTAATAACTCCTGTGACATCCACGGGTTAATAGGAACTTTTCCTTTGTTTACACATTTTTCTTTTAAAGGGAAACTCTCTTTAAAGTACTTTTCTAATATGTTACCAAAACTTTCAAAGGCAGTTTTCGGAATATTATCATTATTAACACCTTCCCAATTTTGTGAAGAGAGTTTCTCTTTAAAGTTTTCTATGTTATTTGGACTCATATCATAATAATATTGTTTTTGGTTTGAAGTATTTTTTTCACAAGTTACATTTAAGTAAAAAATTGGGAGATGATCAGAAATAGAAGATATAATTAGGCCGCTTTCATAAAATTCTTGCTTTTTATTGCTAAATATGTTATCAATGAGAGTTGCTGAATTTTGACAAATTCTAGTAGGTAGAGTAATCATTGGTAGAAAAGAAGTGGATATTAATAGGTTCAAAAGATCATTTGTTTGGTTGTGGGAATCAAAGTTTAGAAAATTTGCATTGAAATCACCCCCAAATATAATTTCATCAGATTTTTTAAAAACTGGGTCAGTTTTAAGAAATGTTAATTTTTCTCCAAACCATTCTATAAAGTTATTTAAGTTACCACCAGGAATTCTGTAAATATTGCCTATAATCTTAAATTTGTTCTTACCAAAAAATACTTTTATGAATTGAGTCTCAAATTCGCCCTCTAAAATATATGATAATTCATCAATAATTTCATAACTTAAGTTTTGCTTAAGATATATTCCTAAACCCCCACCCCTTTTTCCTTCCCTTGTTTGTAAGATAATATCTTGATAATTTTCTAATCTAGTGGTCTGTGCGTTATTTGCTGCCCAAATTTCTTGAAATAATAGAATACTAAAAGAAAATTTTTCAGTTTCTATCTCCGATAATAATTCTTGTATATCGTCGATTTTATTATTTATACTTCTAATATTCTGACTATAGACTGAAAACTTTTCCTCCCTCTTTCCAATGAAGTTTACAAATTCATGGTTTTCAAAGTAAGAACACGAATGATTTAAATTTGAATCTAATTGCAAAGAATTATGTCCAAGATTATTAACTAACTCATCATCCATTTTTAATTTGAATGCCTATATTATTTTTGTTTAAATGTACCAAAGAAAAAAAAGCATTAAACAACCCATTTTTAATGCTATGATAATTTACACAGAACATATACATAGTAAAATAAATATTAAGTGATAACAGATAGAGATTAGTTTTAAATTCGGGTTTTTCAAAAATAAAATATTCATCCCATTTTTACACCATTATATTCTAGTTTGATTCACTTTCGGATTGTTTATTTTACAGGAGACAAGTTGGAGTAACTCACCCACATAGTAAGTTTTAGAGTTGTCATTTTTGTAATCCAAAGTAAGCCGTTTAGGAGCCGCTCCTTTGCTCAAAGTGACACTGATAACACCATTTTCATTAGAAGTAAAATGGTTTATCTTTCCATCCCTTTTAAGCTCCTTTAGTTTTCTGATTAAATCTGAACGCCTTTTTGTGAGTTGGAAAGTTAACCAAAAGTTAGGTCGTTTTACCTTTCTCACCTCCTCTTTCTGGGCTCCTTGCACTGATGCCTTTCCCTCCATCGCTCCTCCCTCCATCTCGTTCCCCTCCATCGCCCCAGGTTGACTTACAATCTCCTCCTCTTTCCTGGGCTGTGATGGCTTGGGCCCTTTCAAAATCGCCGAACATAGTTTAGCATATGCTGAGCCCATCCTTCGATTATTAAACCTTATAATACCACAACCTTTGGATGTAGGGTGGCATGCTTCAATATCCAGAGCTGGGTCAATATGAACACCATAATACTTCTCTATAGTGTCGCATATTTGCTGGGTGTATAGTTCTTCTCCAATTTCTTCTGGCTCTTTTAGAATAGACTTAAGGTTCTTGGCTGCATTTTCTGGTGAGGCAAATAATAAAGTACCTTTCATTGCTCTTTGTTGGTTCTGGTCAATGTGATCGCTGTTATATCTGACCTGTGCCTGTATGTTGGTGGGAACACCATTTCCTTTCCATCTGTTGTTATCTCCTCCCCCTCCTCTGGGCAAGTTTGTACCATTCTTCCCCTTTCCACCCTTTACTTCCCACTCTTCCTCGTCGCTTGAACTCTCACTTCCTGACTCTTTAAGCTGGGTAATTTCATTTTTAAGTTGACCGATAGTTTTAATTAGGGTGTTTAAAACACTTTTAACAGAATTTTCATTTAATGTCAATTTATTTACATCAACTTTTAACTCACTTAAAAATGCACTAGTGACTGGGTCCAATTTTACTTGAGTCACTTGAGGTGGTTTGTTAGGGATCTTTTTTGGTCCCATTATACAGCTATAACTTTAATTTGTTAGAGATTTATATATTTTTTTTTTTGAATCACCCTTGTCCAAATCTAATCACTTGAAAACATGTGAACAGGACAAGATACAAAACTTAATAATGGGTTGTTTATTACTTTAATCCCTAAAATATTATAATAATGTTGTCTTATACATTGACTTTTCAAAATTTTGGATTTAAAGAACATTTGTTGAAATCAATAATAATATTTTTTGGAGATAAAAATCACGAAACGAAGTTTTTATGTTTTCTATAATTACTGACAGATGGTTTGAATAAAACTAGCAGCTGCACGCCTAGCATCTAGGAACTCTGTATTGAAAAGGGCTGGAAAAATAGCCTAAAACCACCCCAAAGCTAAGATCTGAAAATAGTTTTGCCTAAAACCATCAACGGACCTATGTGAAGCTTATCTAATATAGAGTACCCAATCATTTCAGTAATTGCCAAGATCTTCAGCTTTAGACAAACAAATTAATGTGTATAAGATATATAAGTTAGAAAGAATTTTAATGTTAGAGGGAGAATTAAAATTTGCATCAAATTTTAAGGATTTTTTTTTATAAAATTCGTTTTTTGTATAATTCTTTATCTAAAAGCGGAAATACAATTTAAGTTAATTAATTTTGACATCTGTGATTGGTGGATTGAAAATTATCTTCGCTCTGATTGGAGAAGCTTAGTGTCGCACATCATTCAACCAATTAGAGCGCTGGTAGTTTCCAATCCACCTGTCCTATTGGTCAAAATTTATTAACTTAAATTGTATTTCCGCTTTTAGATAAAGAATTATAAACAAAACGAATTTTATAAAAAATCCCTAAAATTTTGATGCAGATTTCAAATCTCCCTATAACATTATAATTCCTTCTGACTTATATATCCTAAACTGTATAAATAGAATTCTTGATACGTCAGAAATGTAGGAATATAATTCCAGCAGAAATGGTCTGTCTTTCGTCAAAGATTATCTTAATATTTACCTGCAACATCATTATTTATATATTACACAATGTTTGACTTTTGATTCTTGAAAAAGTTTAAAGATTATACAAATCGTATCATAAATCATTTTTAAACATTTAAATAATATTGTTAATATACATAAAAAAATAAAAAAAAAATATGCAAATATATATTAATATAAACATTTTTTATTTTTTTTGAACATAATTTGAGATATCTGGCGGCTAAAAATATAACTATATAATTTATGAAGTTTATATGAAAACATATGAGAAAACCACCCAGGCATATGAGGTGAAACAGATAGATAGATAGATAGACAGAGAGAGAGAGGGGCAAAAAGGGGGAGAAATCAATGAGTAATATATTGATAGGTGAGAGAGAGAAAGTGAGAGATAAAATATAAAGAGAAAGCCAAAGAGAGATAGATATATCTTCTATAATACAAAGTAGAACGATGTCTGTCTGTCCGTCTGGCTGTCTGTCTGTCCGTCCGTCCGTCCCTTAAGATCTCGGTAACCACTGAACCGATCGGATTCTACTCTTCAGGGAATATACCTACTGGTCCTGTGGTGGTTTTAGGCTATTTTCTTGGTGGGTGGTACACCCCTAACCCCCCCAAAAAACAAAAAATCCCCCCCATTTTTTTTTCGTAGAAGATTTCCTTGGTCCTTTTACGTATTTCGCCAAAAAAAAAATTTTATCAACTCTTGGGGCAAAGCCCCTAGAGGCTAGGGGCGAAGCCGCTAGTATAATACAAAGTAGAACGATGATTGTTTGTCTGTCTGTCTGTTTGTTTGTAGCGAAGGATCTCGCTAACCGCTGATCCGATCGGGTTCTTCTTTACAGGGTAGCTTCTCATAGGTCCCGGGAAGGTTTTTAACTATTTTCTTTGGGGGTTGGACACCCCATTTAGGAGCCCCTTTAAATACAGTGCTCCTAGATACTAGAGGCGAAGCAGCTAGTATATGTATAAAAAGAGAGAGAGAGGGAGAGAGAGACAGAGAGAGAGAGAAAGATAGAAAGGAAAAAGTAGTGAAACTTTAGGTGAAAGCAGGAGAGAGAATGTTTTCACAACAGATACAAATATTTTAAAGCAGTCTTTCTACAACAATTTTGTCTGCACTTTTTACTTTTGAATAGTGAAAATACTAAACCAAAACTGAAAATTCAATTAGCTGTCTGTATCACAATAATTCAAGTTTTTGATTTGTTAGTCTATTAAAATTTTTTATACATCTGACCCATTTGAGTTCTAAATTTCAAGAAATCTTAAAATTATACAAGGAATGGCTTTAGGTTATTTTCAGATTAGAGTATTTATTGTTTTTCTGCCCCTTACCTCCCCAGTGAATACAGATTTCCGAAATGCTAAAAGCGCATTTGTTAGTAAAATAACCATTAGTGTATTCACTGTAAATGTGAGTAAGAAGTTGAATTCATGAAATATTAATTTTTATAGGGCTTGGTAGCCTTACATAAATCCTAAATCTTTTAGAAAGAAAGTTTCACAATAACTGCAAATTTCTTTTTTATATTATATTAACAGTAAAGTTACTTAGGATGCTATTTAAATTTTCATTAATAAAAGTATTACCAAATATCAATTTTATCATTATTTTTACAAATTTTAATTATTAAAAGATATTCTCATCATCAATATTGTTCAAATTTTATAATTTTGTTTCTTTTAAACTTTTTGTGTCATAATACCTAGCGGCAAATTTTTAAACTTCATTTAAATGATAAAGTAGCATAGTCATGGTATGTTAGAAATGAATAAAAGAAAGTAAAGGAAGAAAGTATACAGAAAAGGGATAGGGGAAGTAGATAAAGAAAGGAGAGATAGAGAGAGAGAGAAAGAGAGAGTGTTGTATGTATAAAAGTAAGGCAAAATACAAGATACAAAATAGTGAATGAGAGAGAGAGAGAGAGAGAGATAGAGAGAAAGATAGAGAGACAGAGAGAAAGAGAGAGAGAAAAATAGTGGTATGCATAAGTGTAAAGCCAAATACAAGAAACAAAATAGAGAGTGAGAGAGAGAGAGAGAGGGAGATGGAGAGAGAGAGACAGAGAAATAGAGAGAGAAGGAGAGAAAAAGTTGGATGTAGTAAGGCGAAATACAAGTTAAAAGGGATCAAGTCAAGCTGAGTATGCCAATAGCCTGTTTTGGCACACGCTACTTGACTTGGGGGAACATTGGCATACTCTACTTGACTAGGGGGAATATTGGCACACTCTGCTTTACTTGCCGTAATATTGGCATACTCTGCTTTACTTGTCAAGATATGCTTTTTCTAAAATTTTGAAATAATTTATGTATAAATACGAGCGGCTCCACCCCCCCCCCTCGATGTCTCTAGGGGCATTTGAGGGAAGGAGAGAGCTGAAAATCTCCTTTACATTTAAGTTTTAAAAAGAAAAACTATTGTAACAAAATCATGGTATTTTAAAGGACCAACAAGAAGCTTTATTGAAAGAAGAACCATAACAGTCCATCGATTAATGATATCTTTTATTTTGAAATTTTAATGGTTTTAGGCTAATTTTCATAACTTTTCTACTACTTGGAATAGAGAGCTCCTAGATGCTAGGGACGCAACTGCTAGTTTATATATTTTACGTACATAAAGTATTAAATTTGTAGGTTGAATTATTATAATATAAATCGGAAAATATGTTAAATTCATCTTTTTTTTGTTATGCTGCTTTGTTTGATAAACTATTGGCATACTATGCTTTACTTGATGAAATATTGGCATACTATGTTTTACTTGGGGGAATATTGGCATACTCTACTTGACTAGGGGGAATATTGGCACGCTCTGTTTTACTTGTTGTAATTGGCACACTCAGCTTTACTTGATCCGTTAAAAGCTTAAATTAAAGCTTTCTCTTAGTTGAACTTGGGATAATTAACAGGGAGGAAGGGGTCATTGGGCTATTTTTACACTTGTCCCCAAAGTTTTAAAATAACTATTTCTCATTCGTTGGCTTTACAACTTTTGGGGACTAGAAATTTTGTTGGTTGGTTCATTGAGTTGAGTGTCCTAACGTTTCAACCACTAATTGTATCTTTTTTGAATTGTAATCTACAGAAAAAGTGAATTTATTAATTATCGTCGGGAATGTTAATAATTTATTGGCCATTGTCTTATCCCTGAATAAAAGAGTGAGAAAATTAAGGAAAAGCTGCAAGTGTAAATTTTGGAGAAAGCAGTAAAAAAGTAACAAGTTTATGTTTCACAAGGATGGCAAAATCCATAAAAGCGAAGCTGTGAAACGATAGGACGAACGAATATTAACACTTGTAGAGTGTCATAACTGAACAAGCAGAATATAAATGTATAAGCCTACCTAAACAAAGTAAATATTTTTTAACCGATTTCTCTTTCTTGCTAATTAAATTCTGACGTTAAAAATATAAAGAGTTAAAGTCTTTTATTACAACTAAAAGAAATAGATTTAAGACAGAAGGCGTGTATATATATAGAAGGTGGGAATACTATTATTGCATCTAAAAGTCTTCAACTCTAAAGATGGTGTTTTTCTTAGGGAGTGAGGGGATATAATACTATAAATTACACAGTAGCTTTTTTTAATTAAATTTCTTTTTTCTTAACTAAAAAACTTTGGGTACTTTAATTGACTTTTGATTGGTATGTTCACTTAATCACTTAATCAACCTATAATCATTTTACAAAATGGGTAATTTTGATTATCATAATTGGGATTGTCCCTTCTGAGTTTACACCACCCATTCTGCCTTTGTTCTGTAAAAAGTCTCCAATATTTTATGCTTCAAAAATTGTAAAGGTTATTTAAGATCTTATAAACTGAAACTACATTTAAAATTAACGTAATATTTTCATTGTGATAGGGATTAGAATTCCAGCATAAATGAAGGATGCATAAGATTTATTGATATTGAGTTTATTTATTGCTTCTGTAAGAGTATATTAAATAACAAAAATATTTTTAATGCTTCTAATAGATTTAGATTTTTAAAAGATAATAGATTGCATTTACTGTAATGATAAACATTTATATGTATTTAAAAAAATATAAAAGTTAAAAAAGGCTCTACATATAAGTAATTTAAATATTCAGTATATTTATTAATGATATCTAGCGTCAAAAGTTTTAACTATGTAATACAGAAGTTTTGAAAATAATTTACACACATAGTTAGTGTAAAGGAAGGAAAAGAAATAGATAGATAGATAGATAGATAGATAGATAGATAGATAGATAGATAGATAGATATATAGATAGATAGAAGATAGATAGATAGATAGATAGATAGATAGATAGATAGATAGATAGATAGATAGATAGATAGATAGATAGATAGTTAGATAGATAGATAGTTAGATAGATAGATAGATAGATAGATAGATAGATAAATAGAAAAAGGGAGAGAAAAAAAAAAGAGGGAGAGAGTTTTATGTATAATGTTGGGCAAAATATAAGATACAAAATAAAGAATGATAGAGAGAGAGAGAGAAATACCAGATAATAAATAGAGAGAAAACGAGAGAGAAATAGGAAGAAAGAGAATTAAAGTAATATATATAGTGTGATAAATAGTATTTGTAACCCTGTTCCTTTCTCAAAGGCCTTGTACCGTCTGTGGGTCTTTCAAATCAGCTGAATCTTTCAAAAATGTAAATACAACAGGGTGCTGGCAAAAGAACAAAAAGCAAATTGGAAACTAATGTGAACACAAGGACGCCCAAGCTTTTTACTTTGAATGAGGGGTTCCATACGTTTGAGGGGAGTAATCTAACGTATTTTAAAAAAAACTTGTGGGGTGTAAAATAAGAGATTTCAAAGTCTAAAGGGGTGAACACCCCTTTACCCCTTTTCTTGGACGTCTATGTATGAGCTGCAATGATATTTGCATTCATCCTAGTTAAATTCGTTTTGCATTGTCTAGATACTGTTCAATTGTTGAAAAATATTTTGAAAAATAACTACTGATCTCAAAAAACTGACAATAACCCAATTACTTAAAATAAGGACATAGTTAATTTGCCACCACCTGAGAGAGAGCTCAAAAATAATTGAAATTAACGTAAATTTAGGCAAAAAATAAATTTGGGAACATCTGCAATATATTAGTTCTACATTTGTCGCTAGATGTCACTAAAAACTTGATAATTTTGATGTGCAACAAAGTATTCACATCATTAGGAAAAATGTCTTGTTAATCACAAATAACTAGGTTTAAAAATACAGTATGTAAATCGGAAAAGATGATCATGAATATAATTTTAAAGTTAGGAGCCTAGTTGTGAAAAATTGATAATCACAGTTTTAAATACCTACCTTAAGCTTAGACAGAAATTGCAATTTTACACAAAAATTGTCCCTTTCTTTTTCAAAAAGCAGAAGAAAGCATTAAACAGCTGAAATTAGAAAGCAAAGTTTAATGAAATTATTTTTCGTCTTCTGAGCTTTAGGTCTTTGCAATTGGAAATCAAATAGTATTATAGTAAGCTCTTTATACATCTATACTATAAGTTTATTGAAAGAGAGATGGAAATACCAGATAATGAATAGAGAGAAAACGAGAGAGAAATAGGAAGAAAGATCTAGAATAGTGTTTTGAAAAACACATTCTTAGAGGGTTTGTTACCCTTTTAAAAATCGACAACAATACAGGAGAGCAGAAGAAGGAGATTTTGAAATCCTTGATAATAGATCATATAAATAATTTATGCATTGTATAAAGTGTATTTCCTAAAATTTAGTTTTAACTAAAATTACATTAAAAATTATAAAAAACCTAAATTTAAATTTGCCTTATAACATTTTATGCAATATAAATTTTTATATTAGAATTTATTTGATTTATAGTCTTTTTATTTTAATAATTTTGTAAAATAATGTTTACTAGTGTTAAAAATCCTAACTAAATTTGATGCCTTAGACGTCTGAAAAAAAGACAATTCAAAACCACTCAAGTAGAAATTACCCTTAGCTACAACCATTCACATCACCTACCTCCCCCCCCCCCCCATCCTTACTTTTAAATTAAAATGGAAATAAAGAGGATTTAGATGCAACGTGCAATAACCTAGCGGGGCTACTTAAAATAACTTAACTTAACCCAACCTAAAAATAGACCAAATCTAGTCTCTCTCCCTTATTTTTTTTCTAAAAGGAGGAGGGTGGTTATCATTGCTCTATGGGTATTTTGTGTGAAAGCACCATTATCAAATTTACATTGTCTGTCTGGTATGGTTTCCAAGGACATCACATTACTGCTATAAAACAAGTTGTTCAAGGTATTATTCCGTATATAACATTGAATAAATACCATTTTAGGAACCGCTAACTTCCTGGTTTATTTAAAAATCATTATAAAGAGGAGGAAAAGTATAGTGAAAGAGATAGATAGATAGATATAAAGATAGAGAGAGAAATATATAGATAGATAGTTATAGAGATAGATAGATATACGCTTTAAAAAACAACTAGCGCGCGTCTCTATTATTAGTGTTTGTGTGTAAGAGAAAGAGTATTAGAGACAGAGAGATGGATGGATATATAGAGGGAGTAATAGAGAGAGAAAGTGAGAGACAGAAAGATAGAGAGAAAGGAATGAGAGAGAGAGTGAAAGAAAGAGAGAGAGAGAGAGAGAAAGTGAGAGACAGAGAGAGAGAGAGAAGAATTTATAGAGAAATAATTGAGATAGATAGATGTACTCTTTAAAAAATAATTCTAACATGCCTAATTTAACGAAAAAAGCTATTTGTCTCAGACGTACGGACGGACGGACCTACTCTAATTATAGAAAAGCTTCGCTTTTAAAAACTCGCGCGCGTCTCCATTATAGTGTTTGTGTATAAGAGAAGAGTAAGAGAGAGAAAAGAGAGAGAGATTTGGAGATATTTAGAGGGAGTGATAGAGACACTAAGATATAGAGAAAAGAATGAGAGAGAGACAGAGAGTAAGAGAGAAAGTGGAAGACAGAAATATAGAGAAAAAAGAAAGAGATAGAGAAAGAATAATTTCATCGTAAGTGTTATGTTGGTCTTAATTTTTTTGTAAATATCCTTATAAAAAAGGGAAATTCCTTAAACAAACTTTAATTTAAGTGCTTATGATGATTACTGTTAATTTTTTGCTATTTCATTCAAAGTTATAGTTGCAATGTGAAAACACTATAATAGATCTATATCATTAAAGTAATGGGAGGGGAAGGGTTAAGTAGCTGAATGTTCCTGCAACATAGACCATGTGCCGACTCTCAATTGGGTCATTGAATATCAGCCAATAGTGTCAGAAAAATTGACACAACCAAGTCGCTACAATACAGCAGAAATCACTTTGGTAGCGGACGAAAAAGATCCCCAACAATGGATCTCCAGGTAGTTATCTAGATCATAAATCTTTATTATCTATACAGTTATTAATATATTGATTACCATCTTAATCATCTGCATTTTTATCCAGGGATCCTAAGTGATAAGACAATGGATAATAAATTGGTGAACATAACAATATGAGAAACAAAATTACTCCTTCTGTATATCAAAACTATCAGTTGAAACACTTAACTTTTTATGTGAACCAACCAATCAAATTTTATAAAAATTCCCGAACGTCTTAATGATAAAACTTTGGATACTATTGTAGTGAACAGTCTAATGCCCATTTCAGTAATTTTGCTATTTCACAAAAAGCTGTTGTCGCAATATGAAAACACTGTGAAAGATAAATTAATTGATTATCATATTAAACACCTGTATTTGAATCCTAATGTTATTTCATACTAAGTAATCACAATAACATTTCAGCATGTATACTAGTGTAATTGTACTGTTAAACCAGCAGTCAATTGTTTGGGGAAGCAATTATAATGTATTAATATTATGAACAGGTGTAATTTTATTTTTAATGAAAGACCAAATTTTAGTTTTAGTATTTCCCGCTAGAGGAATTAATTATTAATATAGTTAATATTTTTTCAAAAAATGTTTAACAAGATATTTTCTTTAGATTTAATTTGCTTTAATATGCAATAAATTAATTTTAAAAAATAGCATTCTAATCGTCAGATAATATCTTATAAATAAAGTAAAATTTTAAATTATGAAATCATATTTAAGTTTGAAAATCATACCATTAGATGTGGTATCAGGTTCTTCCAACTTTCTGTTTTGTATTATTTATGAAGGTTTTAAACCGTTTAAAATCCATAACCATAAAACTAACCGGTAAATGAGCATCCTTAATATCGAAGCTTTATAATTAGTTGGTAGCATTAGGTAAATTAGTAATCTATAAAGTCTGATATTATTTATAAATTGGATGCAAAATTGTATAAATATACAGGCTTCTGTTTAAGATACTTTTTACTTTGGATACTCCTAGGTAGGTGTATCCAACCCCTTAATTTTGCCATTGGATTGTATACACAACACATTACTTTACACGCCTCTTTTTAATAAAACATTTTTTTGGTCCAGTTAGATTTATGAAGGTTAAAAACGAGTTATTCAACAACATGCCCTTGTTAGCTATGAACAACTAAGGAACACGCATCTTGCATTGTTCCATTTTAGGAAAGAAATGTATTGGTCTATGGCAGGTTTTATGCTGTTTTGGTAAAGTTATGCATAGGGAATAAGCCTTTTCCTTATTTACAATACATTTAATAAATCAGAAGAGATTTTTTTAGTGCTCAATAGGAACTTTCAGGTAAATCAATCACATGGAATTCACCAAGAAAAAAAAATAATCTTCTTATTTTGGGAAACTGCTAATTTTCTTCTATTTACAAGATGTTGAGAACCTATCATTTCAAAGGCAGAAAAATAGCCTAAAACAATAATAGTTATTTCTCGCACCGTATTAAAACTAGTCTTAATCTTATGATTGTTCATTTTTATATTCATAAAAAGCTGGATATAATACAATGCTAGACATAGTTTTTTCATATGGATTAAAACCGGTTCTTGTCCACCGGATTCGAATGAATATGAGAAAATAGTCTTAAACTATCCTGGGGTTAATGTGAAACTTTCTTTAACTCATTTTTAAAACTGTAAATGTTCCTTATTGTTTGTATATTTATGCTGCGCTACTTATGAACATAATGGTGGACAGTGGTGGTTGCCCTCAAAGTGTCTAGTTGAGCAGATACTCCCCACTTATCTTGAGTCAGTTTAGGTTGGGTTATATATTGGGTACTGGGTAAGCCTTGCAAGTTTAGGATACTGCTGTTATAGACCCAGAAGGGTCAAAGCCCTATCATAAGGGTTAGGCATAAACAAAAACAAGGATGACAACCTCCATAAAAGCGAAGCTCTGAAATGGAAGGACAAACGAATATTAACACTTGTAGAGTGTAAGAACTGAATAAACTGAATATTAATGCATATGTCTATACAAAATTATAATAAATTTGATGGAAAACTGATTAAATACATGTTACTGTTTAAGGACATACTGACATAAAACTCCACAACGAACACCTCTGGCCGCAGCGCTCGGCTCCCTAGCCTATAACCTAACCTAACCTAAAGTAGTTGTTAAGGGGGGGAGGGAGGGTACTTAAATTTACAAAATTGAAAAAAAAATTCTAATAGGAGCACGCCATACTTTGATAAATCACAATTTATACTTTTTTTGTACCACCCAATCATTTTATATTGTTGTTTATTTATTTATTCTATCTATTTAGAGGGGAAGTTGATCATATATTTTAATGTCATTGGATTTGTGAATGAGCAAATTCACTAATGCAAAATTTTACTTACAGGTAAAGTTCTAATTTTATATGCAAAGCAAGAGGCAATATAATCGCCACATAAATATTATTAAGGCCTGACTACAGACCACCAGCTCCTAACTTGGCAATGATTTGCATGTTAATTATAAATTATTTTATATTCTATTTAGATGTTGTTCTGTCTATCTCTCATTTATAATTAATTCATATAGAATACGAAAATTTGTAAATATTATTTAATTTACAAATAATTACATCAGGACAAAATACATTAATTTGAGTGAGATTTATAGGTTTAATGGTAAAAATATAGACCTCTAGCGACAATTATGTAAATTAAAATCTTTAGGAAAATCAAAATTCAACCAATTTTCTGTTTAAAAAGGATTCGATATGTCCAAAGACAAATACTTACACCAAAATTACATCACAGTAGAGTTCTATAGAAGGAAAAATTCTATTGTAAGGCAATAGCTTAAAATAGCTAAGGGAACCCTTTGACATTATCCATTGTTCATTATAAAAGAGCAGATGGGCTTTAGATCCCCTAAAGGTGATAGCACAGGATAACTTTACTAAAATTTACAAATAAGCAGGTATAGGACAAGGAAAGATTTTGATAGGGAAAAGAGATTTGTATAGTAATTAGACTCGAATTCTTCGATTCACTATAAAAAAAAAAAAAATAAAAATAGGAGAAGATGAAAGAGAGAGAGAGAGAGAGAGAGAGAGAGAGATAGAGGAAGAGAGAGTGAGAGAGAGAGAGAAAGAGAGAGAGAGGAGAGAGACATAAAATGAGTGAGAGAGAAAAAAAAAGTGAGAGAGGAGAGAGACAGAGAGGAGAGAGACAGAGATGGAGAGAGAGAGAGAAAAAAAAAGTAAAATAGCAAGACAACTAAATAACCATTAATAATTCTGTGTTATATAGATGGTATCTCTGATAGATAAGTCAGATAAGGTTTAATTAGAGTATTATATTCGCTAATTAACTACTGAATCAGGATAGCCAAACAAATTATTCAAATTAATAATAATATAAATAACTCTATCATTAAAGAATTTAAAATCAGTACATATAAGTATATTTTCTGTGTGTTCACTAAAAGTGTCGGAATAGGTGTGGAAAAAAGGGATGTATACATACAAAAGTATTTTTTCTGTGTATTCACTAAAAGTGTTGGAATAGGGGTGGAAAAAAGGGATGTATTGTATACATACAAAAGTATATTTTCTGTGTATTCACTAAAAGTGTTGGAATAGGGGTGGAAAAAAAGGGATGTATATATAAATTAGTATATTTTGAATATTTTCTGTGTTACTAAAAGTGTTTAAATATGGGTGATAAAAGGCTTTTGGTTACATATTTAGACACAAGAGCAGATGCTATTCTGAAAAGCAAAGCTTTTCTATAATTAGGGTCGGTCCGTCCGTACGTCCGTCCGTCCGTAACGAATAGCTCTTTTCGTTAATTTAGGCATGTTAGAATTGTCCTATCGATTTCAAATTTTGCATTGTGATTCCTTTAATAGTTGGGTACGATTTAGAAAGCGTAGCAAATCTATAATCATCACCAAAATGTCCGTATGTCCATTTTAAACATGTTGATTTTTTACTTTTTTAACAACTAATTTTTATGTGATCTAATCATCTGATTTTTGGTATATTGATTCCTGGGACAACAAAGTATACTGTAATAAGCGAAGCAACTCTATAATCAAGTCCTAAAAATGTAAGTATGTCCATAAACATTATCCTGTATCAAGCAGTTTTCCAACAAATTTACTTACAATTTTGCTTTGACTCCTTTATATTATGATTATTCAGTTCTGACACTATACAAGTGTTAATTACCGTTTGTCCTACCGTTTCAGTGCTTCGCTTTTATGAATGTTGTCATCCTTGTTAGCATAGTATTATAGACAGCTTTCCACGGACGTAAAAATGTAAAATCTTAAGATTAGAACAGTTTTGTTATGCCCAAGGGACCGAAGGCCACGTCTGACAAAACTTGTATTTTTTTATTTTTATTTTAATAATCGTAGAAAATTTTCTTTGACACGATGCTATACATGATTTTTCAGTATGGCTGAGAACCAGTTCTAAAAGTGTTGGAACAGTGGTGGAAAAAAGCCTTTGTTTATTTAGACAAAAGCAGATTTATAATAGTTATTTCATAGCTTTCCGCGGACATAAGAATTTAAAATCTAAGATTAAAAACAGTTTTGTTAGACCCAATTGACCGAAGCCCAGGGCTAACAAAACTAAAATTGATTTTATACTTTTTATTTTAATATTCGTGGAAAATTGTCTGTAATACAATCCTTGATTATTCAGTATAGCTGAGGACCAGTTTTAATCCACCTGATACTAATCAGTTTCAAAGCCATAATGAATTTTTTATCATTATTTCCCAGCTACAGTTAAGTATAGCATAGGAACTGGCTTAAAATACTAGTTTTATGTTTGTACATTTTCACATTCATAGAAAACTGAAGTATAATACAATGCTATACGTAATTTTTCAGTTGTGCTAAATATCGGATATTTATTGGATTCATAGACATGTTGCATAGTCGAAATATGTAGTAAACTACTACATAAACATAAATGATCTTCAGCTGTTTCTTATTAATTTGACAGTAGTTCAATTTTTATATATAAATATATAGCATGTATCTACAATTCTTTCTATAATCAAATTCATTAATTTATCAAAATAATAATGTTTTTTTTTTCAAATTTACTTATTTAGTTTTTAATATTAAAACTTTTAAAAAGTATAAAAATTTGAATTTAAAAGTTAATAGTATTTAAAAATTATTTTGAGATACCTAGCGGTATAAAAAATAACTACATATTTATCAATTTTGTAAGAAATTGAAAGAGAGATAGAGTATAAGCGTGTGTATATGAGAGAGTATTTGAAAGAGAGAGAGAGAGAGAGAGAGATAGAGAGAGAGAGAGAGAGAACAATTTTAAAACAACAAAAAATTGTCATTTTCCTACATTCAATCATATAGAGTCATTTTGTCTGTCTGTTAAGGTTTCGCTAACACCTAAACTGATTAGGTTATTTATGTTAGGAAAGCTTCATTTTAATTTTATTTCAGTGAACTGTATTTAATTGGGTTTAAGGCTATTTTTCTGTTTTCTTTAGACATGTATATGGATGGTTTAAGGCTATTTTCCTAACCGCCCCTATCCATAGGCTAGGTGCGAAGATGTGTACAGAAGGATCTTGCTAACTGCTGCTAACCAATTTGTATTTTCATTACAAAGTAGCTTCTTATAGGTCCTGAAAAAATGAACCCCCCTAAAAGAACTAGCACAACTATACTTGAATGACCCTCTCATAACTAGAATTCCAACCCCCCTCAAGGTTCCCTATAGGCCTCTAGGGGGGCAGCCACTAGTAAAAAATACAGTAAGCTTAGTGTATGTATGTAGGCCGATTTTTGACTGGGTGAGCCATATCTAGAGTCGTTAAAAGAACTCAGCAGTGTTAACTGTTAGAGTTCCATCATAAAGTTGCCGACATCGCCGCGATTCATTTTTAAATGTTGCAACCTGAGAGCCTAACATTGGTATCTCTATCATTGACACTATTAAGACTTGTGAAGATCACTAATATTTATGAATTTAAATCAAAAATAAATATTCATTTTTAATAAATTGTAAAAAATAAATTGTAAACTACGATTTTTTTAGTCTATCCTTAGCCAAACAAAAGCTCTTGTTTATTTTTGTTTAAAAATTTTGACATCTTGCGGCCAAAATTAAAGCTATAAAATAAAAAAAAGTTAAGATAAAATAATATTTAAATAAATGAATCTTGGAGGGCAAGGGGGGGGGGCAAAGATAGGAAGGAGTGAAAGATGAAAGGAAAAAGTGAGAGAGAGGGAACAGAGAGAGAGAGAGAGAGAATCATGAGGGGGGAAAGAAAAAAGGCGGCAGCAGTTTTACTACTTTTTTTGTAGTAATTGGAGAGAAGGGGGGAGGAGACACATAACATAGTGTATAAAAAGTTGTTGTACTCGCGCCTAATATGACTGTGTGTATGTGTGTGTACTATAAAATATGTATCTGTGCGACCTAATTCCCTTCTACATATATCTCAGAGTCAAATATAGTGGCTGTTGTCAAGGATCTATGAAGAGATAAGACAATGGCTGAAATATTATTGTACATCCCCAATGATTATACCCTTCTGTATAATTAAATTAGTGGTTGAAACCTTTGAACACTAAACTAAATGAACTACCAATCACATTCAATAAAAATCTTCTATAGGTTGTTAAGCCAACAAATAAGAAAACGTTATTTAAGACTTTGGGGACTAGTGTAATAAACAGCCTGTCCCCTTCCTCCCTGGGTCGTTACTGTAACATCTAGAAAACAGAGAAGCTCACAAATAAAAATTAATTCAAAACTAGACAGACAAAAATTGAGATTTAAAGTTGGAGAAAAAACACATTTTTTATAAACACAAATGAATAAATATTACTTGAATCTTACACAAGATTATCATGTACTACATTATATAAAGTGAAACTTGTAGCTGGCGAAAAACAAATGAAATAGATTAAACTAGTTTAGTCAGCCCAGAGGGACTAAAGGCTCGGATTTTCAAAACTGTTGTAAATTAAAGATTTTTATTTTAATATTTGTGGAAAACTGTCTGTTATATGATGTTATACATAAATATTGATTATGTTTATCATTTCATGAAATCTTTATTTAAGTCCGAACAGCTTTTAGCTAGGTTTTAACTCTTAAAATTAAGAAACCTCAAGGAGCTGGGAGCGCAGCTGCTAGTTCATTTTTGTATGGGAGTTTAGGATTAGAATTCTGTATCCTTATACTAAAGTAACAGGATGTCTGTGTGTTTGTACCGAAGGATCTCACTAACTGCTGAACCAATCGGGTTCTCCTTAACAGGGTAGCTTCTCATAGGTCCCGGGAAGGTTTATAACTATTTTCTTGGGGAGTGGGACACACCCACCCCCCCCCAAAAAATAAAAAATCCCCCCCCAAATTTTTTTATTTTATTTTTTTAACTAAAATTAAAAATGAGGGGAGGTGCACCCCCCTCCAAAAAAATAAAATTTTCGCCCCCCCCCAAAAAAATTTTTTTTTTTTATTTTTCTTTTAAAATATAAAAGGCCTCTAGGGGCGTCATATGTAATTAATATGGAGATAACTCCTAAAAAATTAATATTCTTTTAATATTTATTTTGTAACCTTTAACAAATTCTAAATATTTAGTATCTAATTCCGGTGTTTTAAAACACCTTTTTTGTTGTTGTAAATTATAAATTGTATTTTATATTTTCAATGTTACATAATAATTTAAAATTAAGATTATTGAAAAGTATTTATCTATTTATATTTCTAAAAAATTGTTGTTATTTGAAATAAAAATTAGAGATATCTAGCGGTTAAAAGTCTAACTACATAAGTATAATATTTGTATAGGGGAAAAAGAAATAGAGAGAAAGAAAGAGAGAGAGAAAGAGGGGAAGCGAGAGTGAGAGAGATAGAGAGAGAAAGAGAGATAAAGTAAACATGGATGGAAAAGGTAAAGAAAAAATGTATGTGAATATTTTGGTGAAAGCAGGAGAGTATAAGTACATAGTGTACAAAGATATTATACGACAAAAATACTCAATTCCAAAAGCAAAGCATTTCTATACAAAAAAAACTTATAATTACTGGCGAGTACGACCCTAGAGTTCTCTGAGGGAGCAGAAAGTCGTCTCTAAACATTAATTTTTTTTTTTTTTTGGGGGGGGGGTCGGGTATGAACAATATTTGGTTTTTATTATTACTCACTGTGGGCTAGAATTGAATCAAGACAAAAGTAAGTGCCGAGCCCTGGGACCTATGTATGGAGAAAATAGACATAAAACCATGATTATTCCAGGTAAAACCAAATTATTTCAGCGGGGGCTTTTTGAGAAAATTAGATTTGAAAATTTCAAGTTCAATTTTCACCCCCTAGGAGTTGCCGCATAATCATGACAAGAAAAGCAAATATTATTTATTTTAAATTTTGAACAACTTTGCTTTTATAAAGTTCTTCATAAAACCACTCCCGAAGGGAGTTAATAAATGGCCATTTTTATCACTTGCTTTGCAAAGGTCACGAAAATTCAGCCTAAAATAAATCATATATAGAGAGGTTTTAAGGAGGACTTCATAAAAGCAAAGTTGTTCAAAATTTAAAATAAATAATATTTACTTTTCTTGTCATGATTATGCGGCAACTCCTAGGGGGTGAAAATTGAACTTGAAATTTTCAAATCTTATTTTCTCAAAAAGCCCCCGCTGAAATATTTTGGTTTTACCTGGAATAATCATGGTTTTATGTCTATTTTCACCATACATAGGTCCCAGGGCTCGGCACTTACTTTTGTCTTGGTTCAATTCTAGACTACAGTGTACTTGGATCTTAAACCAGATTATCATGTACTCTAATAATGTGAGACCTGTAGCTGGTTGTAATAACTAATATTGAAAGAGATTGAACGAGAGAGATCCAAGCAAACAATTAAAAACTTCATTAAACTATGCAGGACATAATAAGTGTTTACACAGATATTTCATGACAAAAAACACTTAAATATACATCTACTAGCGGCTACGCCCTAGAGCCCTCTAATTTAAATGTTTTTTTTTTATTTTAATTATTTAATTTGAGAAATTATTTGTGTTGCGTACGATTTTTTTGTGATATTTCTTGGGAGGGTACTAGTACCCTCCACTAATATAGTGTCATATATTTATGTTGTGATGTCATATATTTAAGTTTGCAGACATATGTTAGTTGTTACTCTTAATTACTCTTTAATTGCTCTCAGAAAGAATAAAGAGAAAATATATTTAAGTCAGTTGATATTGAGAGTCCTAACACAGAACATTATCTGGTTTGGGTTCGAGTCTTTATTAAGACCAATACAGCTATTCACAGACATCCTACTACTTTAGACAGTTTGCATAGGCAGATATTCTACCCCTTCAAAGTGCATAGTTAATTAATACATTGTATTAATTAAACAGACAGTCATCCTGTTGCTTGGTGTCCTGATATACAGACAGACATCCTGCTACTTCAGAACTATCCAGCTTTGAATAATCAGTAGTTTTGACTTATTAACATATTTAATCATTTCTAAATATAGTATCAATATATAATCTTATTTACTCAAAAACTGCATTTAATCCAATATAATAAATACTTAAAAATCTGTTTGCATTTTGAATTGAACATTTAGTCTACTCTATCATTAACTTATGTAAGTCTGTCTATATCACATTTGGCGCAGTCTTATTGTGCTACGTGTTATTTAGACCTACTGCTGAGTTAAGGGTGGGGGAAGTGGTGTTTAATTTGGAGTCAATCACTTTTTGAGATATTTTTTTATCTCGGATTTTTCACAGTTTTGTTTTATTCTTTTATATTTTTAACTTGATTTATATTTCAGGTTTCTGTGGAATTTCATTCTTTAACTCTTCTGATCTAAATTTCACGGCGGATCTAGTTCTAGTGCTCGGATATGGCTGATGGTGAAAAAGGAGAGCGGGGTAAAAATGAAGGCAAGCGTGGACGGCCGCCTAAACGTCCTCGGGAGACTGACAGTCAGGATGATGATGGAACTCCCGAAAATTGGGAGGAGGAGGATGCTGCGGCTGAGGATGCTGGTGCAGGTGCCAATGCGAATGTAGAGTTGGCGTTGGGCGAGGTGGAGAATGACGTTGTGCCTGAAAGCATAAAAAAATATGTTAGGGCAATGTTGCAGGAGCATACGACTGTCAAAGGTCAGGTGGATAAGTTAACGGCGGCGAATAAACGGCTGGAGAATAAGGTGAAAGAGTTTAAGAACTCTGATGAGCATAAGAAGTTAGGTTATGATGTTGATTTGGCTACTATTAAGAAAAAGGTGGCGCAATTGCCAGCGGATGGGGATATTAGCGGTTTTTTGTATGAGACAAGTAGGGGGGCTAGTGTATCTGCAGTCAAAGCGACGGGAGATGATTCGTTTAATACATCTTTCATTAATCGTTTGAGTGTGGAGGCTAAATTGGATTCTACAAATTTTGAGGCTAAAAGGGTGAAAAGTGCTCCTGGACATTTGAAGTTTTCGCAGATTGAGTTTTTGGGTCCTGTTGGGAATGGAAATTGGATGAATGTTCGTGAGAGTTGTCTGACCGAATATGAGAATCAATTGTTGGATATATTTCCTTTAATTGAGGAAAGGGCTGAAGTGCTTAAGGCCTATAAAAAGGTGGCCGGCGGTAGTGTAAGCCAACAGACTGTAGAGGAGCAGTTTAAGGAGTTTTGTCTTGTAAGAGGAGTCAAGTGGGATAGTGATTTTGTGCGGGATGCTCCATTTTGGGATGGAAACATTGATTTTGAGGATTATTTCTTATCCTTATGGAGGGTTGCTAGGTTCGCAAAGTTGGAGGATCCTATGCTTTTCAAGGACGTCCTGTACAATAGGATTTTTGAGTGCAAAGGGAAGAAGATGGGGAGGCTTATTACGCCGGAGGCTAATGCTTCCTTAAGTGCTTTAGGTTATTACCTGTTGATAAGAAGGTTGGTGATACCCTTTGCTGATACAGAGTCGGCTACCGAATTCTTTTACGCCCTGAAACAAAAGAGTGGTCAGAATGTGGATGTGTTTTTCAATGCTAAGTTGCGGCTGTTTAGGCTTATGCATCCTGGTCAAATTTCTAGACAATCTTGGCGTGATTTTTACAATAATGTGGCTAAGAATTTGCTGTTTTCTGATTTAGCTAGAGATATGGCTAATTTCATTGAATCTATGCATTACCTGGAAGATTACAGTGCTTTCTTGACTTATTTGATTCGCAGAGGTCAGCATTATATAAGCTGGGCTCGTTCTGGACACGTGTCACCTGAAAATGTAACGTCCTGTTATTCTCAGGCTATGGAAGGGTTGAGGCTAGAGGATTCTAGGGAGGTAAAAGCTAGGCCTGTAATCAGTGAAGTGCATGTATCTGATATGGAGGGCAGGACAGAGATTGGCGATAATAATGCGTGGATTGAAGGGGATGATGATATTCCTTGGGATCAGGTTGAGAACGTGATTGGGGCTCTGAATTCGAAGGCTAAAACTATGATTTGTTGGTATTGTGGGAAAAAAGGTCATGTAGTGGCTAGTTGCTGGCAGAAGAGAGACGGCAAGCCGCCAGCTCCTGATTCTCGCATAGGAAAGACCAAAGCTAAGTTTTTCTCAGCCGGTAGCGAAAAGAAAGAGGGTCCTGGAGTGCCTAATAATAGGGTAATACCTGAGCAGTTTCTGAAGAAGACAGTCAATCAGGTGGGGCCTGTTGTGGATTCTGAAAAGAGCAGAGATGAGAAACAGTATGAGGCTATGATTGCTGACATAGCCAGAAACAATTTTCAGCAATATCCTATGTAATGGATATGATTGATTCGATATATAAATTTCATTTTGGGATGAAATTTATAGATCGTTCTTTTATTCGTATTCATTATATAGGCTATAGTACTGTAAATAGTTAATTTTGCTGTTTTGTATTTACATTATTGCTCTCAACTTTATAAAGTATTACTGTCTTGCTTATTCTTCAGTCAAGGTGTGATCGTGTTAATGAAAACATTATATATATATATATTTATATATATATATATATCTACTATATATTATATTTTGATAGGTACCTATGCAAGGTTGAAGTAAATGTTAATACTTCGAAGAGGTACTTACTTGTATAAGAAAAGGCTTGGAGTGTAGCTGTGTGATGCTGGTAGTCTGGGAGATGTACAGGATTTCATAAATCGAACAGTATGTTGGCGGCTGGTGACAGATGGGGGGCTGACTGCTGTGTAGTGGAATGATGTATATCTAAAATATATGGATATATTAATTAATTATAATGACTAGTGTTTTCAAGAGATTGTGAAGTTTTTGAAGATAACGAAAATGCCTATTTGTGCGGATTTAGAATTTTTTGTGCCTGGGGCTGATATTCCGGCGAAGGAGTTAGAATTATTGATACAGGAAATAATTTTAATTCTTTGATATCTAGAGAAATTCTTGATAAACATGGAATTGAGTTTTGTCCTGCTAAATTATCAGCGTATTCAGTAGATTTAAAGAAAGTTAATATTATTGGATATGTTGAGTTGAAATTTAGATTTGCTGGAACTCAAGCTGTGTTTACGGAGATATTTTATGTACCTGAGGTGACGAGTAGGTTGGTAAATCTTGGATCTGATTTTCTGAAAAAGAATAAAATTAATATTTGTTTGGATGAGGATAAGTTTGAATTTTGTGGGGAATCTGTTCCTATTAATTCCTGTTTACAGAAACAGGTGGTGGCGGAGATACAGAAAATTCCTATTTTGTCCGGACGAATGAATTCTGAAATTCCATCTAAACCTACCTTGCCAGGGATAAAGGAGGGGGGTGGGTTTGGAGAGTTATATTCAACGAAGTATAATGTGAAGTTGCTGGATAAAACTATTTTTTATCCTGGAGGATCTACCGCTGTGGTGCATGTGACTGGATTAAAGCATGATGGGCTTTGGTACGTGTCCCCTAATTCTTCTAAGATGACAAGTGGCAATGGGATTATGATTATTGAGGGGGTGTATCAGCCACGGAAAGATAGGTCCTGCGTGCTTAATGTAGTTAATGCGTCAATAAAACCTATTACCTTGCTGAGAAATGTGAAGATGGGGCATTGTTTCATCATGGATAATCAAGATGTCACCTGTAATAAAACAATTAATGAGTTGGATAAGCCAGAAAAGTTGTCGGGGCAAAAAATGCATGAACGGGTACAGTTTATTATTCAAAAATTGAAGTTAGATGAAAACCAGATGATTAAGGAAAATCCAGAATTGAAACCTAGGATTATTAAAATTTGTTTGGAAAATTTTGATATCTTTTCAATGAATGATTCAGATATTGGTGATTGTAGATTAATGACATATAATATAGAATTGTTACCTGGAGCTAAACCTGTGAAGGCCAGAAATATTCCATTAAATCCAGAGTACGATGCTAAGTTGAAAGAACAGTTAACCAAATGGCTGGATGCCGGGATTATTGAGGAGGGTTTCTCGGATTGGTCTAGTCCTATTTTTGCTGTGAAAAAGAAGGCTGCACCTGGAGCAGAGGCTAAGTTGAGGTTTGTCATCGATTTCCGCAATTTGAACAACGTGACTAAGCGGGTGGCGTGGCCGCTGCCACTGATTTCTGATAATCTGACGAAGCTGGGTTCTGGCAAGGTGTTCAGTACTCTTGATTTGACAGCTGCCTACCATTCGATGACTATGGATGAAGACTCTAAACCGTTGACAGCTTTTAGTGCAGCAAACAGGATGTATTTGTTTAACAGGTTGCCATTTGGGTTGTGTAATGCACCCAGCCTGTTCTGTGCTCTGATGGATAAGGTGCTGTCTATCCTGCCAGGTATGTATGGATTCTGTATCAGTTATTTGGACGATCTGATCGTGTTTTCATCAAGTCCAGAGGAACATGTAGAGCATCTGCAGGCACTGTTTCAAGTTCTTAGGCAGGTCAACCTGAAATTGAATTTAGATAAGTGTGATTTATTGACTAGAGAATGCCATTATTTGGGGCATATTATTAGTGCCGATGGATTGAAAATGAATCCTGCATATTTGGAACGGATTAAGGATTGGGGCAAGCCTAGAACAGGGAAGGAGTTGCAGAAATTTTTGGGATTTACTAATTATTACAGAGGATATTTTGCTGATTATGCCAAGAGGTCGTGCATGTTGGATAGTCACAGGAATGACATTATAATAAAGTGGACAGAAGAATTGAACAGAGTATGGACTGAATTTATGGAAATGTTCAAGACTGAGATGTGTAAAGGCTATCCTCAATGGGATAATCCTAATCTTTTTATCGTGGATGTAGATTATAGTTCTCAGTATTTTGCAGGGATTATTTCGCAAGAACAGGATGGTGTAGAGAGAGTGTTTGGTGTCTGTAGTAAAAAGTGTAATGCTGCAGAACAAAATTATCCTTCCTATAAAGGAGAATTAGGTGCATTGGTATATGCATTAAAGAATTTTTTACACTTTTGTAGGTTTCGTGAATTTTTGGTTCGGACAGACAGTATTTCACTAGTGCATTATAAACGTTGGGCTAAAGGATCAATAAACGGTGTCACCTATCGATGGATAACTTTCTTGCAAAGTTTTGACTTTACAGTTATCCATCGACATGGGACTAAGCATGTGAATGTAGATTATTTGTCAAGAACTGAGTTAGATTGTAAGAACCATCGACTGAAGGATTGTCAGGAGTGTAGAGAGACAGATAATAAAATTTTGGATCCTTACCTGGATGATTCACCATTTCTGGATCAAATCTATTCCATCATGCAGGTACATTCTGCAGAGGATGAGGCGGATGTTGAGTTTGTCTGGCAAAGTAGTCTTCAGCAGGACGAGATCCTAAATGAAATAAGGTTATGGATATTGGAAAGGAGACAATTGTCGTCTTATGAGAGGGCGGAGTTATCGGGCAGAAAAGAACTATTGTACAATCTTATTGGCCATATGTATGTGCTAGAGGGGGTTGTAATTTTCAGACAGCCTTTGGCCGAAGGGGGTTTTGTCGAGAGGCCTGTAGTGCCTCTTTCTTTATACAATGATATATTTGATTCAGCTCATGGTGGATATGGTTCTGGACATAGAGGTGTGCAGGAGACAATACGTAAAATAAATGAGAGATTTTTTATGCCTGGCGTGAACAAGTTTGTGGAATCGAGAATACGAAGTTGTATTACATGTTTGAAAAAGGCTGGAAGTAATCCTAAACATGTTTCACCTATAACTCATTCTGTTCAAAGTAGTGAAGTTTTTGCTAATATGTCAGTGGATCTAGTTGGTCCTTGGACTCCATGTTATCATCAGGGACAGACGGTTAAATTTGTCTTAATCATGGTTTGTTTATTTTCTAGATATGTTTTTACATGTCCGTTGGTTGATGCTAAAACTGAAACAACTGTAAAGGCTATATTGGAAAATTTTGTACCTACCTATGGTTTATTTAGGGCTTTGAGATCGGATAGAGGTACAAATTTTACAAGCAGTGTGTTTAAAGGTGTGATGAAAGGATTGGGGGTGGATACTGTCCTAATTCCCCCCAGGAATCCAAATTCGAATCCTGTAGAGAGGCAAAATCAAAGTTTGTATGCTGCTTTGAAAGTAGATGAAAATCATGGAACAAAGGACTGGGCTAAAAAATTACCTTTGGCTACATTGGTGATTAACTGCTCCAAGAGTACTAGAACTGGATATTCTCCATTTTTTCTAGTTTTCGGTCGGCAGCCACGTATTCCCCTCGATTTTCTATCACCAGTCCCGTCTGTTGAATCTCCATCCTCGCGGTCGTATTTGGAATTTCTGAAAAATATGGAGGATGTAATTAAGAGAATTTCTACAAAATCCAAGTTATATTTAGAGGTTCAAAATAAACACAGAGTACAGAGGGAAGCATTAAGAGTGACAGATGTTTGTTATGCTTTCTTTAATATTGTGAAGACTGACGTGTCCAAGAAATTACAGTCTTTCTATGGAGGGCCTTTTATTGTGGTTAAGAAATTTTCGGATGCATTGTATGAGTTGGCACCTTTTGGGAATAATCCCATCAAGAAAAATCAGGTTGTGGCTAGGGATAAAATTCGAAAAATTCATGCTCGAACGGAAGTTTTAGGGGAGGAGGTTAATTTTAACGTTTTTCCTTTACCTGAAATTTGTCCGTCCGATGAGATATTTTTGAGGTTGATAATGACAGAGTTTCAGGGGATGGAAATGGGTGGAACGTTAATAGAGAAATTATACCTGTAGGGGAAGGAGTAGAGGTGGGAGTGACAGATGAATCTGTGATGCCTGCTCCTGTAGTTGAGGGTAATTTTGACGAGGTTGAGCTTCCATCGGAACAGTCGTTTTTGACTACGGCGCCGCCGCAATCTTCACCTGAAAGATTAGTTACAATTAAGAAAAGTGGATCACGGGTGGCGAAATATTTATGGGACACTGGGAGGAGGTTAAGATCTCAGGTAGGGGGTCCTGTGGTACATGTTCAGATAGGAACTCGAGGACGGAGAAAGTAGGGAAAGGAGAGCTGATAATAATTATTTTTGAAAAAAAAAAATATTGTATAAATACATATAAATATTAAAAAAGTATATTATAATAAGAGTTCATGAATTGTTATTTGATCATTTTAATAACAAATATGTGCTGACAAAGCTAGTAGGTGGAAAGTTGTCCTGCAATGAAAGGCTAAATCAGTTGATATTTGTGGGTGAATTGGTGAACAGTTATCAGCTAATAATGTCTGGTCATAATAATAAATTCAAATCAGGTAAATATTTTTTAATTTGGGGATTGTGTTTGATACCCTGTGGGGCTGATGTGATACCTGTGCTAGTAAAGGAGTGTGTTGGTGACGGTCCTGAGTTGAGGGCTTCAGAATGTACAGTATTTGGTCAGCATGAGTTTAATGGAACAATCAGCGGTCATCTGTTAAAAAAAGTGGGAGTGAGATTTTTGCCCGCTGTACAATGTCACGTCGACAGAACGGTTCACACCTGGTATTGTGGCAAATATAGCCACTTACATTTAGGGGCACCAGCTGTTGTTAGTAGTGATGAGTTAATTTCTAGTGAAGATTGTAAAAGGATGGAGGAACAGAGAGTGTTAGACATAGATGGACGACGGTTGCCTGTAGCGTTTTATGACCGGTCAATGACTTATTTCATAAATGGTACCATTCTGTATGATGATATGATGACGTATGGGATTGACCCTCAGTGCAGAGGGGATGGTATTTATTTAAATAATACCTTTGTGCCTAATACTTTTCAAGAAGTTCAGATTACAAGTTATTTGAAAAATATACAAATTTCAATGTTACCTGATAACAGTTGTTTTCTTGAGGATCAGTTCATTGGTGCACATTGTCTGGAGTCTGATCTGCGGCTTGGGCTTGATCGAGTGATAGTTCACAATAAATCACAGGAAGATAGACGTCATTTTAGTTATTTTCGGACTATTGAAATTGTAAATTTAACTTTGTTTACATTTTCTAATATGGCGGATGATGCTAATAATCAGGGTGGCCAAAGTTGGTTGGCGATTTCTCCACAGTTTTCGTTGGGATTGAAACTGGGGAAAAAAGTGGAGTTTTCTGACTTTCTGACTGATTTGCATTATTTTCATACCAACGTTCCTGATGTATTTTTGTGGATTACAACTGCTAAAAAGAATTTTTTTCCTTGGATGCGAAAAAAAGAGGAGGATGGTGCTTTATTATTACAGCTAACGTCTTCATATCATCAGGTGGAAAGGATTTTGCAGGCAGAACAGGGGTGTTGGGAGAATAATTTGTTTCATTCCAACATCAAACAAGTCGGAAATTTGTTGGTACAACATCTAGGGGAGATGGAACTTGTGTCTGTATGTAAAAAAAGATGGTTGAATGTGACTTTAGGAGCAAATTTGCCGTGTTATCTTGGTCATTTTTCTTTGTTCATGGATGATAGAATTGTTGCTGTAGAACCGTTCACAAGATTAGTTAAAAATGTTTCCTTGTTGATGGTTGTCGAGTGTAGGAAAAATCCAGTATTTGTGAGAGTTAAA
Source organism: Acartia tonsa (assembly GCF_053477335.1). Classification (NCBI taxonomy): domain Eukaryota; kingdom Metazoa; phylum Arthropoda; class Copepoda; order Calanoida; family Acartiidae; genus Acartia; species Acartia tonsa. The sequence continues at coordinate 319,706 of NC_137260.1, read as the reverse complement.
CCTGGATTATATTTAGGCAACAAGGGGGCAGGAATGCAGCTGGTTCAGACTAAACGGCTGGAGGATAGTTGGTTGAAGGTACCATTGAATTTTGAGCATCTGCTGGATAAGGGAGAGGAAGGACAGGTGTTGGAGTCTGTGGAAGAGGCTAAACTTTCGGAATTGGCTGCTAATTTAAATGCTTTTGTTGTAGAGGTTACAGAAGATTGGTTTGTACATTTGTATAATACCTCGATTGATTGGTTGACTAATAGTTGGCAGCATTTTGTTATGGCTGTGATGGGTGCTGCGGGGGTGGTTGTTGGATTGCTGTGTGTTGGTTGTTTAGGCAGACTGTGTAACTGCGTTAAATTTTCGCGTTATCGGGAAAACAGTAATTAAAATTTGGCATCCCTGATAAATATAATTTGTGTAAAGTATTTCGTTTTGAATGTCGTCTTATATATGAAAAATGTTAAAATATTAAAATATTAAAATGTTAATATTTAATTATTGATTATTATCAGGAAATGGAGATGGAGACGAAAGGCGGTATCAGCGGCCGTCTGGTCGGCGGGAGGAGCGTGAACCGTCTGTTGAGATGTTGGATGCTGGTAGAGCTAATCGGCGGCATGTTGTGTATAGAAGAGATGATAGGAGGCAGTATGATGTAGAATCGCCCAGGTATGAGCCTGGGTATGATGATGAAGACGATGTTGGCAACGTGAGTCTTGAGGTTGAGCTTGATTCCAGGGATCGTCTGCCTAGTGAACAGAGTGGTTCAGAGCTAGACAGTTGGATTGAGCCTCCAACGGACAAGCCTGAAAAGGTGGCAGATACTGGTTCTGGTGAGGGACGGCGCAGGTTTGGTAAGTTTGTGCCAAATCAGGCTGCTGGGTCGGTCAGGACTAAGGGAGCCAGCAAGGCTTATGATGATGCTGGGTAAGGTACTTCCAGAAGGGGAGCCAGCAAGGCTTATAATGATGCTGGGGAAGGTACTTCCAGAAGGGGCGTGGTCAAGCGGCCTGCTGGGGCAGATTCTCTTGGGCCTAAACAAAAGAGGGAGTTACCAGATTTACGTGCTGAGGTTGAGAGAAATAAGGCTGAACGCAAGAATGACAGACGTGGCTTAGCGCCGCTCAGTGATGAAGATATAGGTAGAATCAGTAATTCTGTTGCTGTGACTCTAAAGCCTATGATTGAGGAAAAAATTCGTGAAGCTGTAAGAGAATCAGTCAAAAGTTTGAACACTGCACAGAAACTTTGGCAGACGGACAGTCATAATCGGGTTAAAGATATGTTGGCCTCGCATAAGAGGGATCTAATGGACTGTATAAGGAAGGTCGATACGGAGATGCAGCAAATGGTGGCTACTACTGCACAGCAAAAGGCTTCTTATATGGTACAGAGTGTACAGACAGCAATGACTGATAATTGGGAAAGTAGTTCAACCAAGTTGGGACAGCAGGTGGGCCAACAGGTGGAAAGTGTTTTGGCAGGACAGGGAACTAAGGTTCAAGAGGCTATTTCTGAGATGGCGCAAAAAGAGGCTGAAGTGCAACGGCACCTGTCTAATATTTTTAGTGAGCTTAGCGAGATCCGGCGCAGAATAAACAATGACTTACCGACGGCGGCATATTGGCAGTTGCAACAGGCTGGAACTTCTGGTGGTGCTGAGGCTAACAACGGGGTGATGTTGGTTTCGGGAGGTGTTCAGGTCACTGGTGGTGTTGATATGGAGGTGGCAATGCCGGCAGATGGACCAGCGGTTGCTGCAGAGGTGGCTGTTGCGAATGATACTGCCTCAGCGGTAAATGATGCTGTGATGGTTGCTGTAGGAGGGCCCGTAACTGCTGCAGCGGGTAATGCTGTCATGGCGGCAACAGTGGGTGTCTCGGCTGAGGTTGGTGGAGGGGTGCTGAACACTCCTCCTCCAGCGGGTGAAGGAGAGGAAGGACTTGAGGCCGGGGTTAATTTCGATGTAGGTTCACCCAGTGAAGACATTGATCCCAGTTTATTGGATCAGCCTGATGGATGGTGAAACCATGCTTAGCTGGATGGTTTCAGAAGGGGGTAAATGTCATATATTTATGTTGTGATGTCATATATTTAAGTTTGCAGACATATGTTAGTTGTTACTCTTAATTACTCTTTAATTGCTCTCAGAAAGAATAAAGAGAAAATATATTTAAGTCAGTTGATATTGAGAGTCCTAACACAGAACATTATCTGGTTTGGGTTCGAGTCTTTATTAAGACCAATACAGCTATTCACAGACATCCTACTACTTTAGACAGTTTGCATAGGCAGATATTCTACCCCTTCAAAGTGCATAGTTAATTAATACATTGTATTAATTAAACAGACAGTCATCCTGTTGCTTGGTGTCCTGATATACAGACAGACATCCTGCTACTTCAGAACTATCCAGCTTTGAATAATCAGTAGTTTTGACTTATTAACATATTTAATCATTTCTAAATATAGTATCAATATATAATCTTATTTACTCAAAAACTGCATTTAATCCAATATAATAAATACTTAAAAATCTGTTTGCATTTTGAATTGAACATTTAGTCTACTCTATCATTAACTTATGTAAGTCTGTCTATATCACAATAGTTCTAAACATTCCCGGGACTTAAGAGAAGCTTCCCTGTTATGGAAAACCCAGTCGGTTCATCGAGATCCTTCGGTACAAACAGATGGACATCCAGTAACTTTAGTATATTAATAAAACTGCAATAATTTCTGATCACATTTCCCATTTTAGGGCGCAAAGATATTCATTTAAGATTATTGCATATGTCCCTGGCTGGTTTAACATCTATTTGAAAAAAGCATTTATCTATAAAAAAAATTTATGTAACATACATCGCTCTAGATTTCAATATTAATAAATTTTATAAAGTTGATAATTTTATAAAACAAAAATAGTTTTAGATTTATAAATTAATTTGAAAGTATGTAAATAATGAAAAAAAGAATTCATTTAACATTTAAAACAAACTTTAGAGATACCTGGCGGCCAAATATCAAATTACATAATTATAAAATTGTAAGAGAAAAGCCCTAACTTCTAAATATAGTGAAAGAGCAGTTGGGTGTAGGAAAGGGGGGAAAGGATAGAGAGAGAATGAGAGAAAGATCGAGGGAAAATAATCAGGGAGGGGGGGGGGGACATTGTTAATTAAACCAGTCCTCATAGGCGTCCAAGGGGGGGGGTAATGGGCCATATGGCACCCCTAAACGATTTTGGGGGTGCCGTAGGCACCCCCAAAATTTTTTGAACAATACCCCCCCCAAAAAAAAATTACCCCTACCTTAGGGGTGCCGTAGGCACCCCCAACGATTTTGGGGGGGGGTATTTATCCCCCCCAAACCATTTTGGAGGGGGGGGTAATTACCCCCCCCCCAAAAAAATAAATGTTCTTTAAAAAAAAATTTTTTGGGGGGGGTATTTACCCCCCCCCCCCAAAATTGAATGTTCTTAAAAAAAAAATTTTACTGAAAATTTTTTTTTTTGGGGGGGATCTATGATGTAATTGTAAAGCACTGAAGATTCCATAAAATAGATACCTAACTAAATTAAATATTTCATTAAATAATGAAAAAGAATTTCTATAGGCGATTTCTTTTGGGAGGATGTCAGGGTGTCTCAAAACTAGTTATAAAACTTACCAGGACCTATAAGACGCTTCACTTTAAAGTATAATCATATTGGTTCATTGGTTAGTGAGTTAATTATTGTATTTTTATGTTCTAAAGAATGAGATACTACTATATATTTGAATAGTAGTGGCGCCCTTAGCATCTAAGAACTCGTGTTTTCTAAAGGGTAAAAAGGGAGGAGAAAAATAGCCTAAAACCACTCAAAGGATTGACCTATAATAGTGTGGAACCATCATGGGATCTATGTGAAGCTTTCCTAAAAAGGAGAACTCAGTATTAAAAGTAATGAAATCTGAAGCTATAGTCAAATAAACCTTACTTACTACTTTATGTTATAGGATAGTACTTATTAACTTAATACCTAGATTAGGTAGGTGCTTTTTTTACATAATTAAATTACCCCCCCCAAAAATTTTACCCCCGGGGTAAATTAGTTTGGGGGGGGTAATTACCCCCCCCAACAGATTTGGGGGGAGTATTTACCCCCCCCCAACAGACTTTAGGGGGGGTAATTACCCCCCCCAATCAAATTTTACCCCCGGGGTAAAAATTTTGGGGGGGGTAAAAAAAATTTCGGCGCGCTTCGCGCGCCATTTTACCCCCCCCAAACACGAATTACCCCCCCCCGTAAAATTTTTTACCCCCCCAAAAAAAAAAGCTTGGACGCCCCTGCCAGTCCTCAAAGTTTTATTATTTGTTGGCTTAATAACTTTGGGAACTTTTATTGAATTCTGATTGGTTGGTTCATTGAGCTTCGAGTGTTCAAATGTTTAAACCACTTATTGTAATCTACAGAAGGGGTTATTTTACGTACATTGGGGTTTTACAACATTTTTCGGTCATTGTCCTATCCCTTCAGATCCTGAAAATAATAATAAAACCCAAAAAAGTAAATGAAAATTTTGGTGAAAGCAGGAGAGAGAAAGTGTCTACAATGGATATAGAATATACATGGATACATTGATAGGAGAAAAGTTGTTGCTAACACGGAACTCATTTATTGATCATCCAGTAGGAGGGAAGAGGTTGGAGTAAGGGGGGTAGATGGGGGGTATCGTTATTCTATCCAGCTGCGATCATCTCTTTATAAAAGTACATGAAAATCGGGTGCAACATCCAAGTGTTAATATATCAATTGTGTCTACAAAGATAAAAATACACATCTTTGATACAAATCTTTTCTTTATTAATAAACAAGGATGACAACATCCATAAAAGCGAAGCACTGAAACGGTAGGACAAACGGACATTAACACTTATATAGTGTCAGAACTAAATAATCAGAATATAAATATATAAGAGTCGAAGCAAAATTCTGAGTAAATTTGTTGAAAAACTGCTTTATACAGGATAATGTTTATGGACATACATACATTTTAGGACTTGATTATAGAGTTGCTTCGCTTATAACATTATACTTTGTTCTCCCAGGAATCAATATACCAAAAATCAGATCAATCGGATGATTTGATCACATAAAAATTTGTTGTTAAAATAGTAAAAAAATCAACATGTTTAAAACGGACGTACGGACATTTTGGTAATGATTATAGAGTTGCTACGCTTTCTAAATCGTACCTAACTATTAAAGGAATCACCATGCAAAATTTGAAATCGATAGGACAATTCTAACATGCCTAAATTAACGAAAAAAGCTATCCGTTACGGACGGACGGACGGACCGACCCTAATTATAGAAAAGCTTTGCTTTTAAAAAGCACGTAATCTTTTATCCAATCCTTGTATAAGGTAGCAGTATGTCTTTCTGTGTGTAGTGTCGAAGTAAATCTTCTTTACAGTGAAGCTTCTTTTAGGTCCAGGGAATGATAATAGCTATTTTGGGAGAGGGAAAAAAGAATAAAGAGATCAATGGAAAATAGAAAAAAGGTGGAGATTAAAGGGTAAATAAAGAGAGAGAGAGATAAAGGAAGGGAATGAGGGAGAAAAGAGACAGAACAACTGGAAAAATTTAGAAAGATTAAAAGAGAGAGAAATTGCTGCTTTAATTTGTTTAATTAATTAGAGGCCAGAGGTGAAGCAACTAGTCCTATAATATAAAATATTTTTTTTCTAGGAATATAAAAATTTATAGAATTTATAGCCTGTAAGCCTCATGGAGATCAACCTTTTACAATTCTGCTTGAAGTCTAAACCTGGCAATCTCTCTTTTTTTCCAAGAATCCAAAAGGCTTTTAGCCTTGATTTAAAAGCATGATATTATCGGACCTATTCAAAGCTCCCCAACAATTGAGCCATAATTCATTTAGAACATAAACATTCTCATTTTAGTTATGTGATGTGTTAATGAACTTTGAAAATCCGGGTAATTCCCATTATTTCATTTTTAAAAGACCAGTACAAAACATACAAAAAAAAACAGCTGAAAGAAAGGGTTGAAGATTTTGAATGCATGTAGCAATAGGAGATTGTGGTGTGGTTGTTATTTTTATTATTTTTTTTACAGGAGAATGTGAATCGAAGATTTATTCTTTTCTTATTTTGTGAACCAAATAGTATGCTTTTTTCAGCCTATAAGAATTATTACATTGTTTGTCTGTGTATTCCTCTTTTATATCTCATTTTAGTCCTACCTAAAAACTATATTTCTATTATTAAAAAAGAATATACCACTTTTTTCACTAATATTTTCATATTTTACTGTACCATTTTAGTTTTGTAACTGTACCATTGATTTAACTAAAGTGGGACTCTTAATTAACCAGAAGCTACCAGATATGTATTGTATATCATTTTATTTGTTTAGAATCATGAAACAGAGAGGAATGGAACAATAGGCTGTTTTGTCACACTAGTTCCAAAAGTTTTGTAATAACTGGGGACTTTAGAATATTTTGATTGGTTGGTTTATTAAGTTGAGTGTAGAGACGTTTCAACCACTTATTTCAATCTACAGATGGGGTAATTTTGTTTATCATCATTGGGGATGCACATCAATTTATCGGTTATTGTCTTATCCCTATAAATCCATGATCATGAACAACATTTTTTTTTAACCTATTAAAATTTTATAAACATATTACTTTATTTAAAAGTTTAATATATAAAAAGTTTAGGGAGGCTTAGGGTTATTTTTCTGTTTGCTCAACAAGAAATTGTAATCCTTATACTAAAGTAACAGGATGTCTCTTTTTGTGTGTCTGTGTGTTTGTACTGAAGGATCTCGCTAACCGCTTAACCGATCGGGTTCTCCTTAACAGGGCAGCTTATCATTAGTCCCGGGAAGGTTTATAACTATTTTAGAGGAAGGTTACCACCACCCTTCCAACAGAAATCGCCCCCCAATTTTTTTTTTTTAAATTTATTTAAACTTAAATACTTTTTCTTTTGAAATCTAAAATAATAAATTGGGTTATCAAATTTCACTCTCCTCTCCTTAAGTGTCACTCTAGGCCTCTAGGGGCGTAGCCGCTAGTTAATAATTAAATGCAACAATTGATAATAAGTACAAAAAATCTGTAGTTGGAAAAATGAGCATAAAAAGAAATATTGATGCAATGATTGTTTACTTATCATATAACTAGCGGCTACGCCCCTAGAGGCCTCTAGTGGCACTTTAAATGTTGTTGTTTGTTAAAGTTAATTTTTTATGTACGATACCACCTTTTTTGACGTTGAAGTCTCCCCTAAATTTAAATTTTTTTTGATTTTTTTTGTCATTTCTCTTGGGAGGGTGGTGGTACCCTCCCCCAAAATAGTTATAAACCTTTCCGGGACTTATGAGAAGCTACCCTGTTAAGGAGAACCCGATCGGTTCAGCGGTTAGCGAGATCCTTCGGTACACACAGACAGACAAACAGACAGACAGACAAACATCCTGTTACTTTAGTATAAGGATAATATTGACGTCAGTAGCATTTGGAAAAAAAGTTTATTATCTTACCTAACTTAACCCTTGACGGATGGGAGAGGGGGGGGAGGGCGTTCAACACATCTACCAGTTTTTTTCTTTCTCATTTTTTTGTGTTTGAAAGATAGAGAGCTGTAACTAAGAGACTTTTCAAATATGGGTATGACACATTATAATAATATTTTTTTCTGTGTGAAAGATAGAGGGCTTTAATTAAGTGACTTTTCGAATTTTTTTGTGTGTGAAAGATAGAGGGCTATAACTTATTGACTTTTCGAATATGGGTATGACACATAACTAAGAGTTAGAATTTTTTCCAGAAATGTTTAAATGGCTCCTGTTACCAAAATATTAAAATTTCTAGGAAATCAGTCGCTGTTTTTTCTACTGACGGCAGGTGCCAAGTACAGTTGTATCTACTAATCACTGAAAGCACAGACTAGCTGTTTTAAAAAAAAAGGTTAGGACACCTTCTTTACATAAAAATAAACATTTTCTTACATAAATTGTTCTTCTGGATCCAAAAATAGGAATTTTACTGCTGTTTGAAATATTTAAGTGAAAAAGGCATAAAAACAAATAGATTTACGTAAACAACTAAAAATGAAACGAAATTCTTTTATTTTGATAACATAACAAATTCCATTTATTAAAGGTGCAAATTTCTAATCATGCATAGTAATAATAGAGAAAAATTGTATTTGGGTACCTTTTCATTTTTAAAAGCAAAGCTTTTCTATAATTAGGGCCTGTCCGTCCGTACGTACGTCCGACCGTACGTCTGGAACGAATAGCTTTTTCCATTAATTTAAGCATGTTAGAATTGTCGAATCAATTTCAAACTTTGCATGATGATTCCTGTAGTAGTTAGGTAAGATTTAGAAAGCGTAGCAACTCTATAATCGTTACCAGAATGTTCGAACGTCCATTTTAAACATGTTGATTTTTAACTTTTTTAACAACAAATTCTTATCAGATAAAATTTTCCGATTGATCTGATTTTTTTTTATACTGATTCCAAGGACAACAAATTACAATGTTATAAGCGAAGCATCTCTATAATCAAGTCCTAAAACCTTCTTAAACAATATCCTGTTTTTAAGCAGTTTTTCCAACAAATTACTTACAATTTTTATTTGACATTTATAATTATACATTATGCTCTGATTTTTCAGTTCTGACACTCTACAAGTGTTAATGTTAGTTTGTCCTACTGTTTTAGAGCTTCGCTTATATGGATATTGTCATCCTTGTTTAATATTTTATTATGACATTTTGTGGCCAAAATCCCCCAGAATAAATGAATATATCATAACTTGAAACAATTAATGTTGGGTCGGTGAACTTCCCTAGAGTTTTTTTTCTGTTTAAAAGCCATAATTGGTTCACTCTTAAAGTAGTTAGGTGCAAGTGGGAATTAAAATTTTTGAATAAATACCAGCCTTGCAAAGGTAAAATCTAAATTTTGCTTTCTCACCTCTTTCATTTAGTAACCTTTATCTTTATGTCCTTTTTTTACATAAAGAACTCTGTAAATCAGCGCATAGAAGAGGCAGATCTTTGAAAATTGTTGCTTGTTTTCTATTTTCATGTTAGAAATTCCTATACAATAACACAATTTGAACCAATATTTGCTAGTTTGCTTCCTTGCCATTTTATTTAGCAATATTTGTCTTTAGTATTACTAAATAGAAAATGATTTAAAGGCTCTTGATAAATGTCTGTAAATTTTGTTTGTTTATATTTCACTAGCGGCTTCGCCCCTAGCCTCTAGGGGCTTCGCCCTATGATGTAAGGGGAAGTCAACCCTTTTACACTGCTACAGGCTACCTACTAACTACAGCCTACCTAGAAAATAGCCTAAAACCTCCATAGGACCAGTTGGTATATTCCCTGAAGAGTAGATTACGATCGGTTCTGTGGTTACCGAGATCTTAAAAGACGTACAAACAGACATCATTATACTTTGTATTATAGATTATTCTGAACCCATTCATTGCTTTCCTTTAGCTACGACCGTGGCTCAACATACAGCGCATCCACTCGTCGTCGGAAAGGTGATAGGTTAGAATCTTGGCTTAAGACAGCATCACAACAAAAGACATTAAAAATGGTTCAAACAGCTACTAAGTCAGAAGCGCAATGTTAATTGTTAGAGTAAAGGGAATGCCTGGGCCTAAAACATGCACAGTTATGACTTCTCAGTGTTGCTCCTTTTCCCATTTTTAAAAAGCAAAGTTTTTCTATTAATATGGTCGGTCTGTACGTCTGTCCGTCTGTCACAGAGAGATAGCTTTTTTTGTTAATTTTGGTATGTTAGAATTGTCCTATTAATTTCAAACTTTGCATGGTTATTCCTATGGTAGTTAGGTACGATTTAGAAAGCGTAGCAACTTTATAAGCATTATCAGAATGTTCGTACGTCCATTTTAAACATGTTGATTTTTTTACTTTTTAAAAAACAAATGTTTATGTGATCTAATCATTCGATTGATCTGATTTTTTGTATATTGATTCCTGGGACAACAAAGTATAATGTTATAAGCAAAGCAACTATATAACCAAGTCATAAAAATGTAAGTATGTCCATAAACATTATTCTGTATCAAGCTGTTTTGCCAGGCGGGCCAATAGAGATCTTATACTGCCAGCAACGTAGTGGTGGCAGACAAGCAATGACTCGGTGTTTTCAAATTCTATTTTATTAATAGAATGAAAACAATGCTCCTAAAACAAAAGAAATAACATTAGAATCGTCGAATAAATATAAATAAAGTGAATTAAATTCTTTTTAACGGATTGCTTTTATGAAAAACTAAACAACTCCATAGAAACTACATTGTTTGGTTTTGGAAATCAGATCATTTTTAAAGTGTAAAAATGAGAAATTTAATTCCTAGGTTCGTCACGCATGAAATACACATTCCTGGTCAATTATCCATGCAAGCAGGACAGTTTTACATGTGACTTTAACATACAGGCACGATTATTTCACAGATGAAAAACACACATAGTACCACGCTCTCTCTGATAGACAAAGAAACTCGCTCTGGGAGACGATCATGCTCCCAAACAATGCCGCACTTAGGATGTTCGCCGGTGAAAGGTCGTCATCAAAACTATATCAGAGATCAACCAAGGAAAAGGATTTTCACATAAGTGCACGACAAAAAAGACACAAGAAACAGGTTCCCTGTTGATACACATCAGTTTTCCCACAAATTTACTTACAATTTTGCTTCAACAAAGTCTTGTTATTTACTTCTATAGGTCTTTCATCGCATATATAAACCTTTAATTTCAAAAGTTCAAAATGCTATGTTATGACATACTGACAGAGAAAGAAAAGGGAATATGTTTTTATAAGCGAATCTTTGCTATAATTAGGGTTTTTTCATTCCATACTTCTGAAACAGATTGCTTTTATGATTTAGGCATGTTAGAATTGTCCTCTTGATTTTAAACTTTGTAGGGTGATTACTGTAGTAGTTAGGTACAATTTAGAAAGCGTAGCAACTCTATAATAAATATCAGAATGTCCATATCAAACATGTTGATTTTTAACTTGTTTAACAACAAATTTTTTTATGATATTCGATTGATCTGATTTATAGGACAACAAAGTGCAATGTTAAAAGTGAAGACCTAAATTGTAAGTATGACTCTAAACATTATTCTGTATTTAAGCAGTTTTTCAACAAGTTTACTTTTATACATTTATATTCTGATTATTTAGTTCTGTCACAGTTTTAATGCTCGTTTTTCCTACCATTTTAGATCTTGGCTTTCATGCATGTTGTCATCCTTGCATTTTAATGTAACATAAGTATTGGTTAATTAAACCGAACTACCATTGATAGAAATGAATAATCTTATTTCTAATTTTCTTTATTAGCTTGACACTTTTTACAATATTTACCAGTTTTCAGCAATTGGTCTTAAAGGTATACTAGGTATTAAAAAGTGAAGCTCATATGAAACAGAGAAAGTTACTAAAAAGCAAAAACAACTATATTTCTAATATCCAACAAATCTGATGCTGTGAGTATTAGTGCAAAAAATATGACGTAACAAAAAAAATTAGCCAATAAGAGGCCACTATAAATTTTACCATTGGTCAATAACGGCCTCTCATTTGCTAATTTTTTTTGTTACGTCATATTTTTTGCACCAATACTCACAGCATCAACAAATCTTCACACAAAATTTTAGACACCCTTGTATTAAAGGCTCCATGAGAAATAAAGGGTGTGTATAAATATATGCATCCTTTTTTAAAAACACGGATTACATGGCTTGTGTTAATGGTAGAAAAATACCGCACATACCCATAGAATTGCTATGATCTCTAGTTTTTAGCAATATAAATATTATCTTTCTGCTGTTTGTGTTTGTACTTTAGTGGCTATGGCATTGGCTATAGCCTTTTGAACATACTGACTGACAAATTATAATTATAATAAGATACAAATCTAGCCATATAGTATAAAGCAAATCATATTTCTAAATTGACTACACAAAGTTAGTTTTAGAGAAGCTTCGCTACTAAGATAAAGAATAAAGGGGCGTTACTTTATTCATAATTACAAGTAAAAAGATAAAGTCAATTGATTAATTTAAAGGATTGATGTATTTCAAAACTAGGATTACTTTTGACAAAAATTTAACAAAATTATAATGTCTTTACAATTTTTTTTAACAATATAAAAAAGGAATTTTTAATTTTGCAGGGATTATTTGGAGAAAAAAAAAGAAAAAAGGATATTTATAACTCCATTGATGTGTAAATATCAACAGAATTTTCTTTTCATTGCTGAAAATGAATAGGATTTAATTTGCTTGTCATTTACAACCGGTATTAGCATTATTACACACTTGAATCACAAACATTTGGCAACGTTGCTGTGGTCCACCACGGCCTGGTGTTAAATTGGCACATAGGGGCTTCAAGGCCGTCCTAAAAATTTATTACATTAATATAGAAAAAAATTTCATTTTTGTTTTTAATTTTTACCTGCAACCAGTTTTTGTTCTTGGAAACTTGTTGGTATTGCACAATAATTCTGCACTGAATTCACAATTCTGTATCTGACGAGACCACACTGCACAAATTGTATCTCCTGCATTTCTATGCAAAAAAAATATATGTTGAAAAATGTTATTTTTGCCATCAATTATGATTAATTAAAATTGTGAATAATCATAAACCAAAATTTTATATTTTCATAAATGGGTTCATTCATAATTTTTATAAACTTACTGGCAACATCGATGTTGACCAGAAGCCATTGCTAAGAACATGGCACTTAGAACAGCTATGATCCAAAACTTTCCCATTCTAAAAAAATATAATAAAATTTGCAACTGAAAAAATTTATAGAAAACAAACATTAGGATGAAAGATATAATAGATATTTCTCGTATTGTATTAAAAACAGCTTTCTGCGGATATATAATGTAAAATTATAAGATTAAAACCGGTATTTTAGCCCCAAGTTGCCCAAGGCACGGGCTAAAAAACTGGTTTTAATCTTATGATTGTACATTTTTATATACGTAGAAAACTGGATATAATACGATGCTTGACATAATTTTTTCATATGCATGAGAACCAGTTCCAATGTGCCGGATATTAATCGGTTTTAAATGAATATTAAAAAAAAGTGTTTTACCTAGAAGTACTCTTCCTTGATAGTAGAAGAAAACTAATACATAATTATAAATTGATTTCATTTTTATACAAGTTTACAAGTGTTTCAAAATTAAATACTTTATACAATCCTATTATAGAAAATATTAAGGTTTTTGTCTGAAGCTTAAAATCTCAACAACTACTGAACCGAATTTGGTTCTCATTTTAGGTAAGCTTCATACAGGCCTATTTATTTTTAGATTTAGGTTTAGGGATGGTTTTAAGCTATTTTTCTGGCCCTTTTTTGCCCCTTTGAATACTAGATGCTAGGGGCATATCAGCTAGTATACATATAATGTAAAAAAATCTTTTAATTTGTTTTTAGTTTGTAATACAATAATTATTCAGTAAACAATCACCCAAAGTCTTTCTTTTTTGAGTACTTTCTCACATAAAATGATTTGTTCTTAGGGAGGGGACATTGAGCTGTTTATTACACTAGTGTCCAAAGTCTTATACTAACTTTTTTTATTCATTGGCTAAACAACCTTGGGGACTTTTATGGAATTTTAATTAATTAGGTCTTTAAATGAGTGTCCAAATGTTTTAACCGCTAATTGAAATCTACAGAAGGGATAATTTTGTGTTTAATTATGGGGAATGTACATCAATTTATTGGCCGTTGTCGTGTCCCTTTAGATTCCTGGTTTTGAGAGACCTATTACTAATTTAAATTGATTAATTAATATAAACTGTAGAACGGGTTTGCTTGTTCTACTTAGTATTTTGTTTCTATTTTATGAGTGATCGTTATTTTTATGCAACAACATTTGTTAAGGCTTTTGATAAGTGTAATTTCTTTTATACTTTTCTGTCTCATTTTTTTACTTATTAAGTCTAGTCTTTACATACAAGTTAATATCACTATACTGGCGGGCATTGGAAACCGTGGTTGGTCATCAATAAAAAATTTAATGGGTTTTTATGACTTTATCAAAGTATTGAATGTTAACAATATCCCATAATACTACAAACCAATGTAAAATATATGTATCCCGACAAACTTTATGTTCCAGGTATGATCCCCCAGATCTCATGGAAACTTTAAACGGCTCCTGTAAATATTTTACGTAGGTAATTTAAATTGAAACGAAGCTCATATCTCTACATGAGTTATATATTTTTTTTAAAAAGATCTGCCACTGTTTTCCCGCCGACTACTAGCTGCAATTGTGATCAGACCTATGCCACTGAAAATTCATGTCTTAAAAATTCTAAGATGAAAATTACCTAAAAAACATCTTCTGAAAAAATATCCCTTTTTACTATAAAATGCAGCTAAGTTAGGTATTCAAAGTGATTTAAAGTAATTACTGGCTTAAAAAAATGAAATTAAATTGAAATGGCAAATAAGATCATTATTACTTTATAACAAGAAAGTATTTACAAAGAAGAAGTTACTACTTTATGTTATGTAAATTATCAACAAATTAAAAACAATAACATTTTAAACATATATATGAATTTAAAATAAAATTTATTGACTTTTGTATTTCTGGAATAAAAAATTTTCATCAGAAATAAATAATAATGAAATAAATCCTCATTATTGATCACTTATTTGAAGATTTTACTATCCAAAGTAACTTAATAAAAAGTAATACTTTTATATATGCGCACACTGGTTCAGTAAGATCAAAGCTGTTTTTTTTAATAATGAGTTTCAGGGAAGGATTTAGGCTACACCACACCTCCACACTTGGAGATGTGGCCCCGTGGAAAATAATACTTTGTTGGGATAATTATGTAATATTGTTATTTCTATCAATAGACGTTAATAAATTCTATTCAAGTATTATTTGCCAATTTACGTAATTTATTTTTTTAACCACTTGTAATGTTCTATTGTCACAAAAAAGAATACAACCTACGTAAATAGTTGCATATACGCATTAGACACATGTACTATGTAGATTTTACTAATAAATCGGATCAACTGCAGTTCACGGTAAAATCTGGAATAGCCATAAATCAATAATGCATAATTATCTCGCAGTGCAGAGAAATGCGCGAAAAAATACCTATTTACGCGTTTTTCTTCAATGAAGCTTTCCCTGTGCATCATTGGATCTTGGCTATTCCAGATTATTTGTAGGCCTTCTTATGACGCTTAAAATGGTGTGCGGGTATGATCTTTACGTTCAGCCGTTTGGCAGCTAGCAGCCTTTAAAATTAAAAGATTTTTGGAAATATTTATTACCAGGAATATTTTACCGTGAACTGCAGTTGATCCAATAAATCAGTAAAGCCGTTTTCAACCTCTTAATTCTCTTAATAATTTGTTAAACTCAAAAAATTCTAGCACTAACAATATGCCTTACTGTGAAAAAATCAATTTTCAAATCTTGAAATATTGTTTAAATTTACTATTAAAATACTAAGAACACTTTAGTTATAAAATAGGATATTTTATTGTATTATATACTTTTTCTTCAGCAAACAAAGATGAAAACATGCATAAAAGCGAAACTGAACAAACAGAAAAAGATGTGAACATGAACAAATATAATATTTTAACACTTTTGATAATATAAAAAGTTAAATAAAGTTACAGTATTACATTTGTCAATGTTTAAGGGATGCTTTTTTTGAAACATTGAGCCTAATCTTCCTAAGAATCACCTAAAATTTCAGGCAATTTACTGCATATTTTTTTATGAATTAAAACTATCACATGCAAAGTTTCAAATCGATAGGGTGATTCTAACATGCGTAAATTAACAAGCAGCGATTTCATTTCCGGACGGTCATTTTTAAAGAAAGCAAACCCTAAAAACAGAAAAGACTTGCTATACAAAGAAGTTAAATTATGTATAAATGCATGTCTCTGTATATTATAAGCACTTTTCTCGTATTCATTCGAATCCGGTGGATAGGAACCGGTTCTCATCCATACGAAAAAACTATGTCTAGCATCGTATTATATCCAGCTTTCTATATCCGCGGAAAACCGTTTATAATACGATGCGAGAAATAACTATTATGACATGTTTGAATATCAATAAATCCCTTTTTATTGTTAAATCTACGTTTTCACAGAAAAAAAGACTTCATTGTATGTCTTTAATACAATAGAAATTTAATATCTTTTTAAAAACTAGCGGCTACGCCCGAAGAGGCCTCTAGTGGCACTTCAAATGTTTTTTTTTTTTGGTTCAAGTCTCTATGATACCTATTTATGTTGCGTTGAAGTAAAATAAACGATTTCTCCTGGGAGGGTGGTGGTACCCTCCCTTAAAATAGTTATACACCTTCCCGGGACCTATGAGAAGCTACCCTGTTAAGGAGAGCCCGATCGGTTCAGCGGTTAGAGAGATCCTTCGATACACATAGACAAACAGACATCCTGTTACTTTATTATAAGGATGTAATGTTCAAAGTTAGTTATATAAAAAGCCGACGAGAAAATCACGATTCCCTGAGTAAGTTTTAGTCAGTCGGACATTTAAAATATATATTAGCTTCGCTACTAATTAGGGATGTAAAGGGATAAGACAATGGCCGATTAATTGATGTACATCCCTGATGATGATGCACAAAAATACACCTTCTGTAGATTACAATTAGTTGTTGAAACATTTGGACACTCAATTAAATGACCCAACCAATCAAGATTCAATAAAAGTCTCCAAGGTTGGAAAGCCAATGAATAAGAAAACGTTATTTAATACTTTAGGGACTAGTTTAATAAAACAGCCTAATGTTCCCTCCCTCCATATCTACTTCCCTAATGCTGACTGCAGATTCATAAAGTAAATCTGATTGATGGTAAATTATCACAAGAGTTTGATTGAACAGGTAGATTGATTATATAGGGTTACTAAAATCTAAAGTAGAGGGTCGACATCACCCCCACCCTCTTCCTCAAGTTCCCCTAGAGGGTTCACATAGGCGTTGCCGCTAGTCAGAGATATTGGACAATCTTCAATCTATAATGCAAAGTAGAATGGTGTCTATCCGTCCGTCCCTTAAGATCTCTGTAACCACTAAACAGATCGAAATCCACTCATCAGGGAATATACCTGCTGGTTCTGTGGTAGTTTTAGGCTACTTTTTTGGGGGTTGGGACACTCTCAACCAACCAAAAAAAAAAAAAAATCCAACTTCCATTTTTTTTGCTGATTCAGGGAATTAAAACATTTGTGCTGCACCACCACTTTATTTTTAACTACCTCTTGGGGCAAAACCGCGAGTATTTCATTATTTATCTTTATTTTGAGACACCAAAGGTGAAGGGGGGAATTAGACCCTCCACTTTTATAATCATTTTAAATATAAAGGAGAAATGTTTTTTTTTAGGGGGAGGGGTTTAGGGCTAATTTTCTTGGGAGGGTGAAGGCATTTTCCTTAGATATATAATGTTCTCTTTCCTGGACCTATAAAAAGCTTCTATATTTAGGAGAGTTATCTCTGTTTAATGGCGAGCGAGTTCCTTCAAATAGACATCCTGTTACTTTTATATACGGATTTACAATTGGTTTAATATCAAAAGGTTGTGTGATGTTTTAGTACAAAAAATCTGAGATATTAAGGGGTATGACTATGGATATAAATTGATATACATACATCTATAATGACGATAAACAAAATAACCCCATCTGTAGATTAAAAATTATTGTTTGAAAAGGTTTGACACTGATAGTTTGGGAAGCAATAAAAAGAATCAATAAAAGTACCCCTTGAGTTTTTGAGTCAAAGAATAAAAATAACTTTATTATTGTAACTTTGGGTACAAGTGTAATTTACAGTCCAATGTCGTCTATCTTCCTAATAAAAAAAATAAGGCAGTAAGTTTGAACACCACCAGTTTAAATAAACCAATCAATTAAGCCAACGTATTAGAAATAGTTTTCAAATTTTGGGCACAAGTAAAAGTACAACAGAACAGAATCCAATAAGAAACAATAAAGAATTCATTATTTTTCACTAAAATACCCTGTACAGTGTACATACAGACAGACATACACAATGTTGCTGAAATGAAGACAGACGTATTACCAGGTGTATAAAGGGATAAGACAATGGGCAGTAAAATTGATGTATATATTGAGAGTTATGTGATGATGGTTGAAAAGTTTGGACACTACTAGTCTGAAACAATCTAAATTCATGAAGAGTAATTAAACATTATAGGTCAATCAATAAAGTAACGTGGTTCTAAAACTAGTGCAATTTACAGTCCAATGTCCACTCCCTCCCTATGTATCTTATAAGAAATTAAGTAAAGAATTTCAGGAAATGAATATTTAATAAACTTATATTTTTGGACATCATATCAGAGATAAGATCTTTAGAATATCACACATGACACTTTCTAGCTCTTCGACTAACGGGCAAATTTATTTTTTATTGGATTGTTCGTTTTGTTGAGTGTCCAAACGTTTCAACCGCTAATTGTAATCTAAAGAATGGGTAATTTTGTGTGTATCATCATTGGAGATGTACAATGGTACATAAATGTATTGGCCATTGTCTTATCTTTTTAGGTACCTGCATTGAAGGGGTTAAATAGTAGCAATGTAATTTAATTGGTGCGTCTGTCTGTTTGTTAGTAATGCTGCGAAAGTATGCATAATTTATCACTGAACATCTGCTTTATAACTGTCGTTTGTCGAACCATGATTTGTTGTGCACACAAGAGTGTAGCTTTCTTACAACAAGCTTGTGTACTTGCGACAGACAGCGAAGCCTTTAGTTGTGTTTGTTGGGGGAAGGGGGGAATATGAACAGTTATGTGTTAAATAATTTTTGGTAATTTCACACAAAATGCGAACACTGCTCACCCTCCCCCCCCCCCCCTCTTAAATTTCAAATTAGATTAATATATGGGAAGGGGGTCAGTTTTTTCCCTCTGCAGAGGGGTCCCTTACCCTGAAAGAAACAAGCAATATTTTTTTCAATTGTCTAAAATAAACATTGGTACTACATATATTTTTGTTTGGCTTTCCTGAAACTTTGGCAACTTTGGAAATCACTTATCTAAGCACAAAAGATAACACAACCAAGGTCAAGTAATTCCTAGAGGAGCAAAGCTTTTCTGCAAGTAAAATAAAAATACGTGTTTGGACCTATTGATCAATATTCTGTGCTCAGTTTTGGCTGTTTGTTTATCACTTTGGTCCCCAAAGTTTTATAATTTTCTAAACATTTCCTTATTTGTTGGCTCTACAACAATGGGGATTATTTTAAATTTTGATTGGTAAATTCATCAAATTGAGTGTTTAAATGTTTCATGCATTAATTGTAATCTACAGAAGGGGTAGTGTTGTGCATCATCATTTGTGATGTAATTGAATAAGAATTTATCAACCATTGTCTTATCCCTTTAGATTCCTGTTCTGTACCTCACTGAGCATTAAAATAATTTAGTTATAAATTCGCTTTAAAATTGTATATGATTGTTACAGGAATCACCAGGGCAATCCTAACATGCCTAAATGTACACGTACAGACAGACGCACAGACCCTAATATTAAAAGAGCTTTGCTTATTAGGAGAATGGATGAATATCATTAAACATCTTTAGATAATTTTTGTGTGACAATGAAAATTAAGTGGTCTGTCACAATTGATCTCAAAAACGGCTGGGCAATAAATTCACTGTTTACAGTACTGCTTATATTTTATGTAAGCCGGGCTTTAGGCTATTTGGATATTTAATAAATTTGTAAATTTATAGAGGTTGCGTGAATATCTAAAAAAATATAAATAATATAAATACACAGTGCTGCCAGCCAGTTTGCAGCTGGCAATCTTTATACCTATTTTATTGAAAAACAATAACCTTGTAAATTGTTCATTCTATTCATATATAAAAATCATATAGTTTGGAAAAATAATTTATAAGACATAATTTGTTGAGAAATAATTATACTCTATACATTCTAAAGTAACAGGAGGTATATATTTATTATTTATATATCTGTGTGCATGAACTCTAAATAATATTGTCTTAACCATGTCATAACTAAAGATGTTAAAAATGTATTGCTGTGTTAGATACGTGACATTAATAGACAAATTAGAAGGAATGTCTTGGGAACCCGGTATTAGTGTCGGACTGATTATGACATAACAAAAAAAATAGCCAATGAGAGGCTACTATGAATTTTACCATTGGTCAATAATGTCCTCTCATTGGCTAATTTTTTTTGTTACGTCATAATCAGTCCGACACTAATACCGGGTTCATGTCTTGGCCCCAAAAAAAGGCGCAACTCATTACCATGCACATTGAAGACTTCCAGACAAAGGTTATGCAATCAAAGAGTTGGTTACTTGTTGGGAGTTACTTAACCTAATAACCCGGGTGTTTGGACAGAAAAGGAGAGATATCTTTCGCCTTAGCTATCCTTGGTTGTAGGACCTTACATTATACATAAGGTGTCATGGACAATAGCTTCAATCATAAGAGGAAATCGATGAGATATTGAACTCTAAGATCTACTGAATGGCTAGGACAATTTAATATACATGAGAAAAAAAACCTGTTAATCTGATAAATCAACATTAAGACTTATTGACTCCCTTGTTTTAGAAGTTTAATAGAGGTCAATAGTTTATCAGGGCATAGTCCCTTTCGTAACATCGCACCTTATGGGGTGATTCTTCGTATTTTTCACAGTAGACTTTCTCCTATTTCATCATTTTCAAATCTTGAAATATTGTTTTTTAAATTTACTATTAAAATACTAAGAAAACTTTAGTTATAAAATAGGATATTTTATTGTATTATATACTTTTTCAGCAAACAAGGATAAAAACATACATAAAAGCAAAGCGAACAAATAGAAAAAGATGTGAACATGAACAAATAGAATATTTTAACACTTTTGATAATATAAAAATTCAAATAAAATTACAGTATTACATTTGCAATGTTTAAGGGACGCTTTTTTTAAACATTGATCCTAATCTTCCTAAGAATCACCTAAAATTCTAGGCAATTAATTGCATATTTATATTATGAATTAAAACTATCACATGCAAAGTTTCCAATCGATAGGGTGTTTCTTACAGGCCTAAATTAACTTTCTAAAATAAGAATTTGTACTAAATATACTTTTGTTTTTCTTTCCTGGAGAGTTTTGCTTTCATGGATAGCTGCGCAACTTATGAAAATATACATATGATTTTATCTAAGCACAAAAGATATCACTACCAAGATCAAGTATTTCCTAGAGGAGCAAAGCTTTTCTGCAAGTAAAATAAAAATACGTGTTTGGACCTATTGATTAATATTCTGTGCTCAGTTTGTTTATCACTTTGGTCCCCAAAGTTTTATAATTTTATAAACATTTCCTTATTTGTTGGCTCAACAACGATGGGGACTATTTTAAATTTTGATTGGTTGGTTAATCAAATTGAGTGTTAATCGTAATCTACACAGAAGGGGTAATGTTGTGCATCATTATTAGGGATGTAAATTAATTTATCAGTTATTGTCTTTTTTCTTTAGATCCTTGTTCTGTACCTTACTGGGCATTAAAATAATTTGCTTATAAATTTGCTTTTAAATTGTATATGATTGTTACAGAAATCATCAGGGCAATCCTAACATGCCTAAATGTACACATACAGACGGACGCACAGACCCTAATATTAGCTAGCTTTGCTTTTTAGAAGAATGGATAAATAAAATTGAACAAGTTTAGATGATTTTTGTTTACAGTTTACAGTTTACAGTTTTAGTTATAAATTAGGTTGCGTTAATATTTAAAAAAATATCGAAATGTAGTATTATTTGTTGATGGTAAAATTAATAATTGGTTCCACCAGATTTCTAAACCTTTCAAACATCAGCATTACTGGTGTGCAAACAGGCATTGTGCTGACAGCCAGTTTGCAGCTGGCAATCTTTAAACCTATTTTGTTGAAAAACAATAACCTTGTCAATCAGTCTTGTTCTATTCATATCTAATTATATTATACTGTAGAAAATATTTATTTACAAATCATTTCACTCTTTACCTTATAAAATAACATGATATCTGTGTGTATGTAATCTAAATAATCAATCGTCTCAACACTATTCATAACTAAAGATGTTGAAAAACTATTGCTGTGTCAGATACGTGACATTAATAGACAAATTAGAAGGAATGTCTTGGCACAAAACAGGCGCAACCCAGACAAAGGCTGTGCAATAAAAGATTTAATTGTTTGTTGGGTGTTACCAAACCTAATACCCGGAGTGTTTGGACAGAAAAGTATAGATATGACTCAGTTATTCTTGGTTTTTCGATCTGACGACGGTATAGTCATCTCCCATGTTTATTGACAACTTTAAGGACTTGTCAAACATTTGAATTATCTATTTAGAAAGTTTCAAGAACATTGTTATTTTGTTATTGCTATAGATATATTTACTAATTTTGTTTTTGCTGCGCTAATTATCCTTGTGTCTCATCCTATTATATAATGCAGTATGGTGTTTATTGGCTGTAGCTTAAGAATTGAATTTACCACTGAAACAATTGAGTTATCTCTTCTCAGGATGATAAGAGACTATTTAGTCTTTAAATTAACATTATGGGATGGTGTCAAGCTATTTTTCTACTTTCCCTCCCTTTTACAGAGCTCTAAATGCTAGGGGCGAAACCGCGGTCCAAAGAAGTAAGATTTTTTTTATCTGATACTAAATGTCCACTCTATGTAAAGAAGCTACCTATGGACAAGATTGTCAGTGGTTATATTCATTTTGTCAAATATACTTGATGAAAAAAAACCGCGCAACCTTTTTTTCAAATGACGCAACTACTAACCCACCAAATATAAATTTAGTGTTATTAGAATTAAAAGCCATTCTGTTTACAAAAAGGCACTAAATAAAACCATTTTTAAAACTTTAATCCCTAAAATCTTTATTAATCACAACCACTTGCAAACAAAATGAATTATAGAGTAGTAGAAATAAAAATATATACCAAAATATTTTTTTTAAACTCATATTTTTCACTATCTTTTATAGTACATACATATTACATAATTCATTATCATTGACAAATTTAAATACATATAAAAATGTTTGTCGAATACATATTATATCTTACAGTATACTACACTTTTTGCGTTTTCTTATTGATTTGGAAGATTGTTTAACTTCTTTAGTTATATGTTCTTTATCAGTCAAAAGGTTTGTGTTCTCTACAGGTATGTGTTCATGTAGTTTATCATCCTCAATTAGGTTTAGAGCTCCCTTTGTACTGCTGTACATATAAAAATTACCATCATGAACAACTATGGCAAACTTTGGTTGATGTAACATTATTGAGTTTCTGCACAATGCATCATATGCATTTCTTTTCATCTTACTCCGCTCAACATTTATGCTTGTCCCATCATTTGGATGATGTAGTGACCACAACTCTCCCCAAGCTGCAAATTCATTTTTTGGATCAATATTTTCATCTGCAAATACAATTATATTCTTGAATTCACTGAGTGGCTTCCTAAGATTTGCGTTCCTAATATTGATATAATTGATATGTCTTGGCTTGTTTACTAGAGTTTCTCTAAAGCCTGGATAATAGTCATAGTAGCTCCATGATACTTCAGCATATCTTATAGAAATGTTTCTTTTTACATCTTCATATAGTTCTCTATTTTCTAATTTGATTTTCTTTCTAACTTGTTTCACTCTTTCTTCCCTAGGTAAACTAAGAAACTTCTTTGTATTTGCCTCTCTGATAACATAATCTGAAATTCTAGAGTGTATTATGATTGCAATACTCTCATCCTGGTCCAATAATTTGTACTTCTCTAACATTGCCATAGTTAAGGAACTGATATCATGTTTATATTTATTATGATAGTGATGACAATCTGAAGCTTTTCCTTCAGGATAAATAAATTCATGAAGGTTTTTATCTTCAATTGCTCCAGAACTATTTAGTTTATCATTATCTAATTGATGATCTTTATCCAAAGTAATAATTACATGGGACATTGTTCTAAGTATCATATTTCTAATTGGGTCAGACCAGATACTTGTATCACATATGATAATGTTCCTTGCTTGAGCACCCTGGAATTCCTCTATACTTGATACCAATAATCCTTCAGGTTTTTGTATGTATTCTTTAATATCTCTGACAACTGATGTAGTTGAGGAAAAGTGTTTGTTTAACAATTCAAATAATTGAGTATCATCTTTTTTTGATAATACAACAACACTTTCTTTGGGTTTATGTATGAAATATTTGTTTACAGCAGCAACAGCTAATAATCTATAAGCAATGCCATAAACATTTTCGTAGTAAAAACTATGATTACCCATGACATTAGTATCAGGAGAACAAGAAATTTGTTGAAAAACCTGATCTAAAGCTTTAGCTATCTGAATAATTTGTTGAGAATTTCTCATATTTTTAGTGAGATTAACATGTACAGCTTTATGATTCACTCTCATCTTTTCTATCCAACTTGCCTTCTCTTCTATAGATTCCTTGACTACTTTTAAGTTGACACAAATTGTTTCTATTGAGTCAGGAAAAACATATTCTCCAATTATCATTTCATCTAGTTAATTATGCTCTATAATGATAGGAATGTTGACAATGGGTTTCAGCCTTATTTCTTAAATTCAAGCTAAGAAAATCACGTAAAAAATTCTGACTTCATTTCTTACGGATATTTTAACTTAATGAGTAGCTTCGCGACTTTGCAAATTATAATATCCATAATTTGAGAAGCACAGTATAGACGGACAAAGTAAATTATGAAGGAAATGCTTACTTGAATGCAGAAGCTATGTCAGATTAGAAAAACAAAGAGGAGAAAGGGAACATTGAACTATAAATTACACTGGTACCCAAGGTTTTATTTTACTTGTTGGCTTAAAAACTTTGGGTAATTTAATTGAATTTTGATTGGTTGGTTACAAACTTACAGTGTTAAATTTTGTAATCAGAATCTTAGTAATGTAGTACAAAATTTTATTTTTCTACTATATTAGATTATTGTATGAGCCTTGATAATAGTAGTGACTGTTGCACGTCTGATCGGCCCTGCAGGGTTGCGGGCGGAGACTGTGATTATAATTCAGAATGTGCAGATTATCTATCTATCTATCTATCTAACTATCTATCTATCTATCTATATATCTATCTATCTATCTATCTATCTATCTATCTATCTATCTATCTATCTATCTATCTATCTATCTATCTATCTATCTATCTATCTATCTATCTATCTATCTATCTATCTATCTATCTATCTATCTATCTATCTATCTATCTATCTATCTATCTATCTATCTATCTATCTATCTATCTATCTATCTATCTATCTATCTATCTATCTATCTATCTATCTATCTATCTATCTATCTATCTATCTATCTATCTATCTATCTATCTATCTATCTATCTATCTATCTATCTACATATCTATCTATCTACATATCTATCTATCTATCTATCTACATATCTATCTATCTATCTATCTATCTATCTATCTATCTACATATCTACATATCTATCTATCTATCTATCTATCTATTTATCTATCTATCTATCTATCTATCTATCTATCTATCTACATATCTATCTATATATCTATCTATCTATCTATCTATCTATCTATCTATCTATCTATCTATCTATCTATCTATCTATCTATCTATCTATCTATCTATCTATCTATCTATCTATCTACATATCTATATATCTATCTATCTATCTATCTATCTATCTATCTATCTATCTATCTATCTATCTATCTATCTACCATCTATTTATCTATCTATCTATTTATCTATCTATCGGACGTACATACAAAGTGACATGTATAGACTAGCTTCACAACTAAAGATTGTAATAGTAATTGTTCAATGGATTTATTAGTACTTGGATGTTGCCCTAGATTTTTATGTACTCATGATACAAGTGATACTCGCAGCTGGCTAAATTAACTATACCCCTATCCACCCCTATAACTCCATCCCCTCCCTATTTACTGGATGAACTAACTGACCAATAAAAGAGGTCCATGCTCGTAATTTAAATTGACGACAAATATTCCCCTGTCAATATATCCACGTAT
The DNA here is from genome assembly GCF_053477335.1 of Acartia tonsa. Classification (NCBI taxonomy): domain Eukaryota; kingdom Metazoa; phylum Arthropoda; class Copepoda; order Calanoida; family Acartiidae; genus Acartia; species Acartia tonsa. Next base: position 293,445 of record NC_137260.1, on the reverse strand, counting down.
ATTCTATATCCATTGTAATTGTTTTATTTTTTTAGCTGGTCTGGAGTGTGGCACTGACAACTGTGACACTATGTGTAATTATACATTTCAAGGCTCGGCAGTCGCTCGTTTGTCCCAAATTAAACCCGTTTGGATGTTTGTTTAAAAGTGAATCTTTTTTATGATTAGGTCAGTCCGTCCGTAACGGTTAGCTCTTTCGCTAATTTAGAAATGTTAGAATTGTTTTATCAATTTCAAACTTTGCATGGTGATTCTTTTAGTAGTTTTAGAAAAGGATTTAAAGGCGTAGCAACTCATTACCAGAATGTCCGTACGTCCATTTTGAACATGTTGATTTTAAAGTTTAAACTTTTAAAGACAAATTTTTATGCGATAAAATTGTCCGATTGATCTGATTTTTTAAATCTCTATAATCAAGTCCTAAAATGTAAGTATGTCATAAACAATATCCTATATTTAAACAGTTTCTAAACAAATTTACTTTCAATTTGTTTCGATTTTTACACATTTATATTCCGATTATTCAGTTCTGACACCATACAAGTGTTAATGTTCGTTTGTTCTAACGTTTCAGAGCTTCGCTTTTATGGATATTGTCATCCTTGTTTAAAAGAGCTTTTGCCATATTTGGGTCTGATCTAGACATTGCATCTAGCTGATTTTTGAAATTATAAAAGTTTGATTTTCCTGAGGCTTAGAGGCGGCTGCCGAGCCCCAATAATCACTTTTTTGGGCTTACAGTATCAGATAATGTTTTTTCTAGTACGGCTTCAAAACGGATCAATATTCACTGGATTAGAGCCATTTCAGCCATACTTAAAAAGCATGCATAGCACCGCATTACAAACAGTTTTCCACAAATATTAAGATAGAAATCAAAACAAATATAAACCAGTTTTAATTTTATGATTTTCATCTTAATATCCCCGGAAAGCTGTCTATAATAGGGTGAGATAAATAACAATTATTTATTTGAAGAGTTATGATAAAAACTAATGTTGTAAAATTTAGATTATGAATCAGATTCTGACTGCTGCTACAAACCTTGCGTGGAGGAATAAGAAGAGACAAACGAACATTAACAAATAAAGAATAACAACGCATTTAATATGTATAATGTTTGTATTAAACGTTTGTTCGTTTGTCAGATTATTTGAGCTTCTCTTTGATTGATATTATTAATTTCTTATTAATCATTTTTGTGCAAATTACATAAAAAACAAGGATGGCAATATCCATAAAAGCGAATCTCTGAAATGGAAAGACAAACGATTATCAACACTTGTTGAGTGTCAGAACTTAGTAAGCAGAATAGTAATGCTTAAGCCAAACTAAATTGTAAGTGAATTTGTTGCAAAATTAATAATTACATAGTACTGTTTAAGAACATACATATTTAGTACTTGATTATAGAGATGTTTTGTTTATTAGATTGTACCTAGTTGTAATAGGAACCAATATTCAAAAATTAGATGAATTGGATAATAATAATTTTAACATATACAAATTTGTTGTCAAAAAAGTAAAAAATCAGCATGTTTTAAGTGGACTTACGGACTTTCTGTTAATTATTATAGAGTTGCTAAGATTTCTAAGTCTTACCTAACTGTTATAGGAATCCTAATACAAAGTTTGAAATCGATAGGACAATTCTAACCTGTTTAAATTAACGAAAAGAGCTAACCATTACGGACGGACGTATGGACTAATTATAGAATAGCCTCGCTGTTAATAATGAGCTTTAAAAATATAAACATCTAAATTCAAATTTAGGAAAATTATGATATTCGAAACAAAACTTTAGCGTAATTTTGATTTGGGCCAATTCTATGCATTATATTTTGTTTTTATAAAAGCGAAGCTTTTGTTAAGCAATTTGCAATAAGTTTGTTTAGACTTACAAATGAATGTTCTGCTTATTAAACTCTGATATGCTACAAGATTTAATGTTCATTTGACCTGCCTTCTAATTTCAGATCTTTTTATGAATATTTTGGCGAGGCAGTAATTTTAGTTCAGAAGTTTAGAGGCCAATATAGTAGCCCTACAGATATTAAGTTCTAGACAAATTTAATAAGAGTGCCTGTAAGAGATAATATGTATATTTATATTATAAATATAAAATTTCAATTTTTTATTACAAGCATTTAAAAAACAAAAAAATAGATTAAATATATAATGAAAATAATTAAATTTTTAAAAAAATTTTATTGAAAATTAAAAGAAGTAATAACATCATTGTTTAAGTGAGAATGCAAAATTTATTAGTACAAAAAAAAACCTCTAGCGACAATTTTGTAAACTAAAACCATCATGAAAATTAAAATTCATCCAATTTCGGGTTTTAATGGATTCGATATTTCCAAAAACAAATTCTTACACCAAAATTACATCACAGTAGAGTTCTATATAAGAAAAAATTGTAATGTCACGCTATAACTTTAAATAGCTTTAGGAATCATTTGACAAGTTCCATTAATTATTGTAAAACAGCGGATGTTTAATTGTGTTAGCCAGGGAAAGGGGACAATAGTTTGTTTATTACGCTAGTTCCCAAGGTCTAATAGTAACAACTTTGGGGACTTTTGATTGGTTGGTTCATTAAAAGTTGAGTGTTCAAACCACTATTATGAATCAACAAAAGGGGTAATTTTGTGTATCATCATTGGGGCTGCACATCAATGAATGGGCAATTCTTTTATCCCTTTATGTTCAATGGTGTTAGCCAGGAAGACAGGGGGGGGGGCAATGGTATGTTTATTACACTAGTTCCCAAGTCTAATAGTAACAACTTTGGGAACTTTAACGAATTTTGATTGGTTGGATCATCAAGCTTAATGTTCAAACTAATTTAAATATACCTTAGGGGTAATTTTATGTATCATCATTGGGGTTGTACATTAATTTATAGTCCATTTTCTTATCCCTTTAGATCCCTGAGTGTAAGCACAGGATATTTTACTATAACATACATAATAACAGATATAATAACATAACACGAAAAATGAAAAGAGGAGAGGGATAAAGAGAGAGGGAGAAAATTTTATGTTACATATGGACAGATAAGTAAATCAACATGTCTTTTTTCACCCATTCTGACATCCAATTTTGCAAATATTACTACACCCGTTACTAAAAATGACAAACACATTCTTTCTAATGCAAAAAAATTCACGATAGCTTCAATTTTAGAATGCAAAAAAATTGGTGCCAAAGCTCTATATCTACCAATTCTTGATCTCAATATACATGAATCAATTCATGATCTAATTCTAATTAACAAGTTACAAAAAGTGGTTGATGCGTTCAAGCCCTGCTTCTCTGCTACTAGTTTCAGCCTGCAAAAATCCAAGCTGTTCCTGAACCCACTTAGTTCATTGTTGGTAAAGAACAAGAAACTCTTTTCTTTTCATTTCAAACAAATGTATAAATCTAAAATTGACATAGAATTACCTTCTATAATGACAAGAAAAAGTGACAAACTGTTCTTTCCTGACAAGGAACTTTTTGAACTTACTATTAAGAAACTTTTTAATTTACCAATTATATTACATTTCAAAAACTTTTATCTAGAACAATTGAATCGCACACTACCAAGCAAAAATAAACTATTTAAATTCAAATTAGTCGATTCAAATATTTGCAACAAATGTAATGCAGAAAGCAATACAGATCATGCATTATTCTTTTGTTTATTTCCTTCTTATTTTATTCATAAACTAGCTGTCTTTTTAGATATTAAGTATAATAATGGACAACCTCAATTTATTTTTCTAAAAGAAAGCTTTTACCTATTTAATATGTATTATGATGATTTCTCGTTAAATGTATATACTCAACTATCCAATCTTATTTTAGCTGCAAAAGACAAATCACTCAAATTAAGCAAAGAAGACTGTATTTCAAATTGGAATAAAAACAACCTGCATGCCCATACAATTCTCTTAACCCAATTTTCCTTCAAACTGTTACAAAATGCAGGGCAAGAAACTAATTTTATCTCTGATTTTCTTGAGTTTTTAATAATACAGTGATTCCTGTTTTTTCTGATTAATTTCCAGCTACTAAGCTATGTTGATGTAAATAAAAGTCTCGTACTATAATATGTAATTCTGTATGTATATGTCTTTTCTTTATGAAATACATATCTTTAAAACAAAACAAAACAAATAAAGAGAAAAATCCGTCACCAAAAACTAATTTTACTCTGTAACCATAGAATAAGGAGGAATAGAAGTGAAAACCCTAAAAATTTCTGGGAAATTTGAAGGAATCTTTGACTTGCGCAGTAATGACAATTAGGCTAAAGTACAAATCACACTGACTAGTTGGACAAAATTAGAAAAATTTAATTTGTATCAAAATCTAATATATACTATTAAAATTATTTTGATCTTCAAGATTTATAATTATGTATTTTGTTGTAACACGCTTGACTTTGGGTCATTAAGCAATAACGCTAAGAAATCAGGAGGTAAATATTAACCCATTAATATATCATAGGGACTATCACCTCTGATACACACCTCTTATTGAAGTGAAGACAGCAAGAGCTGCTTGGTCGTTTTAGACAAAGATGAATAATCACTTAACATTATGTTGTTTTAATTTTGGTAAGTTTGATTGACCACATTTGTAATTTTTAAGTTAAATGGGTACAGCCCCTTCCTCCTTCCTCCCCCCTACCACAAGTTAATGTATGGATGTAGTTGCTATCATGTATAAATCAGCTGTTTAAAAACATACATAAGAGCGCAACCTAGTTTTATAATATAAATACTGAGACCAATATTTTTTGTAAATTTTCTTACATAATTATATTTTTTAAGGCTTAAAATGCACATCAAATTCATTTTTAATCCATTGTGAATAGGGAAGAGAAAGGTGGATTCTTGGCTACAAGGCTTTTAGTAAATTATTGCAATAGGAATTTATTTTGAATATTTTTTCTGAATAATTACTGAAATCATGTTATTTACTAACAGCCTTATAGCCATTTTTGTCTTTCAAATGTTCCAATTTTATTTCAGGCTAGCCAGGCAGAATCTTCTACCTGGATTCTATTCTATACTTTATCTTCTTTGATTATCATATTTTCCGTGTGTTGACTAAAAATGTTAGAATAGGATGATTTTTGAGGATAAAGGGCAGGTGATTACTATAGAAAAGCTATTCTAAAATTGGGGATCTACTACAGTTTACAGTAAAATATTGCTGGTAACAAATATTGCCAAAAATCTATGAATTTTAAAGGATGCTAGCTGCCAAACGGCTGAACGTACAGATCATGCCCATACCCTGTTTTAAGCGGCATAAGAAGGCCTACAAATAATCTGGAATAGCCATAAATCAATAATGCATAATTATCTCGCAGTGCAGAGAAATGCGCGAAAAAGACCTATTTTACGCGTTTTTTCTTCAGTGAAGTTTTCCCTGTGCATCATTTGATCTTGGCTTTTCCAGATTATTTGTAGGCCTTCTAATACCGCTAAAAATGGTGTGCAGGTATGATCTGTACGTAAAAAAAAAAAAAAATGGGGGGGGGGTTGTTTTTGGGGGGTTGGGGGTGTCCCACCCCCCAAGAAAATAGCTTAAAACCACCGCAGGACCAATAGGTATATACCCTGAAGAGTAGAATCCGATCGGTTCCGTGGTTACCGAGATCTTAAGCTTCAGACGGACAGACAGACATCGTTCTACTTTGTATTATAGATATGTAACTCTGAGTCGCTGCCACTTACAGCCCGAACAAACTTCAGCCCTAGCCGCAAGGATTTCTAATGATATTAAATGCATGATAATAATTTCATAGGCATTAATAATGCCATAAAAAGTATTGCATCAGTTTCTAGCATATCTGTTAGTGATACCGATTAAGTGATGACAATTTATTATATTTGATATTTAAATGTTTTTACCGTGTCTCTCTTACTTTTATGAATAATTTAAATGTAAAACATACAAAAATTTTTAGCATTGATAAATTTGCTCAAAAAAAAATAATAATAAAATAGCATATTTTTTAAAATTTAGTAAGGTTTTAATGTTTACTGTAAAAATATAGACCTCTAGCGACAATTTTGTAAACTAAAATCTAAAAATTAAAAAACTAAAATTAAAATTCAACCAATTTCGGGTTTTAATAGATTCGATATTTCTAAAGCCAAACGTTTACACTAAAATTACATTGCAGTAGAGTTCTATACAAGGAAAAATTCTAATGTAACACAATAGCTTTTAATAGCCATAGGAATCATTTGACATGCTCATTGTTCATTATAAAAGAGCAGATGGGCTTTAGATTCCTAAAGGTGATAGCACAGGATAACTTTACTAAAACCTACAACAGAAACAAGATAGGAAGATGTAGGATTTTGATAGGGAAAAGGGATTTGTATAGTAATTAGACTGCAATTGTTCGTTTCCCTTTAAAAAAAAATTAAAAAAGAAAAATAGGAGAAGAGGAAAGAGAGAGAGAGAGAGAGAGAAAGAGAGAAGGGGAGAGTGAGAAAGAGAGAGATATAGAGGGAGGGAGAGATAGAGAAAAGAATCTATCCTTAAAGAATCTATACTCAGTACAATTTAGTAAATTTTCTGTGTGTAGTCTAAAAGTTTTTGAATGGGGTGGTAGAAAAAAGGGTTTTTGTTAAATAATCAGACACAGAAGCAGATGTTTAACATTTTTCAGTAAGGGAGCTACTCTATAATTCGAAATGTCCGTCTGTCCGTCTGTAAGAGACAAAGTGGACGGAACGTGAATTTCTCAGCTCCTGTGACAGATAGAAGATTGAAACTTTTAACAAAATTCCCATCACTAAGGAGCATAATTATTTTTAACACATTCATGGCGGTCGGCAAGGACTTCCAAGGGGGGGGGGGGTAAAGTGATGATTACCCCTCCCCCAAACGAATTTGGGGATGCCCCAAAATATTTTTCATTTTACCCCCCCCCCCCTATTTAAAATTTATCCCAACCATTTAGGAGAGGGTATTTACCCTCCCCAAACAATTTTGTGTTCATTTTCTCCAATATATCTATTTTTTTTATTTTAAAGAATACTCTTTCTTTCTACTCGCACATATTCCCATCCACGATATTTATGCTTCGCTACTTATGGATATTGTCATCCTTGTTTTAAGCATAGTGTTATACACAGCTTTCCACGGACATTAGAATGTAAACTTTAAGATTAAAACCAGTTATGTTAGCCCCAAAGGGCCGAAGCCCAGGGTTAACAAAAATGGTATTGATTTTAGGTTTTTTTATTTCAATATTTGTGGAAATTTTTCCGTAGTATGAATTCGATACTATAAATGATTATTCAGTATGATTTTTTTTATCATTTCCCAGCTATTCACATAAAATAAGTATTCATACTTTATAACCTCATTTCTTTTAGTAGCAAAGCTAATTTACAAGTCAATCCGTCAATCAGTCCCTAACGCTATAGGGAAAGCGTGATTTTGTTGGCTACTTGAAAATACTTTTGAAAATAAACAGCTGAAATTTTCAGTGAAGCTTCTTATGGCAAATTCACATCTAGTTAATATGTCTGTTTGTCTGTCTTTCTTTTTAACTTTTATAGCGTATTAACTCTCTTTCTTTTCTTTGTTAAGACAACTGAACATCTGCTTTATACCTTACTTTGTCTGTTCGTTCAATCCATAATATTTTTGGTAGGGTTGGGCCGGATATCCGGTGTGGCCGGATATCCGGCCATTTTCAATATCCGGCCGGATACCGGATATTGAAACTATCCGGCCGGATATCCGGCAATATAATCTTTTATATTTTACAACAAAAATCTCTGTTTTTTTAATCTTAAATGGATGTAATTTTCTTATTATTGAAGATAGAAGAACAATTTTATATTAGAAATCTCAAAACATAGATTTTGGCGGTGGCAGCAGTACTTGGCAGCTGCCAGCCGCAAACCGACGGTTTGCAGGTAAACTGCAACGGATTTTATGAAATTGTAATATGTCATGAAGATATATAAAAAAGCCAAAGTTTAAAATTTGAAATCTTCAAGTAAAAATTTGCGGTCACAGGAACCGTTTAAAAATTTCTGGAGTCCTGGAGGTTCAGGACTTGCAGGATTATACCTGGAACCTGAAATCAACTTGAACACCTATATTACATATGAGGATGTACGACTATAGGATATTTTAGTATTAGATAACATGAAATGCTTTGTTTAAGTAAAAAAATATTTTTACTTTTTACCTGAATGACCTTACCAGATTTGCAGGCATCCTGTGCCCGCTAGGAAGGAGGTATTAAAAAAATTTCAACTCTCAGTTATGTGTCATATCCATATTTCGAAAGTCACTTAGTTATAGCCCTCTACCTTTGGATAGAAAAAAACAGAGGGGGGGGGGGGCAGGCATTCAACGCCACATCCCCGCCCATCCTACAACCGTTAGGGGTTGATATTACAGATTGAGGGAAGTAGTAATAGTTCTTTAGATTTATTTGCTAAGTTGAAAGATCATTTATACTTACTTAATTTTTAAGTTTTAATCTTAATTTTATCCTATTATACAAAGTAGTAAGCTTTTTTTGTCTGTAGCGAAGGATCTCGCTAACTGCTGAACTGATATGTTCTCCTTTAGAATGAAGCTTCTTATAGGTCCCAGGGTGGTAATAGGCTGTTTCATTTTTATAAAAAAAAAAGTCGTTGTAAGGTTTTAAATTATTTTTCTGCACTTTCATGTCCCTTCTAATATCCCTAGATACTAGGGACGCAGCCACTAGTATAATATAAAACACTAGTTTATGAAGAAATTTTTTTGTGGGTATAGTCCTCTTTGTGGCAACGACCCTTAAGGAGCGATTATTCGTATTTTCACAGTAGCTTTCTCTAACCTTGCAGGGCTAATTGCCTAGCCCTGCGGGGCAATCACCTAACCAAATATAACCTAACCTAACCTAAAATAACCTATTAAAAGCAATTTTAAAAATACAACGAATCGCCCCTTAAGGTGCGTTGCCACAAAAGGGACTATATCCTTTTTTGATACTTTAATATGTAGTAATTTGGCCGGTTATTTGGCCGGATATCCGGTAATTTGGCCGGATAACCGGATATTTGCCGGATATCAGGCGTTGGCCGGATATCCGGCCGGTTACCAGATATCCGGCATTTGAAATCAGCCGGATATCCGGTAGCCAAAAAAATATCCGGCTCAACCCTATTTTTTGGACTTTACTACTTATTAATGTTGTCATCCTTGATTCTGTCTGTCTAGAAAAATCCCATTGATAAATAGAGTAGGGGCAATGCCTTGGCCCATAAACAGGCGCTACTAATTACCATACACAGTTCGGACATCTCCGACAAATGTCGTGCAATCAAATATTACTTAACCTATTATCTTAATTCACATGTCAGTTCCTTAAAGAGTAGAGCTAAATTGGTTTAGCGGTTACTGGTATTTTAAGCTTCAAGAAGAAGGACGGACGGACATCGTCTTACTTTGTATTATAGCTATCAGACAATAACATCTATAGTGATCAAGGTTACTGGTATTTTAAGCTTCAAGCAGAAGGACGGACAGACATCGTCTTACTTTGTATTATAGCTATAAGACATTAACATCTATAGTGATCAAGGTTACTGGTATTTTAAGCTTCAAGCAGAAGGACGGACAGACATCGTCTTACTTTGTATTATAGCTATCAGACATTAACATCTACATTGATCAAGGTTAGGTGTAATTAGGATCGGTCCGTTCGTACATCACAGACAGTTAGCTTTTTCGTTCAATTAAACGTGTTAGAATTATCCTATCGATTTCAAACTGTGCATGGTGATTCTTGTAGTATTTAGGTACAATTTAGAAAGCGTAGCAGCTCTATAATTGTTGCTAGAATGTCCGTACTCTGAACGTCTATTTTAAAACTGTTGATTTTAAACTTGTTTAACAACAAATTTTTATGTGATAAAATTATCTGATTGATCTGATTTTTTAAATACTGATTCCTAGAAAAACAAAGTATGATAATATAAGCGAAGCAACTCTATAAAAAAGTCCTAAAAATGTAAGTATGTCCTTAAACAATATCCTGTTTTTAAGCAGTTTTTCAACAAATTTAAATACAATTTTGTTTCGACTTTTACACATCTATATGATGATTATTCAGACACTCTACAAGTATTAATGTTCGTTTGTCCTCCCATTGCATAGCTATGCTTTTCTGGATGTTGTCATTCTTGTTGTAGCCTACTCTACCCCCACCCCTCTCTAATGAAGCCATTCTTTAGTCGGATATTCCACCTCTTGATAGTTATTTATCGCATCTTATTAAATTCAGCTTTCCATGGATAATAATCATATGAATTTTATTTTTACATTTATAAAAAAATTGTCTTTGACACGATGGTATACATAATTTTCAGTATGGCTGAGAACCAGTTCTAATCGGTTTCGAAGCCATACTGGATTATTTGCCAGCTGCAGTGAAGTACCACTACTCATGCTACCCCAAGATGCCTAAAATAATGGTTCAATCTTTTCATTGTATATTTTCATGTTTGCTGTAAACTGGTTACAATATGATGCTATAAATAGTTTTTCAGTGGGCTATTCTTGGTATTATAGAAATGTTGATAAGTCATAATAAGTAGTAAACTACAAAAATATAAAATGGTCTTCAGCTTTTTCTCATTATTGTTAAAATGGTTCAATTTTATTTTATAAATGTATAGCATGTATCTATAGTTACTTTTATTATTATATTCATTAGTTTATTAAATCGATATTGTACTTTCAAATTATACTTCTTCATTTTTTAATTAAACAAAATTTAAAAGTATAAAATTTAAAATATAAAAGTAAATTAGTATTTGAAATATTGTTTTGAGATACCTAGCGGCAATATATGTAACTACATATTTATCATATTTGTAAGAAATTGAAAGAGAGATTAGAGTATGAGCGTGTGTGTGTGAGAGAGAGAGAGAGGGAGAGAGAGAGAGATAGAGGAAGAGAGAGAAAGAGAGAGAGAAAGAGTGAGAGAGAGAGATATAGGAAGAGAGAGAGATGTAAAGGAAGAGAGAGAAAGAGAGAGATAGAGATAGAGAGAGAGAGAGAGAGAGAAAGAGAGAGAGAGAGAGAGTGAGAGAGAGATAGATAGATAGATAGAAAGAGAGAGAGAGAGAGTGAGGGAGAAGGAGAGAGAGAGAGATAGAGGAAGAGAGAGAAAGAGAGAGAGAAAGAGTGAGAGAGAGAGAGATAGGAAGAGAGAGAGATGTATAGGAAGAGAGAGAAAGAGAGAGATAGAGATAGAGAGAGAGAGAGAGAGAGAGAGATAGTGAGAGAGACATAGAGAGAGAGAGAGAGAGAGAGAGAGAGAGAGAGATAGATAGAGAGAGAGACAGAAAGAGAGTGGTTATGTGTGTGAGTGAGAGAGAGAAAGAGAGTGGTTGTGTTTGTGAGAGAGAGAGATGTAATTTAAGTAGCTAGTGTAGGATAAAAAGATAAAATACATTAATGATTCCAAAGTCAAGTAATTATATAACAACAAGGATGACAACATCCATAAGTAGCGAAGCTAAAAAATTATGAATATATGTCGGGAAAAATTACTATAAAGCAGTGTCATAAAATAAACATTAATCTTGATAAAATAGGGAAATCAGGAAACCTTAAAAATCACGCAACCTTTTAAATTATGAAAATTTAAAAATTTAGGAATCTATATAGCACTGCAATTTATAGACAACTCTTAATGAAACTTCTTAAAAATATGTAAAATTTGAGCATATTCAATCCCTGAAAATTTCAGCTGCAAATCCTTCATAGAAATCGAGAAAACCATAGAAAACTTAAAAATCTAGGATTCGATCTAGCACCCCAATTAATATAAAAATCGTAATAAAACTTAAGGAAAATATGTAGTATATAGATTTAAGCAATCCCTGAAAATTTCAGCCCATTATCTTACAAGGGAGTTGAAAAAATCACGAAAACATGAAAATGTAGGAATCGATCTAGCACCCCAAATAACAGACAGATGGACAAAACTATGTATAGATTAGATGGGCATATGTTATAAGAATCTTCACTAAAAATTTTAGCTGTCTATCTTTTATAGGACCCGAGAAAATCACGTTTCCCCCACTTTGTCTCAGACGGACGGACAGACGGACGGACATTTCGAATTATAGAGTAGCTTCGCTACTAACTAGTGACTAAGCCCCTAGAATCTAGGGGCTCTTTTTTCAAGAGATAGGAAGTTGCTAAAATTAGCTTTAAACTATCCGAGGACTTAAAATGCAAAGAAATATCCTTAAACACTTTTAGGACCGGGAAAATTACTTGAAAGGACCTATGAGAAGCTACATATGGTATAGGATTACCATATAGACATCCTTTTACCATTCTTTCAAGATAGGAGCGGTTAAATTTATGTTTCTCTTAATTGAAAAACGTGCCTTGGATGTTTTACACTGACATATGCCTGATCAATAAAGAAAAGAATCTTAATTACAATGTCTGTCGTCTATTTTCAACATGACTTATTAATCGAGGATATCACATTTCCTTTTATTTCACAACTGAGGGGACTTTCAAGCTTATCAAGTAACATTGCTACTAATAAAAATTGAATGTTTAGGACATCTGTACCTATACAATAGGAAAACCAAATAATTAGAGAATAAATGTAATAATTATTCTTGAAATCTTTTTTAATAAAGTTTTAGACTGTAAAGTAAACAAAAACTATTTTTCATTCATAATAAATCATTAAATTATTAATTTGAGCTAGAATTAATCGCTCATAAAAAGTAACAGCTTATATCTATAATATGTTAAGTTAATAATACAGTAATTTAGAGAATTCTAGCGTTAAAAATATGTACTACATAGAAGTAATACTAAAACTTTAACTACTTATAACATACAAACTTACCTTTATTTGTACACTTTTATGAAAGAAAGCTTTTTTTACTTTTCGGGCATGGATACTTAAATAGAAATATACATCACACATACATTCAACTGCTTAAGTATATGTAAATTCTATAAAATACATTGAAATTTTGAAAATAGAGTAGACTTTTCTGCTTACTGTAAGTGCTGTAGGGGGAGTAGAGAGATCATAGAATAAGGAGGAATAGAAGTGAAAACCCTAAAAATTTCTGGGAAATTTGAAGGAATCTTTGACTTGCGCAGTAATGACAATTAGGCTAAAGTACAAATCACACTGACTAGTTGGACAAAATTAGAAAAATTTAATTTGTATCAAAATCTAATATATACTATTAAAATTATTTTGATCTTCAAGATTTATAATTATGTATTTTGTTGTAACACGCTTGACTTTGGGTCATTAAGTAATAACGCTAAGAAATCAGGAGGTAAATATTAACCCATTAATATATCATAGGGACTATCACCTCTGATACACACCTCTTATTGAAGTGAAGACAGCAAGAGCTGCTTGGTCGTTTTAGACAAAGATGAATAATCACTTAACATTATGTTGTTTTAATTTTGGTAAGTTTGATTGACCACATTTGTAATTTTTAAGTTAAATGGGTACAGCCCCTTCCTCCTTCCTCCCCCCTACCACAAGTTAATGTATGGATGTAGTTGCTATCATGTATAAATCAGCTGTTTAAAAACATACATAAGAGCGCAACCTAGTTTTATAATATAAATACTGAGACCAATATTTTTTGTAAATTTTCTTACATAATTATATTTTTTAAGGCTTAAAATGCACATCAAATTCATTTTTAATCCATTGTGAATAGGGAAGAGAAAGGTGGATTCTTGGCTACAAGGCTTTTAGTAAATTATTGCAATAGGAATTTATTTTGAATATTTTTTCTGAATAATTACTGAAATCATGTTATTTACTAACAGCCTTATAGCCATTTTTGTCTTTCAAATGTTCCAATTTTATTTCAGGCTAGCCAGGCAGAATCTTCTACCTGGATTCTATTCTATACTTTATCTTCTTTGAGAGAGATGTGTGGACAGACATAAACCGAATCTAGTTATATACAGTTGTACGCGCGTGCACCCAGTATGCTCTGTGTGTGTGTGCGTTGGTGTGTAGATTTGTGTGCGCGTGCACTATACTATAATCTGAAACCACCTACCTCCCTTACATTTCATTGTTAAATATAGTGGTTGTTGTCAGGAATAAGACAATAGTAGATGAATTAATGTACATTACCAATGAATATACCCTTTTGTATATTTCAATTAGTGGTTAAAACCTTTGAACGCTCAACTAAATAAACTAACCAATCTAATTCAATAAAAGTCCACTATAGGTTGATGAGCAAAACAAATAAGAAAACTTTATTATACTACTTTGGGGACTAGTGTAATAAACAGCCGAAAATCCCCTACCTCCTTGGGTTGTTGTTGTAACACAACTAGAAAACAAGGATTGCAATATGCTCTTGGGAGAGTATATTTAGGAAAACTTTATTTAGTCCCATCAGTCTGTAGCTATGTGAAATTATTAAATTTCTCGTAACTAAGGGCGAAACTGCTAGTTCTTCTCATTTAATAGTTTAGAGGGGGGGGGGGGGGGATTTAAATAAAAGTCAAAAAAAAATTGGTGTGATGGTAACACAAACAACCCCTTTTTTTAATTTTAGTTAAAAGTTTTTTTTTTTGGGGGGGGGGGGTTGTCTGTCCCAGCCCCCAAGAAAATAACCATAAACCATCACAGGACCAACAGGTATATTACCTGAAGGGTATATGGCAGATTTACCACTAGCAAAAATACAGTGATATTACTGTCATAAACACAGTGATTTGCTGTCATAAACACAGTTTTACTGTCAAATTCACACCTGCGTTTTTAGGGGGAATGACAAAAATACAGTTATTGCACTGGCATATTCACAGCTTTGCTGTCAATTATACACCTACATATTGACAAAAATACATCCATTAAATTTATAATTTGTCAATTATACACCTACATATTGACAAATATACATCTATTAAATTTATACCTACTTTTTAATCCATAATATTTAATACATCTATTACATATAGAAAAATGGTGATATTAACATGACCGTCAAGGAAGGTGAAAAACCTGTGTGGTTAACTTATTATCCCAATATAAAAAATTTGTTTACTTACACCATAAGTGATATCGACAGCTAACTGCCTAAACATGTTGGTGTTTAATCTGATACAAAGCCAAAATATTGGAAAAAGAATTAAATAGAATCTAAATTTAAAGATCATTCTCTGATGTGAAATCTAATATATGTTTAAACTAACGTCACCACTCTACACTTTATCTCTATTGTATGTCAATAATCTTTTACTATATGCTAAACAAGTTTACTAATTTTGGGTTAAAAAGTATAACTTATAAAATTAATTTTCCAAATTGGCACTTTTTAACAATAAAATTTAAACTTATCTGTTATTATGTTAGTGCGTTTGAAAACTTTTCTAATGTTATCAATGAAAACTTTGAAAAATTTTCCCTTTTAAAACTTTAAAACCCAACAAAAGAGTTATCCACCAAAATCCCTGGATGTCACCAGCTTTACTAAACCTAAGAAAGAAAAAAGAAATTTAAGGATAAAACCGTTGATAGCAATAGAAAATTTGTCATTGCAAATAATATTTATAAATCTGCATTTAGGAAAGCCAAAAAAGAGTACTATTTTTCTAAATTCAATGAATTTTCGTCTAACATGAAAAAAAATTTACAATAAATCAAATTTACAATCAGATCTTATGAAAACTTTCAAGATATTTGTGAAGGTTTCTAACAATTTTTTTATTAATGTTAATCCCAGTCTAGCAGATGAAATTCCATTTTTCAAAAATGATTTTAATGACTACCTTGGGGTTCCAGTCAATGGAAATTTTGTCTTTCAAAAAATCACCTCTCCAATAATTTTTTCTACTTTCAATAAACTAAAACCTAAACTAAGTTGTGGACCTGACAATATTTCTACTAAACTTTTTAAAAAAAATATGCCTAGTATTATAGATCCTGTTGTTAACCTATTTAATCTTTCATTTAAACATGGCTTTGTTCTAAACAATTAGTAGATTGATTTAACTATTATTAATAAATATAAGTTTTAACAACTTGGTAAAAATATTTATAATTAATATTAATTTAAAAGTAGGTGTATTTTTGTCATCAAAACTGTGAATTTGACAGCATACTTGAATTTTATGGGTGTGAACTTGACAGTAAAACTGTGTTTATGACAGCGGAAAGGTGTAATTTTGACAGTGGATAAAAAAATATTGCCAAAAATACAGCTAAAAACGAAATTGACAAAAACACACCCAATATTTGTCAAAAACACAGTGGCTGTACTTTTGCTAGTGGTAAAAGTGGCAGCACCCCTACCTGAAGAGTAAAGCCCAATCGGTTTAGTGGTTACTGAGATCTTAACCTTCCGATAGAAACGTTCTACAATGTATTATAGTCAAAAAACTTTAATTAACTTTTGAAATGCCAATTGAACAAAGAGTAAACGAATAATGCTTAATTCTAGTCGCTTCCAATCAGATTGACGAATATTACGCTTTAGCGGGTGCAGAAAATCGTTTATCCTATTAGGAGTGGAATTGAATTTAAAGAGGATAGTAATTGATTTGTAGTAAAAATAATTTTATCTCTAAAATAATCATTTAACGTTTCTTAACCCATTAATGACAATAGGGTCTTAAACGACGCACAAATTCAAACCTATACTATCACTCTATTTTTTTATGCTGTCCTTTTTAAATGTGTGTAAATAACTGAATAGAGCTTCAAGTTTTGTCCTCTACATTGCTTGGCCTCTCACTTAATTCGATGGCCAGATGAAATCATATTTTCATGGCAGAGGTGGAAAAAATAGGAAAAAATTTCCACACCAGGTCTAACTTTTTTCTTTTAAAGAATTAAAACATACTTTTTTATAATTAATTATAGCATTTGTTATATATTTTTAGTTTCTGCTAAGTTTTCTTTAATTTTAGTTAGTGTACATACTTTTTTTGGATAAATTGTTGTGCGTCGTATTCGACGCATTCGGACTAATCATTTTAGCCATTGCGTCCTTTTTGACCTTATAGGACTAATCATTTTAGGATTTTACTGTATAATCTCCTATAATCTACTAGTTGCTACGCCCCTAACCTCTAGGGCTTGTGGGGGATGTCAGGAAAATAGCTTAAAACCATCCCAAGGTATTTATAAAGCTTCCCTGATAAGTAAAACCAATTCAGACCTTCAATTTCTGTAATCTTTGGCTTGAGCCAAAAAACCTTACTACTTTATAGTAGGGAAAACAAACAAGCAGCGGCTACGCCCCTAGAGGCATCTAGGGCCCCTTAGATTGCAGGGGGAGTCAAATCCCCTCTTTCAATTACAATTTTTAAAAGAAAAAGTTTTTTTTTAATTTTGGGTTTTTTTATTTTCTAGGGATGATTTCTCTTAAGGGATGGTGGTGGTACCCTCCTTCAAAATAGTTATAAACCTTACCAGGACCTAGTAGAAGCTACCATGTAACGGAGCACCATATAGGTTCAGTGGTTAGCAAGGTCCTTTGGTACACACACAAAGACATACAATAACATGTTACTTTATTTTAAGAATATAAAAGTAGTAGCGCAGATAATCTACAACTAGGGTCTGTCTGTACGTCCACCTGTCTGTATTTCCATAATTGCATCCAAATAAATAATAGCTACCTTACAACTAGGGAATGTATGTATGTCTGTCTATATATCCATAATTACAGCCAATTAAAGACTGTAAATATGTTTATACCTCCGTAATTTTTATTGCAGCCTAGCTGTTAATATATTCATAAAAATAGCGCAAATACTCTACAATTATGGTCTGTCTGTACATCCGTCCGTCTGTACATATATAATTGCATCCAAATAATTAACAACTACGCTACAACTAAGAAATGTATTGGTTAGGGATCTAAAATAGTAAGTCAATGGCCGATAAATTGATGTACTTTCTCTGGGATATTATACCATAAAATCTTTCTGTAGATTACATTTAGTGGTTGAAACATTTGGACACTTAAAAAACCAACCAATCAAAATACAAATACAATTCCCCACAGTTGGTAAGACAACAAATAAGAAAAAGTTATTATAAAACTTTAAGGATTAACAGGGGCTGGGGGGGGGGGGTTGTCATGTATTGGGTTGTTCAATATAATTGTCGACAAAATCATATTTCTTTGCTAAACATTGTAATAAAGTGAAAGGGTATCTATCTGTGTATCTGCTTAACTGATATGCTTCTTTTTTTTCTTTGTAGCTTCTCATAGGTCCTAAGAAGGTTTACAACTATTTTTGGGAGGTTACCTCCACCCTCCAAAGAGAAATCGCCCCTTGAAAAAGACCCCCCAACACAAGAAAAAATAGAATTAACTTAATGAAATTAATTCTTTTTAAATAAAAAATATTGCTGTTGAATTCAATGACCTCTCCCCATCTCAAGTGCTCCTAAAGGCCTCTAGGGGCGTAGCCACTAGTACTAAATAATTATATTCTGAATTGTTTCATACAGACGAATGGACGTACAGACAGACACTGATTGTAGAGTATCTGTGTTATGTATCCTTTTAATAAAGTAACAGGATATACTTTCTACATGTGTCTGTGTGTTGTGTACCAAGGGAACTCACTAACCACTGAACCGATATGGTTCTCCTTTACATGGTAGCTTCTCATAGAACCTGGTAAGGTTTATAAATATTTTGGGGGAGAGTACCACCACCCTCCAAAGAGAAATCGCCACTTAAAAAAGACCCCCAACACAAGAAAAAATAGAATGAACTTAATGAAATTAATTCTTTTTAAATCTAAAATAAAAAATATTGTTGTAGAATTCAATGACCTCTCCCCATCTCAAGTGCCCCTACAGGCCTCTAGGGGCGTAGCCACTAGTACCAAATAATTATATTCTGAATTGTTTTATACAGACGAATGGACATACAGACAGACACTGATTGTAGAGTATCTGTGTTATGTATCCTTTTAATAAATTAACAGGATCTAAATACATTCTACATACATGTGTCTGTGTGTACTAAGGGATCTCACTAACCACTGAACCGATATGGTTCTCCTTTACATTTTAGCTTCTCATAGGACCTGGTAAGGTTTATAACTATTTTGGGGGAGAGTACCACAACCGCTCTAGGAGAAATCACCCCTAGAAAATAATAAACCCCTCTCATTATTATTTAAAAATTTTTCTTTAAAAACTGTAATTGAAAGAGGGGGTTTGACTCCCCCCAAACCCAAGGGTCCCTGGATGCCTCTAGGGGCGAAGCGGCTGCTAGTATAGTGTTCCATACTATAAAGTAGTAAGGTTTTTGTCTTAAGCTAAAGATTATAGAAATTTCGGGTCTGAACTGGTTTTACTTATCAGGAAAGCTTTATAAATATCTTGGGATGGTTTTATGCTATTTTTCTGACATTCCCCACCCAACCTGGAGGTTAGGGGCGAAGCAACTAATAGATTATACAGTAAAAGCCTAAGATGATTAGTCCGATATGGTACATATTAGACGCATGGGAAAAATGATTAGTCCGAATGCGTCGGAAACGACGCAAAAAAAAAACTTCTTTGGTATGCCACAAATCAAAAAATCTAAAAATACAAATGTCTTACAATCCCTTAAGGAAGCTGTGTTTAAAATTTCAAGTGATTCTGACGACAGGGGGGAAGTTCGGCACTAATGGGTTAATTTTCAATATTTATAGATTATATACTAAAGATAACTTTTTTTCATATAAAAATAATTTTAAGTTTATAAAATTAATCAAAATTATCTATAAAATATAAATAAAGAATTCAATGAACATTTAAAATAAAAATTAGAGATACCTGGCGGCCAAATATTAAACTACATATTTATAAAATTGTAAGATTAAAGCCCAGACTTCTGAATAAAGTGAAAGAGAAGTTGAGTGAGTAATGTGGGGGAAGGACAGAGAGACGGTAAGGGAGGGGGAAAGATCGAGGGGAAATAATCAGGGAGGGAGGGACATTGTTTATTACACTATTCCCCAAAGTTTAAAATAATGTTGGCTTAATAACTTTGGGGACTTTTATTGAATTTTGATTGGTTGGTTCATTAAGCTTCGAGTGTTCAAATGTTTTAACCACTTATTGTAATCTACAGACGGGGTTATTTTACGTACATTGGGGTTTTACAACATTTTTCGGTCATTGTCCTATCCCTTCAAATCCTGAAAATAATAATAAAACCCAAAAAAGTAAATGAAAATTTTGGTGAAAGCAGGAGAGAGAAAGTGTCTACAATGGATATAGAATATTATACATGGATACATTGATAGGGGAAAAGTTGTTGCTAACACGGACCTCATTTATTGATCATCCAGTAGGAGGTGAGAGTAAGGAGTAAGGGGGTAGATGGGGGGTATCGTTATTCTATCCAGCTGCGATCATCAATTTATCAGTGTACATAAAAATCTGGAGTAACATCCAAGTGTTAATACATCAATTGTGTCTACAAAGATATCTTTAGATAAAAATACACATCTTTGATACAAATCTTTTCTATAATAATAATAATAAAGCATGTAATCTTATCCTATATCTAAAAGTAACAGGATGTCTTTCTGTGTGTAGTGTCGAAGTAAATCTCCTTTACAGTGAAGCTTCTTTTAGGTCCAGGGAATGATTATAACTTCTTTGGAAGATGGAGAAAAATAAATAGAGAACAACGGACAAAAAAAGAAATTTTAGAACTATCTTGAAGTCTTAACCTGAACCAAATATAGCGATCCCTCTTTTCAATTTTTTTACATGATTTATACTATAGGCATGAAATAATTTTCGTATCTATTCAACGCTTTCCTGCAATTGAGAAATAATCCATACACTTAGATGAACACTATCAATTTTTAGTTTCAGATGAGTTGTAACGTTTGTAATTAAGGTGGGTACCCTTCCATAAATTATTCTCACAAGTAGAAAATGATATAAACCTATTTATCAATCAGAACAATATATTCAAGCTATTAATATATTAAACTGAAAAAAATTTGTATTAAATTAAATATTAACATAAAAAACTATAAAAACTTATTTTATTGTAATTATAAAATTTTAATGACAATAATGATTTTAGAAAAATGAATTTGTAGGTTTGTAGGTGTAATTTTTAATTAAAACCTTAAAATGACAATATCTAAAAGTAAAAAGTAAAAAAAAATATTTTTTTAGATGTTGTATTTTAGTATTTTTTTATATTTAATAACAAAATTTTCTTTTTATTTTTAATTTAAATATTATATTCTAATTATCAAAACTTTACATATTAATTTTGTAATCCTCCCATTTGAAAAGTGGTGGAATAGCAATTAAATTTAGCGCGGCAACAGCGCTAATTAGGGCCCTGGGCCCACTACCTATTTTCGTCTTCTAGTTGCTTTGATTCCTCTCTTTTATTTTCTTTTATTTTTTTCTCTATGGTGAAAGAACAATATTAGATGCTTATTCTTACCTTATAACTGAACAGGGACAATTAGTTCCGTGAGAAGCCTAACATTATGAGTTTATGAGTTATCCTTATACTAAAGAAACAGGATGTTTGTGTGTCTGTGTGTTTGTTTATACCTAAGGAACTCGCTAACTACTGAACCGATCGGCTTCTCCTTAACAGGGCAGCTTCTCATTAGACCCGGGAAGGTTTATAACTATTTTAGGGGAAGGTTACCACCACCCTCCCAAGAGAAATCGCCCCTAGATAAAAATTCTCCCCCCCCCCCCAATTTTTTTATAACTTTATTTAAACCTGAATTAAAACTGGGGTAGGGGGGCACCCTTCCCCCAAAATTTCCCCCCCCCCCCAAAAAAAATTTTTTACTTTTTCTTTTGAAATCTATAAATTGGGTTATGAAATTCCACTCTCCTCTCCGGCTCAAGTGTCCTTAGAGGCCTCTAGGGGCGTAGCCGCTAGTTAAAAATTAACAATTGATAAAAAATACAAAAAAAAATTATTTGGAAAAAAGGAGTATAAATAGTTTTATTGATGCAATGATTGTTTACTTATTATATAATAATATTGACGTGAGTAGCATTTGGAAAAAAAAATTATTATCTTACCTAACTTAACCCTTGACGGACGGGAAAGGTGGGGGGAAGGGGGGAGGGCGTTCAACACATCTACCAGTTTTTTTCTTTCTCATTTCTTTGTGTTTGAAATATAGAGAGCTATAACTAAGTGACTTTTTAAATATTGGTATGACACATTATGATAATATAATAATATTTTTTTGTGTGTGAAAGATAGAGGGCTATAACTTATTGACTTTTCGAATATGGGTATGACACATAACTAAGAGTTAGAATTTTTTGAATATAGCAAATCAGGCAAGAGCAAAAATATTTTTTTAACAAAGCATTTTATAATAACAAAATACTAAAATATCCTTGTAATACATCCCTATATGAAATATAGGCGTTTGTGTCAATTTCAGGTTTCATGTGTGATCCTGCGGGTCCTGATCCTCCAGGTCTCCAGAAATGTTTAAATGGCTCCTGTTACCACAATATTAAAATTTCTAGGAAATCAGTCGCTGTTTTCCTACTGACGGCAGTGCCAAGTACAGTTGTATCTACTAATCACTGAAAGCACAGACTAGCTGTTTAAAAAAAAAAGGTTAGGACACCTTCTTTACATAAAAATAAACATTTTCTTACATAAATTGTTCTTCTGGATCCAAAAATAGGAATTTTACTGCTGTTTAAAATATTTAAGTGAAAAAGGCATAAAAACAAATAGATTTACATAAACAACTAAAAATTCTTTTATTTTGATTACATAACAAATTCCATTTATTAAAGGTGCAAATTTTTAATCATGCATAGTAATAATAGAGAAAAATTGTATTTGGGTACCTTTTCATTTTTAAAAGCAAAGCTTTTCTATAATTAGGGCCTGTCCGTCTGTCCGTCCGTACGTACGTCCGACCGTACGTCTGGAACGAATAGCTTTTTCCATTATTTTAAGCATGTTAGAATTGTCGAATCGATTTCAAACTTTGCATGATGATTCCTGTAGTAGATAGGTAAGATTTAGAAAGCGTTACCAGAATGTCCGAACGTCCATTTTAAACATGTTGATTTTTAACTTTTTTAACAACAAATTCTTATCAGATAAAATTATCCGATTGATCTGATTTTTTTTATACTGATTCCAAGGACAACAAAGTACAATGTAATAAGCGAAGCATCTCTATAATCAAGTCCTAAAACCTTCTTTAACATTATCCTGTTTTTAAGCAGTTTTTCCAACAAATTACTTACAATTTTTATTTGACATTTATAATTATACATTATGCTCTGATTTTTCAGTTCTGACATTCTGCAAGTGTTAATGTTAGTTTGTCCTACTGTTTTAGAGCTTCGCTTATATGGATATTGTCATCCTTGTTTATTATTTTATTATGACATTTTGTGGCCAAAATCCCCCAGAATAAATGAATATATCATAACTTGAATCAATTAATGTTGGGTCGGTGAACTTCCCTAGATTTTTTTTTCTGTTTAAAAGCCATAATTGGTTCACTCTTAAAGTAGTTAGGTGCAAGTGGGAATTAAAATTTTTGAATAAATACCAGCCTTGCAAAGGTAAAATCTAATGTTTGCTTTCTCACCTCTTTCATTTAGCAACCTTTATCTTTATGTCCTTTTTTTACATAAAGAATTAGCGAATGGATTTGAAAACTGTTGTGTGTTTTCTATTTTCATTAAAAGTTCCTATACTATAACACAATTTGAACCATTATTTCCATCCATACCACTTTCATTTAGCAACCTTTGTCTTTAGAATTATTGAATAATTAAACCTTTAAATTGGCCCCTGACAGAAATAAATGTTTGTAAATTTTTGTATGTTTATATTTCATTATACAGAATCTCCGACAACAGCAAAGTTGAACCCATTTATTGAATCCTTAACCAACAACTGTGGCTCAACATGGAGCGCATCCGCTCGTTGTTGGGGAGGTGATAGCTTCGAATCTTGGCTTAACACTGTGTCATAACTAAAGACATTACAAATGGTTCCAACTGCTGCTATGTCAGGGAATGCCTTGGCTCAAAACAGGCGCAACTCATTTCCAAGCACAGTTTGGACTCCTCTGACAAGGGTCGTGCAATCAAAAAGTTGGTTGTCTGGTGGATGTTACCTTACCTAATCTCCAGGTGTGAGGACAGAAATGGACACATTTGGCTCCCCTTAGTAGTCATAGACATAGAAAAGGGAATAAACCAGTGTGTAAGGGAGGGGACATGGATCAAATATTCAATTATATAGGGTCTCAAACCTTGGGGATCTGACCAAACCCTAATATTAAAAAGTTATTGTTCCTTGAATTTTGGTAGCAGTTATAATCTATAATACAAATATAATTATAAGGGATGGGCAAGTTCTAAGGGCGATTTTTTAGTGATTAATTATAGAATGTTTTCTACATTGTGATGTACTGGTATCCTAATTTACAAGTAAATACTTCTTTTCTTAACCCATTAGTGACGAACTGGCTTTAATCGCCCGGTTCCAAAAAATCCCGGAAAAAAACGGTTCTCAGTTTCAGGATTGCATCATTCTCAGTATGAATCCCCCCTCATTTCCCCCTGGAGCAGGCAGTTTTGCTTACTTCCGTTTGCCGGGATAGCTCAACAAAATTTGAAAACAAAGAAAAACGAGGTCATTTCAAAATACCCCTTCTAACTTTTTTATTTATGTAGTAAAGTTGCTGATTTTTTTCGTGAAATTTAAAGTTTATTGTCAACTACATCCATTTGTGAATTGTTGTTATTCAAATTAATATTTTTTATATGATTTTTGTATCGTTTTTTTACATGCTACTATAGTACAAAAAGGACAAAGATAGTATTTATTTTATACTAAAAATGTATTCGAGCATAGCCTAGTGGACATACTGACTGACAAATTATGATTATAGCTAAGATACAAATCTAGCCATATAGTATAAAGCAAATCAGATTTCTAAATTGACTACACAAAGTTAGTTTTAGAGAAGCTTCGCTGCTAAGATAAAGAATTAAGGGGCGTTTCTTTATTCATAATTACAAGTAAAAAGATAAAGTCAATTGATTAATTTAAAGGATTGATGTATTTCAAAACTAAGATTATTTTAATTTAACAATATTACAATTTATTTTTAACAATATTAAAAAGGAATTTATAATTTTGCAGGGATTTTTTGGAGAGAAAAAAAAGAAGAATTCCATCAATGTGTAAATATCAACAGAATTTTCTTTTCATTGCTGAAAAACATTTATCCTGCTCCTATACAACCGCTATTACTGCTATAACACATACGCTTTGCAAAAAATGAGCAATGGTTCCATATCGGTGAATTAACTGGGCCTAATGGGGCACAAAGCTTCTTCAAGACCTCACTAAATATTTATTATATTAATATAAAGAAATAATTTTTGTTTTTAATTTATACCTGCAACCATCAACATCTGTTGGATTGTTGTTGGCAGCGCAAGTGATGTATGCACCATAATCACAATCATCAATTCGTCGAGAAAATACACGACAAAATGCTGTTCCTGCTTTTCTATACAAATAGATAATTTTGACAATATAATATTTTTTGCAAGCAATTATAGCCCTATAATTAAATAAAATTGTAAATTTGTATAACATAATTTTTTATACTTTCATTAATAGTTTGATTCATAATATTTGTTTAAACTTACTCGCAGCAGCCAGAAGCCATTGCTAAGAACATGGCACTTAGAACTGCTAGGATCCAAAACTTTCCCATTCTAAAAAAAATATGATAGCATTTGCAACTTAAAAATTTTTTTAGAAAAAAAATATCAGGATGAAATGTATGAAAAGTGTTTTACCTAGAAGTATTCTTTCTTGAAAGTAGAAGAAAACTAATATATAATCATAAAATGATTTCATTTTTTCACAAGTTTACAAGTGTTACAAAAAATCAAATGCATTTATTATATACATATTATGTAAAAAAGTCAGAATTTAAATTTTGACTTTTAATCAGATGAATTATTTATAAAACAATCACCAAAAGTCTTAATTTTCTGAGTACTTTCTAACCTAAAATGATCTTTTTGCGCAGTCGGAGAGGCTGTTTATTACACTGGTCCCAAAGCCTTATAATAACGTTCTCTTATTCATTGGCTCAACAAACTTGGGGACTTTTATTGATTTTTTATCAATTGGGTCATTTAGTTAATTGTCCAAACGTTTCAACCACTAATTTAAATCTACAGGAAGGGTAACTTTGTATTTCATTATGGGGAATGTAAATCAATTATTCCTTTAGATCAATGGTTTCAAGAACCTATTATTTATTTAAATTGCTTAATTAATATTAGCGGCTTCGCCCTTAGCCTTTAGAGGCTTTGCCCCAAGAGGTATAATTACATCTTCTATTACCTACCCAGCAGAAAAAAATGCGAATGGATTGCAAATTTTTGCACCTACCCAGCAGAAAAAAATGTGAATTAAAGTGCAAATTTTAGCGATTAAATAACTAATTCACAAAATTTGTACAAAAAAAAATTAGAGGGATTTTTTTGTTTTTTGGGGTGGTTTCGTGGTGTTCCACCCCCTAAGAAAATAGCCCAAAACCACCACAGGACCAGTAGGTATATCCCTGAAGAGTTGAATCCGATCGGTTAAGTGGTTACCGAGATCTTAACCCTTAACCCTTAACGGTCGTTGAACGCCCCCCCTCCGGTTTTTTCTATCTCATTTTTTGTGTGTGAAAGATAAAGAGCCCAAACTGCATGACTTTTTAGGTATGTGTATGACACATAAATGAAAGTTGGAATTTTTTGAATATCTTCATCCTGGTGGGCACAGGATGACAGCAAACCTGGCAGGGTCATCCATGTAAAGAGCAAAAATATTTTTTTGACTAAAACAAAGCATTTTATCATACCAAAATACTAAAATATCCTCTAGAAGTACATCCGTATATGATATACAGGTGTTCAAGTCACTTTCAGGTTCCAGGTATGATCCTGCAGGTCCTGATCCTCAAGGTTTCTAGAAATCTTTAGAAGGCTCCCGTGGCCGCAATTTTTGACTTAGAGACTTCAAATTTTAAACTTAAGCTTTTCTTACATGTCTACATAATGTATTAAAATTTCATAAAGATCCGCCGCCGTTTTCCCGCCGACTGCGGCGGCTGGCAGCTGTCAAGTACAGCTGCGGCCGCTGAAATTTATATTTTGATATTTCTAATGTAAAATTTACATAAAGATAAACATTTTCTGGAAAAAAATTGTTCTTCTAGCTTCAAAAATAAGAAAATTACAGCTGTTTTTAAGTAAAAAAAGACCTAAAAACAAAGGTTGTTAAATAAAAGGGAGAAGGAAGTGAAAATTGACTTAGACTTATTAAAGGTCGGATATTCATTATCAAACAGGGGACTTGCACAAAACAATTTAGCCCTCTAGCTCTAACAGGAACTGAGATAATAGGGGGGGAGCGTTGAACGCCCCCCCCCCCCCAACCGATTAAGGTGCGGCAAGGGGCCCGAATCTAAAGGGTTAAGGGACAGATGGACAGACATCAGGCTACTTTGTATTATAGATAAACTGTAAAATAAACTTAGTACTTTGTTTCTAAACCCCTGTTGAGCTTTTAATGGTGATTGTTATTTCTACATAAGAGAGTAGTCCTGCCCGCTGGCAGCTTCACTAGGTGATAGTCAGGCTGCTAGGGCAACAAGCCAATAACAAGATCAGCTGGAGCAGAGACTCTGGGAGAACATGGTCATCCCTTAAGGATTGTATAGTCACTTTGGGGGATCACTGCCGCATTTAAGGTACTAGTAGTTAAGGAAGGCAACCAGCTGCAACTGTTGAAAGCCGGGCTGCTAGTGCTAGGGAAGCTGGTGAAACATGATCTGTTGACAGCCCAGGAGGAACCCAAAGCCAGCTTTGAAACTCAAGAGCCTTCAAACAGTGCTCCTTCACTTCTCTCAAGGGACTGTCTCAGTGGAAGAGGATGCCCTCCAGCCTGGCCACTGCACCATCTGTGTGCTCAAGATTTATATCAGGAGTACTGAACTGCTGTGCTCCAGTCCTACCTGGATGACATGTTGAGTTTCCGCCAAGATACCTGGGACCACATAGGCTGCTTAAAGGAGGCATTTGAGGCCCACCGCTGTTGAGGAATACTACTGAAGCCTGCCAAGACCAAGCTTTTCTGCAGCAAGATCAACTACTTGGGCCACACATCGAGGGCTGAGGGGATTGCCATTCAGGAGTTTTATATTGAGTACATCTTGGACTGGCCAGTGCCCACCACCCCTGAATAGCTGTTAGTGCTCTTGGGCTTCTCTGAATACTACCAAGCCTTCATCACAGAATACAGCAATCTTCCCTGGAAAATGAACCAGCAGAAAGTGGCCAAGGACCTACACTGGACATGAGAGATGGATGGTCAGCTAGGAACCCTTAAGGACAAGTTAAGACAAGCCTCCATCCACGCTCCACCGTGGGTGACTATTAATTTAAATATCAAAACAAAAACCTAAAACATTAGAAATATAATTAAATTATATAAAGGGTGTTTTAAAAAAAACAACCGCTCACAATTTGAGCCCTCTTATGTACTTCAAATTCTGGAGATAAAACCTATAATGTGTAAATTTTTTGTGGGGCATGTACAAACCTTTCCATAGACACCTTAACCGGATTTCTAACTCAATACTTGCCAATTTGGCATAAAAAAGACAGACCCATCCAACATTAAGACATGAAGGCTCTGTCTATTTCTAGTTCTCATGCATTGTTTGCCAGGTCTTTCTTTTTTATGCCAAATTGGCTGAGATTGTGTAGAAACCTGATTAAGGTGTCTATAGTATTATAAAGGTCTTGACATGCCTCATCAAAAACTCCAAACATTATGGGATCTATCTAAGATTTCAAGTACTTAAGATTGTTTGTTCTTTTTCTAAAATGAAAAATTTGTCTTAATTTGCTATAAAATATGCACTTTCCTTGTAGAGCAAATTTCTCTGAAAGGGCTAGGTTTCGATCTCTAGTGCTCTGGAGAGCTGAGAAGATTCAAATTCAATATTGTTTTCTTATTTGTCATAGAGAGAGAGTCGGGCTGAGAACACGCATTTTGCAAGCTCTCCCCGCCCTACCCCATGTGTTAAGCTCAGTTCTACCCTCCCCCTCTCTCTCAACTAGTTCCCCTTTCCCCACTGCCCGTGGTCACTCCGCAGTTGGAGGAAAGGGAAGACACTGTAGCCAGAGGGCACCTCGTATTTAGGCCTGGCAATGTGTTTGTGTTAACGTATCGGTCAATTGTTAACACAAAAAGTGAAAATAAAACATTAAATAAATGAATTAAAAAATCAAAATTTATGTTATGTGTAACCTAATCGCTTTAATGAACAATTTATAGTGAAGACACTCTCTAAAACTTTTTGATAATTTATCGGTCTGGCAACATTCTACCGGCGCAAAGTACTCCCGACAAATAAGCTCTCCCATTGGCTAACATTTTTTCGCGTCCCACTATTGGTCAGCTGACCCACACTCTTTCAGCACCCTCGGATCCGCCATCTTCACTTCATCATGGCCTGTAGTACGTGTGACAACCCAGAATATTGGTCAAAATTTAAAACAAATTTGGACGCAGCTTTGGATGTTAAGTTTAGTGAATACGATGCGAATATAGCCAAGGTAAGGGATGAGCTTATCCATAGTACTTTTGCCAGTCATAAAACCGAAATTAATGATATTAAATTGAGAGTCTCAGATTTAAATGTTAAATTACAATCTATCGAAGGCATTGAAAATTTCGTCGACGCTAAATCAGTCGCAAGTGAGCAAAAAGCGATTAGGACTACGATTACACAACAAAAGGACTATTTAAACTCTGTCGAGTCGTCGAGAGAAAATTTCGTAAAGTTTCAACTTCTACAAAACTCGATAAGAGAGCAAAGATGTCGCGATTGGAGTTGTAGAATAGTGAATTTTCAGCAGCCATGGAACCGTGAAAATATCACTGAGTTTGTCATATTCAGAAACATTATAAGGCCCACCCTTGAAACCGCCGTTAAACGAGGGGAATTAGAATATATCCCTTCACATTTTAGTGATATCGTTGAGCGTGCTCATATGCTCCCATATACAAAGGGCCAGATCCCCGTTTTTATCTTTCGTTTTATGTCTAGATCCTACCTCGACGCGTGGATGAACAATAAGAAGGCTGTGCTCGACCGCTACAACGCCGAGATCAAGAGGTTCAACCCCAGGAATAACGCGTCACCGGTCCCGTTCTTTCCCAACAGATTTGTGCAAGCCAAACAAGATATGTCAGACCTCAACAGGAAGACAATGACCTTTGTATATGCCACCAACCAGATTTCGAGGGCCAAAGTCGCTGGCCAATATGTGCAATTCCAGCTCAAGAACGGCAGCCGCTGGATACGCTGCCTTAACCCGTTCGGCAAAGACCTGAAGGAAATGGCTCAACCCATACCTGGAAGTGAGGATTTTTTTCTGTCTGAAGCACCGCCGATCCTTCGTTTCAACAAGTTAACGCCTGAGGAAAGGAAAACATTCTTCTCGAACCAAGCTGATTTAACAGAGGATGACTTCCCCAGACAGTTTAGCACAATCACTGCCCATCCAGCCAGCTCGGTTCAACATAATTCAACGTCTGCCCCTGCCCCAGCTCTTGAGGACCTGGCTGTGTTCCCTCCCATAGACTCTGCCGCACGTAACGCCGCAACTGCAACCGCCGCAACCGCCGCACCTAGTGCCGCACATGTCGCCGTTGCACCTGCCGCCGCCGCACAGTCTGCACCTGCCGCACCCGCCGCCGCACCCGCCGCCGCCGCTGCCGCTGAATTCACTACCGCACCTGCCGCCGCGCTCACCGCCGCACCTGCCGCCATGACCGCTGCCGTACCTGCATCTACTGCCGCAATTGCCGCCGTGTCTGCCGCCGCACTTGCCGCCACGTCTGCCGCCGCATCTGCCGCCGCATGTTCTGCATCTTCTGCATTTACCGTTGACTCAGCACCTTCTGATCCTGTTGCCACGAGGACATTTACCGTTGACTCAGCACCTTCTGATCCTGTTGCCACGAGGGCCAAATCCAGAGAAATCAAGGAAGTGAGAGACACCGCCAATAAAACAAAACGTATAGCAACAAAGGCGGTAATCTCAACATGAAGTTAAGTATCTTGAACGGCGAAAAAAGGTACCTAACATAAGACATTCAGCATAGTTATTATTTTCGGAATAATTTAAATATTTTGGAGTTAATTTTGATCCATATGACGTGAACTTTATAATATTATATATATATTACCTAACTTATAATTGTTCAAACGTCAATGTCGCCTATTAATCTTAAACTATGGTCTCAATCATATCTCTATTTTTTGTTGATTAGCATATAAAATATATGGAACTTGTATGAAAATGAGTAGGGGGAACTAAACTAGCTTTTAAATGTGTTGCCACCCCCAACACACACATAAACTAAACGCAATCGGAATAAATATAGTAAATATAGTATTTTTTTTCGTTTCAACGATAATATTTTGTATATTAACTATCTTTATTTGTTCATTAATATCTACTGTGTTTCAGATGTCCATACTTGACGTTAAGGCGACTCCTCCTGCGGTGCTCCTGGACCAGCTCTACTATGACAAACCTCCCTAATGAACAAATTAACCAGGATAACGGTAACTTGAACGATAACGTTGGTCTAAATCTTATGAATCCGATTTACGGTGACTACTTTAATGATTTCGAAAATGAATTCGGAATAAATTGTGTCTTTTCAAGTGAACAAGGTATTGTACAAAAACTGAAAACATTCAACGAAAACCTTCTCAATATTTTTAGTATTAATTGTCAGTCATTACATTCTAAATATAACGATATTGTCTCAACCGTAGACTTCTTCAAGCAACACGATATCCACTTAAATGTTCTGTGCTTCCAAGAATTATGGCTAAATAAGGATGTAAATATGGATTGCTATGGGATTAATAATTATGATTGGCATGTTAAACTTAGAGCAAATAATAGGGGGGGAGGGGTGGGTATTTTAGTAAGCAGATACTATAAAGTAGATAAATTATTTGATAAGTTCTCATTTAAAGAAAATATTCTTGAATCTATTTGCTTAAAAATTTCCTACAATGGTCTAAAGTTTTGTTTATTAAACTGCTACCGCCCACCTAATCAAAGTAATGCTGAAATCGAAGAATTTTTTGAGCTTTTTTTAGATTTGATTGATAGAATAGCAGCACTAAACATACCATACTTCATTGTAGGAGATTTCAACTTTGACCTTTTCAAAATAAGTAACATAAATAGCAATTCCATGAGAATTATTGAATCCTTTTCTTTTAACGGTATCATAAATACTGTTACCAGAGCCACTAGAGTTACTAGAACCACAGCAACCCTTCTTGATTTATTCGGGGTGGGGAATTTTATTCAAAACCTAATGTCATCTTTTGTTTTAACTTCAAAAATCTCCGATCACTTGCCAATTATTAATTCATTCCGAATAGACAAAGTAAATAAACCCAAACTTCCAGATTTTTTTGAAAAAAGAGAATTGAATGATGAAAACTTTGATGCCTTAAACTATGCACTCTACCACACTAACTGGAATCATGTTTTAAGTCAGGACAACACAAACATTGCTTATGATAACTTTATTTCAACCTTTTTGAAACTTTATAATGAAAAGTGTCCAGTTAGGAAAAAACGTAAAAACAAACGCACCCAGCCCCAGCAACCTTTCATGTCAGATTACTTATTGCGTTGTAGATTGCATAGAGACATTTTGTACAGTAACTTTTTAAAAGACAAAACAATTGAAAATGAAAGTATTTACAATGTCTATAGGAATAATTATAACAGGCAAGTGAGAAGAGCAAAGATTGATTATTACAGAAAACAAATAAGAGATGCAAATGGAGATGGGAAAAAACTTTGGAAAACTCTTAAAGAGGTCATTGGTTTTAATAAATCTTCCCCTGAGTGCACATACCTTCAAGTAGGCCCAAACAAAATTGAAAATGACCAAGAAATAGCTAACGAATTCAATCGTTATTTTAGTCAAATTGGGTCTTCCCTAAGGCCTGAAATTCCTTCCACACCCAAAAATTTTTTTGAATACTTACCACCCCCATGTCAAGACTCCCTCTTTTTTGAACCATTGTACCCCTTCAAGGTTATTAATATTATCCGTAGCATTAAACCTAAGCGTTCCACAGACATCAATGATGTCTCGATGTATGTTCTGTCTCGCTGTGCTGATACCATTCATTGCCACTCCCCTAACACATGTTTATAATTTATCACTTCAAAATGGCATTTTTCCTGAAAAAATGAAAACTTCCAAAATAGTTGTCCTTCACAAATCAGGTTCACTCAGCGAGGCAGATAATCATCGAGGCATTAGTCTCATTGATAACTTTTCTAAACCCATCGAAAAATATGTCTGTGATACGCTGGTCAAGTTTTTAGAGGATCGGTCTTTTTTTAGCAATCGCCAGTTTGGCTTCATGAAAGGGATCTCAACCTTTCATAATGTATTGAACTTAAGTACAATGATCACCCAAGCACTCAGTCGAAATGCTTCCTGTATGGCCATATTTTTGGACATAAGAAAGTGTTTCGACATGATAAATAGGGACATCCTTTTTAGCAAACTGGAGAATTCAGGGATAAGGGGGGTTGCACTCGAGTGGTTCCGTAGTTACTATGCAAATAGAAAGCAGCGTGTATTTTTTAAGGGCCTTTTCTCCTCTACTATTGAATTCATTATCATTGGCGTACTCCAGGGGTCAGTCCTGGGACCAATTCTTTTTTTGATCTTCATCAATGACCTTGTTTCATGCAGTGAAGAGATCCTAATCAATCTCTTTGCTGATGATGCAGTGGGCTTCATTGAAAAGCAGAATATTATCCAATTAATAAACCTTGCAAAGGAGCTTGTCCCCAGACTGACCCAATGGTACAATGCCAATAAGCTTCTCATACACCCCCGCAAGACCAAATGTATGGTCTTTTCCTCCCCCCGAGAGATACTCACCCCCGCTGAGCTCGCAGCTAAGACCAACTTCGAAGTTTATGTAAATATGAACAACCACAATGAAAATGATGAGTCAAAAATTACTAAGTTGGATCTTGTTAGCGGTACCAACGAGGGTAGTATCAAACACTTAGGGATTCAAATAGACGAGAAAATGAAATTTTCTTATCATCTTGAAAAAGTCTATAGCAAAGTCTCTAAAATAATTTATAGTATGAAAGTAATGCGTCATTTGTTGGACAAAAAACACCTAAAGCTACTCTATACTTCTTACATTAAGTCGAATATCAAATATTGTTGTCTCCTGTTCACTGCCTGCCCTATGTATCTGTTAGCACCAATTATTAAACTACAAAAACAAGCCATTAGAATAATTGAAAAATTACCAAGCAGAGCTCACACAGCTGAATTCTTTAAATCTAATGGCATACTTCCATTCAACCTATTAATTGAATTCAATGTTTGTAAATTCATGCACGCCTATAAATTAGGCACTTTTCCTAAAATCTTTGAAAACACTTGGAACTTTGTTCAAGACAGACATACGTATGGCACAAGGAACAGGAACAACTTTGCTTACGAACCGGGCACCAATAGAAACTTTCTCCTGCACGCCCCTCTTAACTCTTTTCCAACTATCTTTAACAACCTTCCACTTGAAATTAAATTAATTGATAATAAAAATATTTTTAAGAAAAAATGTTTTACTTATTACATAAACAAAATTGAGTTTTAATTAAAATACAAATACTTTTCTTTCTTTTTACTCAACATTTGTTTTGCTAATGCTAAAAATCTCTGTTCTTTCTGAGTTTTTTTTTTGTTTGCTCAAACCAAGTTTCTATCCGTACTCCTTATTTTTTAGCCCACGACTTTCTGTAAGCATTAAACTTCTTTGTTAAAATTCAATAAAACAGCATTTCCTTAACCTCAAATCACAACGAATAGGTTCCGTAGGAACCGACACACATACCCAAGTATAGAGTAGCTTGGCATAGTTTGTTTTTTATCCATTTTATCATTTTTACATTTTTACCCTTAGTTTGTTTCTTTTATATTATTTTCTTAATCCAGCAACTAACGAATCACGCAACCTCTATCTATCCAATAAAAATAACAAAGTTTTTGTTGAATTTTGGCCGAAAATTTATTTATTTATTTAAATTTTGATATCGAAATTTATATAATGACTATCGCAGACTGGTTAAGCTCTTGTACAGAGGGCATAGCCACCTAGGAGTCGTAGTCGCTGGAGTCATCGACGCCGTCGGGTTCCTGATGGAGCAGCTCCTCTAGCATGTCCTGCTGGACTGTGACCAGGCGGTCCATAGCTGCGATGGCGTCCATGTTGGCTTTGAAGGACCGGGCTAACGTGGGCAGTGCTGCTATTAATCGCACGACTAACCCATAGTTCCCATACATCATGCGGAGGACCTCCTCATCGATGGCATCGTTGCGGAACCTCCTCCACATCAGCATGTCGCCCTCGTACACGACGCCATTCAACCTGCGCTTGACCATAAACCAGAGGTCTAGACAGCGCCTGTCTACCCATGGAAATGGGAGTAGATCAGGCACTGCCGCGAGATTCAACAGCCGCTGGACGTCGGGTACAGGATCATCTATTTCGTCGCTTGTGTCGAGCATGGCGACGAGCTCCTGCACCTGATCATGGAGGGGAACATTTTCCTCACCTCCAGCCTCTTCCGGATTTTCCGGTGCTCCTCCTGGTATAGCACCTTGGCCTTGTCCTACTTCTTCTTCTTCTTGATTTGACATCTTGGAAACAATTAAATCTTGACCTAACCTACCCCATATTTATACCCCCTTTGTGTTTTAACACCATACATTATGCAATCTTTAATTTAATTTATTAATTAGTAATACACTTTCCCCACTTCCGTTTCCCGCGTATTTTCCCCTATGCTTCACAACCAATTGTTTCCCTCCCGCCCTTTTTCTTTTAGTCTTCCGTGCTATACCAGGAAACCATTCTTCCCCCCACCCCCTTTTTTTCCCCTTCTACCTATACCAAACAATAAGCGCCGCTCCGTCTGTCTGGTAGGTAGCCACGGCCGTGGACGAACCACTTACCACGCCCCATTTTCTCCCCTTCATTTCATTGTTGGGGTTATACAGAGTGAGTGCCAACTCGGTTTCAAGATAACCTTGCTGGTATAGTAGACGGGCTACCTCACGACGCACTTCCTCGCTGACATTGTCACCATTAACTATATTGAGAAGTCGTTGATATGTTATTGTCAATCTATTGCGTAGCGGCTGCCACATTTGTTGGTATTCTTCCTCTCCGAACATTTTCGTGTCTAAACAATAGTAAGATTAAAAATCCACTAAAAGCTAAGCTATGACCAAAATTTAGCGCGCGACAGCACGCCACAGTTTTTTTTTTTTTTAATCTTACCATGACCCACTTTCACCCTTCTCTTTTAAAAAAAGAGTGAGACTAATATAAACATTTTTTGAGCACAAACCACTCTCCCCTCACCTCCCCTCTCCCACCCACCCCCCCCCTTTTTTTTCTTCCTTTCTCACTATATATTGATGCCCCATACACAGCTATGCTGTGACAAGTTCTCAAAACATAAAAATCAGATTCCGGAGGAATCGAACATTACACATTTAGGGACACACTCCCACTACCTCAAAATACCAAAATCAGATTCCGTAGGAATCGCATATGACCTATATTTTATTTTATTTTGTACATTAGTGGATTATTATATCCATTCTCAAGAAATAAAAATCAGATTCCGTAGGAATCGAAACCAATCACTACACCTTGTTCACTTAGGTACCTAAATATGTTATATAGGTACGGTTTATTATCTATGGACACATCATTGGAGTATCTTATCTTATTTTATTTTATTTTTGGATTGGACCAGCGTTGTCGCGATATTTATCGTTACCCTGTAATTATTGGTGTGGAGATGTCCTTATACACGGACAAAACTCCACTCTGTAATGAGAATAATTTGTTATAAAGGAAACTGTCTAGGTAGAGCTGAAAAAGGATCACAACGGGAATAGCGACTTCTTTTGAAGGTTTTGGTTCCTTAATTGTTCCGAATTTATGCTTGGAGAAGTTGCAACTGATAGTAGGAGGATGTCTGAAATACACAGCAAGATATTGTATTTTATTATCATTACTGTTAAGATTATTTATTTGCACATATAACATTGTATCGGCTTGGCAAGCGTCAAAGTACACCAGTGGCTCCACAACCCTTAAAGGGTTATGCCAACTATCTGGTACAATGTTGCATGGAATTTTTCTTGTAAAATGTTATCTTTATTCTATTCGAACTGGCCTGGTAACTAGGTGGAGACGAAGTTCGGTCAATTCCATGCTAGGTACTTAATAATAGTTATTATGTAAATTGTTCCCAAACCTGCATCAAACATAACAAACCAGAACAATCAAACCAATCAAAGCATAGTAACCTAATTTATGATATATATCTAATAAAATATGTTGTACCTTTGAGGAAAATAAATCTTATCTTATCTTATCTAGTTTGTGCATAGATTGTATTATTTTTTATTAGTTTTGGATTAAAACTGTAAGGTTAATATTCAAAAAAGTGAAGCGATTGTGTTTTTTTTCAACTCCCTTTATATTGTGTATATCTAGAGTGGCAATGCGATTTTTACGTTCTTGGTGATGGATGACAATTAGAATAGAGAAGGCTTTGCTGAATAAAAGGCCAGTCTAACTTGGAAAGTATCGTTATTTTCAAAAGGTGGACAAAATCAATAAATTAACCATACTTTGAGATGTGGCCCCGTGGAAAATAATACTTTGTTGGGATAATAATGTATTATTGCACTTTCTATCAATAGACTTTGGTAAAATCTATTCAAGTATTATTTGGCAAATTACGTAATTTATTTTTTTAACCACTTGTAATGTTCTATTGTTCTACAAAACAAAAGAAAACAACGTATGTAATTAGTTGCATATGCTATTACGCTTTAGACATTTACTATGTAGATTTTACTAATGAATCATTAAAATAATTTTAAATATAATTTTAATTGGGGCTAATTCTCTTGGGAGGGTGAAGGCATCTTCTTTAGATAAATAATATAATCTGTTTTTGGCCTACAAAAATCTTGTTGAGTTGATTAATCATATCAGACAGATAGACATCCTGTAACTTTTAAAGTGTGTTACCTTTTTATAGGTTTCATCATTATTTGGCCACAACATGGTCAAAAATGCTCACAAATCAGACCTTATTCAACCAAAGATACTCAATTGGTTCCTTTACAAGCCCAATCAATCAGTTTTAAGATATCTTTATATTTCAAGGAAAATTGATGAACATACCAAAAAAGGCAAATTTGGGTGTTACCTTTTGTATGCACAGTTACAATACAATCAACACAAAAAATATTTTTTTTTACTTTTCTCTCATTTTTAAAGTTTGATTCTGTTAATTCTTCATACAGAACTTTCTTAAAATTTAAACACATTTTATTTAATTTAAATGATTTAAAATCTATTAAACATATATAAACACAATACAAAATTGTTATTAAAAACAAAAATTTGAGACACCTAGCGGCTAAAATTCTAACTATATAGGTATGATATTTGTATAAAAAGAAATCTTAGATGAAAGTAGATAAAGAAAGAAGGAAGGGGTAAGACAATACCGATAAATTAATGTACATACCCAATGATGATTCTCAAAATTTCCCCTTCTTCTGTAGATTACAATAAGTGGTTGAAAACTTTAAACACTCGAAAGCTATCGAATAAGAAAACATTATTATAAAACATTGGGAACTAGTGTAATAAACATCCAATATCCCCAACCTCCCTGGAGGGAGGGAAAGAGCAACAATATAAAGATTGAGATAAAAAGATGAATAGACACATATCTATAATACAAAATAGATCAATATCTTAGAACCTTAAGATCTCAGTAACCACTGAACCTAATGGGCTCTTCTCTTCAGAGAATAAATCTACTGGTACTTTGAAGCTATTTTATTGGCTAGAGGCTAGGGGCAAAGCCGTGTATATTCATAAAAATTGAAACAATGTGACGTGAGGGTATTTTCAACGATGGTGATGGTGTAAACAGACTACATTCTTTAAAGGAAATTATATTCTAATTATAACCTTAAAAATGCTTTGCATTGGGTTAATCGAGAATTAATCTTCTTAAAGGAATAATCAAATAATTACTTATATAAATTGCTATCTTTTTCTTTTATTAGTCCCTAAAATCTCTGAATATAAAACTTTATATTTGATTGTAAAGCGTTTTTTTTAAATTTAAATGAATTGAAAAGTATTTTAACATTTAAATATATGCTAAATAATTAATTTTTAACAGATTTTGAGACCTAGCGGCTTAAGATGTAACTACATATGTATGATATTTGTATATTAAGAAACCTATAGATAGATAGATAGAGAGAGAGTGATATACCTGGGTAGATAGATAGACAGATAGATCAGAGGAGACAAAGAGAGATAGACTGATGGGTAGAGAAGGAGTAAAAGTGCTAGATAAATAAAAATAAAGAGAGAGGTATATAGAAAAAAAGATACAGATAAAAAGGGATGGATAAAAAGAGAAAAAGAGATTGATAAAAATAGAAAAAAATGGTTAGAGAGAGAGAGAGAGAGATTCTAC
This sequence comes from Acartia tonsa, assembly GCF_053477335.1. Taxonomy (NCBI): domain Eukaryota; kingdom Metazoa; phylum Arthropoda; class Copepoda; order Calanoida; family Acartiidae; genus Acartia; species Acartia tonsa. The sequence continues at coordinate 253,649 of NC_137260.1, read as the reverse complement.
GTAAATCATGTGGTAAACAAAATAATAAACCCAGAAAAGGAAGTGAATATTTTGGTGAAAGTAGAGGAGAGAGAGTGTCTAGACTCTTACACACAAGATATACCCCCTCCAAACGAACCAAAAAAAAACACCCAAAATATTTTTAAAATGACAACATCCATAAGTAGCGAAGCACAAAAACGTGGATGGGAATGTGTATAAGTGTATTTTTAAAATCAAGAATAGATTTATTACAGAAAGTAAACACGAAACCTTGTTTTATTTTGTATGATGACGACATAAAAGATGCTCATAACAATTGAAAAATTATTTTGATACTGATATCCCAACAAAGTTTGAAAATTGAACCAAAAACACCAAAGATGTGGGAAAATTTGTAAAACATATAAAAATAGCCCAAAACCTGTTAAAAGGCAGTCTGACTGCCATATTTGTTTTCTTAAAACGACAGGAAATTTAATTTTGATATCTAAAACTGAAAAAATTTTGAAATTCGGACCATAAACACCAAAGATATGGAGAAAAATGTGAAAAATATAAAAATAGCCTAGAACCTGCAAAAAGGCAGTCGGACCGTCATGCTTGTTTTCTTTAATCGACAGGAAATTTAATTTTAATATCTATAACTTAAAAAAATTTGAAATTCGGACCATAAACACCAAAGATATGGAGAAAAATTAGAAAAATATAAAAATAGCCTAAAACCTGCTAAAAAGGGGTCCGACTGGAATCCATGTTTTATACCTAATTATGCTCCATATTAATGGGAATGTTGTCAAGAAATTTCAGCCTTCTAACTTAAACAGGAGCCGAGAAAATCACGTTTCCCCTATTCTGTCTTACACGGACAGACGGACGGACGGACGGACATTTCGAATTATAGAGTAGCTTCGCTACTAAAAAAATTGGTTATCGAATTTGTGAGGGGCGTATGGGTTAGTATCTTGGGTTTTGTTTCACACAAAATATTTCAAGCTTTTAATTTTTATTTGGGTTAAAAAACACCTTTTTTCCCCACCTATATCCTATTATATAAAGTAGTAAGCTTTTTTTGTCTGTAGCAAAGGATCTTGCTAACCGCTGCCCCGATATGGTTCTCCTTTACATAGGTTCTGATGTGGTTTAAGGCTATTTTATTTTATAGATTAAATCTGTGTATGGTTTTAGGCTATTTTTCTGCCTTTATTTATCCTTTGGAATAATAGATGCTAGGGGCACAAATTCTTAAATTTATATGAAAGGGTGTAAAGTTAAAATTGTTAATAATCCTTATGTCGTACGAGAACTAAATCTCAAAAAATTAAAAGTAGATAACATGTTAAGACTACTTAAAGATAATTAATACATGTTCAAATAAAAATATAATTTGAATTTACATATGATTTATTGCTTGTCTCTTTTAAAACCTGAATGTTTATCAAAATAAATACTATCTTTATAGTTTTAGCAATATATTTATTAAAACAATAAATAAAAACATACTAAAGAACAATGTAAACATAGTTTAAGCAATATTAAAAACAAAACTTTGCGAAACCTAGCGCCAAAAAATTGAACTACATGTATACAATATTGGTATGAAAAGAAATCTACGAGAGAGAGAGAGAGAGAGAGACAGGGAGAGAGAGAGAAAAAAAAAAGAAGAGAGAGAGAGTAAAAGATAGAAAAGAGAGAGAGAGAGAGAGATAGAGAGAGAAAAGAAGAGAGAGAGTAAAAGAAAGAGAAAGAAAAAAGAGAAAGAGAAGAGAAGAGAAAAGAGAGAGAGAGAGAGAGTAAGCGTTGTATGTTTAAGTGTAAGTGAAAATAAAAGATACAAAATAGAGATAGAGAGAGAGAGAAAGATAGAGAGAGAGAGAGAGATAGAGAGAGAGAGAGAAAGAGAGAGAGAGAGAGAGAGAGAGAGAGAGAGAGAGAGAGAGAGAGAGAGAGTGAGAGAGAGAGAGAGAGAGAGAGCGAGAGAGAGAGAGAGAGAGAGAGAAATAGCCGCCTAGAAAACAAAATGAAAATTTTGGTGAAAGTAGATGAGAGAAATCTTAACATAGAAATTACACATCTTTTAAAAAAAACTTTTTTATAATATTTGTTTTGTCTGTACTTATTAAAATTAAAAATCAATATCTCGAATGTAATAAATGATTTGCTACTTCCTAGCATTCTAGAGGTCTCTAGGGGCGTATCTGCTACTATAAAATAATGTGATTCTTCAGTAAAGTCTGCTTTCTATCCCTATATGCCTAAATACTTTTGATGAATTTTGCCCCCTGTAATAAAAAGCTGTTTTAAGAGTTTTCCCTATAATAAAGTAACAGAATGTGTGTTTGTCTATCTGTACCGAAGGATCTCGCTTACCGCGGAACTAATCAGTTTCTCGTTAACAGGGTAGCTTCCCATAGGTCACGGAAAGGTTTATAACCTATTTTGGGGGAGGGTACCACCACCCTCCCAAGAGAAATCGCCCTAGAAATTTTTTTTTACGTTCTCGATTTTAGAAAAAGAGTTCAACGCAACCATAAACGTCAAACGCAATATAGACATATTTTAAATATTAAAAAAAACATTCAAAGTGCCACTAGAGGTCTCTAGGGGCGTAGTCGATGTTTAATTCATATTGTAATATGAGATCTAGTCTCACAAAAAATTAATGCAAACCGTTTTATAAACAAGGCTATCTCGAGACTGCATATTACTCTCTTAAAATCTTATTATTAAAAATGTGTGGCATTTATCACCTACCTATTTAGGATTATATACGTAAATCTAAATAAATAATATTTCTATATTTCTAATAATATGTGCATTAAATAAAAGAATTAAAACATATTTATAAGGAATAAAAACTTAGTAAAATTATTATTTAAATAAAATTTTGAGACTCCTAGCGGCTAAATGTTAAACTATGTATGTATGATATTTGTATGAAAAGAAACCGGTCATACTAGGTAAAAAAGAAAAAGAGATTAAAGGATATAAATTTTAAAAAGAGAGATGAAAGGATACAAATTTACAAAAAGAGATATAGCAGTAGAGAGAAAAAAGAGATAGAGAGAAAGAAAGATATATATACATATATATATAGTGAGAGAGAGAGAGAGAGAGAGAGAGAGAGAGAGAGAGAGAGAGAGAGAGAGAGAGAGAGAGAGAGAGAGAGAGAGAGAGAGAGAGAGAGAGAGAGAGAGAGAGAGAGAGAGAGAGAAAGAGAGAGATTTGGTGAAAGTAGAGGAGAGAAAACGTCTACAAAAATACAAATAATTTGAAGCAAAGTTTTTATATTATAGTTGTGTCTGTTCTTATCCCTATAATAAAGTAACAGGATGTTTGTCTGTCTGTCTGTTTGTACCAAATGATCTCGCTAACCGCTGAAGAGATCGGGTTCTCCTTAACAGTGTAGCTTCTCATAGTTCCCGGGAAGGTTTATAACTATTTTGGGGGAGGGTACCACCATTCTTCCAAGAGAAATAACCCGGAAGAGTCCCCCCCATCCTAACCAAAAGTCATTTTTTTAAGTGAAATAAAATATTGATTATTTTTTTCCACACAAAATATCTGTTGAATACGCTTTTTATTTTGAGGGGGGTTAACTAAACACCTTTTTGTAACTCTAGGAGAAGAAGATTCAAAGTAATAGATACATTAATTAGAGAACTTTGTCTCAGAAAAATAACAACTACAATTACAACTTACAACTTTTTTATCCACTATCAAATATAAAATATACGTTGAAATGAAATATTATTAATGTACAAATAATTTAACACTTGACTGCTTTATAAAAATAACCATTTTTCTAATGAATACTAATTTTATATTTTAACATGTTTATTAAATGAAACAAGTATGAACATACAAAAAAAAAACAATTAAAGCATAGTTTAAGCAATATTTAAAAGAAAACTTTGCAAAACCTAGCGCCAAAAAATTGAACTACATATATATAATATTTGTTTGAAAAGAAACCTAACTTTGAAAAAATGTTAAAGAGCAGAATATAGATAGATAGAGGGAGAGTGAAAAGGAGATGTAATTTGAAATGGGATTGATAGAGAGAATGAGAGAGAGAGAGAGAGAGAAAGAGAGAGAAAAAAAAAGAGAGAGAAAGAGAGAGAGAGAGAGAGAGAGAGAGAGAGAGAGAGATAGCGAAAGAGAGAGAGAGAGAGAGAGAGAGAGAGAGAGCGAGAGAGAGTGAGAGAGAGAGAGAGATTGCGAGAGAGCGCTAGAGAGCCTAGAAAACGAAGTGAAAATTTTGTTGAAAGTAGAGGAGAGAGAGTGCCTACACAGATAAAAATACACATCTTTTAAGCAAAACTTTTCTATAATACAAAGTAGAAAAATGTCTGTCTGTCTGTCCCTTAAGATCTTGGTAACCACTGAACCGATAGGTTTTTACTCTTCAGGGAATATAACTTCTGGTACTGTGGGAGATTTAGGTTATTTTCTTGGGACACCCCCCCCCCCCCCCTAAATGAAATCCAACCTTAAATTTTTTAGGCAGTTAATTTAAAATGTGGTATTGGCAGCACCAGAGGCACTTAATTTTTTATATTTGTTTATTACCTCTTGGGGCAAAGTCACTTATGGATAGGGGCGAAGCCACTTGTTTGTATATAATAGATAATAATAATTGTGATTGTGCCCTAAATGCATCAAGGGGCGTAGCTACTAGTACAATATTTATTACATTACATTCTTTCATACTATATAATGTACTAGCGGCTTCGCCCCTAGAGGCATCTAGGGGCACTTAAAGAGGGGAGGTTGATTCCCAACACCCACCTTTTATAATATAGATTTTTTAAAGTAAAAAAAAAAATTTGTGGGGAGGGGGAACGCCCTCTCCCAATCCCTTTTTTTCTGGGGGGGGGGGGTAATTTTTTTTTATAGGCCATTTCTCTTTGGGTGGTGTTGGTATCCTCCCCCAAAATTGTTATAAACCTTCCCGGGACCGATAGATAGAATGATGGATAAATAGACAGATAGACAGAAGGATAGATAGATCGATTGATAGATAGACAGATAGACAAATAGATAGATAGATAGAGAATGAGATAGATGGTTAGGTATCTAACTACTACAGGAATTACCAGGCAAGTTGAAAATCGAGTAAATAATTTCAACATGCCTAAATTAACAACTACAAAAAAAGCTATCCTTCACAGACGGACTGACGGACCGTCCCTAATTATAGAAAAGCTTCGCTTTTAAAAATGTATCTATATGTTTATTTATTATTCATTTCAATACTGTCTGTTTAACAATGGGTTGTTTATTACTCTAGTCCCCAATGTTGTCTTATGCGTTGACTTTCAAAATTATGGATTTAAAGAACATTTGTTGAAATCAATAATTTTTGGAGATAAAAATCACAAAACCTCTATCATACAATTTTTTCTAGTTTTATGTTTTCTATAATTACTGACTGATGGTTTAAACAAAACTAGCACCTGCACGCCTAGCATCTAGGAGCTCTGTATTGAAAGGGCTGGAAAAATAGATTAAAACCACCCCAATAGTTTTGACTAAAACCATCAGTTAAGTAGTTGTTGAGATTTTAAGCTTCAGACAAACTACTATATATGAAAGGATATTTCTCGTATTCATTCGAATCCGGTGGATAAGAACCGGTTCTTATCCATACGAATACACTATGTCTAGCATCGATTTATATCCAGCTTTCTACGAATATAAAAATGTACAATCATAAGATTAAATCCAGATTTTTTAGCCCGTGCCTTTGTACATTATATATCCTCGGAAAGCTGTTTATAACACGATGCGAGAAATAACTAATACAGACTGGATAGGTAATCAGGAACGCGAGGTATATAGGAGGATAATTCCTGCAGAAATGTTCCAGAGTATACAGTAAGAATTCTGAACTGGCCTATCTTTAAGATGATATTAAAATATATATAGGACTTTGACTTTTGATTCTTCTCAAATTTAAAGATAATACAAATCTTATTATAAATAATTTTTAAACATTAAAATAATATTGTGAATATACATGTAAAGATAAAAATATGTATATATTTAAAAAAATAGACATTTTGTTATTTTGAACATTAATATGAGATATCTGGCGGCTAAAAATATAACTATACACGGTGTTTCAAAAAAATTTGCGTTTTCCGGTTTTGGGAAACAACCAGAAGGAGTATGAATAAAATAATTATATAACCATATTCTCTGTACAAATGTACATTACATTTACTTAAGGTGTTTTTTGATATCTCTAAAAATGTGGCTGTACTGATAAGTACATGTAAGGTAAAAATGCCTCATGCTAAAACTGTGATAACTATTAGATTCAATTATTTTGTAACATTTTGGTTTAAAAGTACAATGTTAAAGTAGTAAAAGGGTAAATCAATGTCGCCATTTGAGATTTTTTTACATATTTTCTTTTTTTGGCCTCATGCAAAGAGCTTTTTAGATTATTCAGAATTTTTTTTTCTTTCTATTTCTCTTTGGCAAAGTCATTTTTCATAAAAGATCTCTTTTAATACTGTGCATATTAATAAATAAAACAAGTCAGTTTTTATTTCATTTCAATATCTTAATTAATAAGCAAGTTATGTTGGTTTCAATTGATGCTAAAAATGCGTTAACTAAGTTTTATGAGTTAATCTGTTATGACCTTTCAATCAAAATTAAGAAATTAAGAGATTATAGAGGGAGGGATGATGAACGAACATGAACATTTTTAATACTAAGAATCAAAATTCAAGCAATAAGAAAATTGATTTTTGTTTTCATAAAATGTATTTTGAATAAATTTTAAATGTAATTATTAGAATATTTTGTTGTGCATGCTATAATGTTGTTTTCAAGTAAATACAAGATTTTAATTCAACGTTATATCATAATATTCTACGCTAATACAGTAACACACACACTTTTTAAATTCTTTGGGCTCTAAAAAGTGGCGTTGTTTTAAGAGATATTAAAAAAACACCTTTTATAAGTTCAATGCATATTTTTATAGAGAATCATCATCATCATCGCCATTTATCTCTTCTTTCCAGAGCATAGGCCACGCACAATGGTTCTCCATTTATCTTTAAATTGGGCCTCAGTAGAGGCTGCACTGAAAGATGAAAAATTCTTCTTTCTCAGTTCCTCAAGGAATTTTATAGAGAATATGGACATATAATTATTTTTTTTTTCATACTCCTACTGGCTGTTTCCCAAAACCGGAAAACGCAGTTTTATTTGAAACACCCTTTATATGTATGATGTTAATATGAAACCCACCGAGGCATATGAGGTGAAAGAGAAAGATGGATATATAGATAGAGACAGAGAGGTAAATAGAAAATCAATGAGAGATAGATTGATAGGTAAGAGAGAGAAAGTGAGAGATAAAACATAATGAGAAATAGATATCCTATTCTATTAAGTAGTAGGTTTTTTTGTCTGAAGCTTAAGATCTTAATAACTACCGAACCGATTTTGGTTCATTTTTTTAGGTAAACTTCATACAGGTCCTGTGATGATTTCATGCTATAATTTTTCCTAGCCCCTCTTTGCCCCTTTAAATACAGTGCTCCTAGATGCTAGGGGCGAAGCAGCTAGTATATGTAAAAGAGAGAGAGAGGGAGGGGGAAAGAGAGAGAGAGAGGGAGAGAGAGATAGAGAGAAAGAAAAAAGAAGTGAAACTTATGGTGAAAGCAGTAGAGAGAATGTTTTCACAGATACAAATATTTCAGTCAAAGATTTTCTGTAATATTTTTGTCTTTCTTTTTTACTTTTTAACAGAAAAAAATACTAAACCAAAACTGAAAATTCTGGCTTTTCTTCAATTAGCTGTCTGTATCACAATAATTAAAGTTTTTGGTTTGTTTGTCTATTAAAATCTTAAAACATCAGACCCATTTGAGTTCTAAATTTCTCCAAGACATCTTAAAATTATACAAGGAATGGCTTTAGGTTATTTTCAGATTAGAATATTTATTGTTTTTCTGCCCTTTACCTCCCCATTGAATACAGATTTCTGCAATGCTAAAAGAGCATTCGTTAGTAAAATAACCATAAGTGTAAAATACTGTGTATGAGTATGAAGTTGATTTAATGAAATATTAATTTTAATAGGGCTTGGTAGCCTTTCAAAAATCTTTTATATATGAATGTAAGGATATATTTTCTAAAGAAATTAATTTGTTATTTTGATTTATGTAAATATTAAAGTTTTTTTTATGTTGTCTATATTTTTTATTAATAAAAGTAATACCAAATATAGATTTAATCATATTTTTTCAATAGTTTAAGTATTAAATGATGTTTTATTTTCAATTTTAATAAATTTCATGATTTTGTTTATTTTATACTTTTTGTATGATAACATCTAGCGGCAAATTTTTAGACTACATAATAATGAACTTCCTATAAAGTAGCTTAGTCATGTTATGTTAGAAATTAATAGAGTGAAAGGAGAAAGTGTACAGAAAAGGGATAGGGGAAGTAGATAACAAAAGAATAAAGGGGAAAAGATCAAGTGAAAATTTTGGTGAAAGAACCAAAAAAATCAAGGCTTACTCTATAGTTGAACTTGGTATGAATATCAGGGTGGGAGGGGACAAAGGCTATTTTCTGGGATAATCCTAGTTTAGGAGTGGACATACCCGGTATCATGAAAATTAAACCCCCCCCCGGGGGTATGCATCTATTTTGACACCCGGTGTGTATCAAAATGGATACCCCCCGTATGCGTCATTTTTGACCCCCGGTATATGTCAAAATGGACACCCCCCTATATATCAATATGTAGGGGGGTGTCCGTTTAGACATATACCGGGTGTCTAAACTGACACATACAGGGGGGGGGGGGTCAAGTCTATTGAGGTCATCCTCGCGCGAATTTCCTCTAGACTAATAATCATCTTTGACCCCAATTCTGTTTCAAAGAGGGGAAAGGGTTGGTTAGCAGTGGTTAATACCTTGTTAAGGACTAGATAGAAGTAGCAGGAGGCTCTGATCACATATAAAAGATGATTAAAATGATAAAAGTATAGGATAAAATAGTTTGGCCTTTGTTTATAAGTGTTTGTTATGTGTTTTTAATGCCTGTATGGTCATATTGTAATTTGGCAAGTCTAAGTTTCCTTAAAACTTGGAGACATCTATGTGTAAATTTTTAAACTAAACAAATATTTTAACTTTTTCTTGATTTTACTCCCAATAGATGTAAGTCCCTAGATAGAGAATTGATACAGACCAATAGGTGAAAAAAAACGTGATTTTTAACATTTTTTTGACTATACTTTTAAAGTAATGTAATGGCTATAGAATAACGGCCTTTTTTGCTGTTTTCAACGTTGTTTTAACGTTAAAATCGTCAAATTTAATGCTATTTTTAAGCTAATTTAATAGGTACAGATAAAAACCAGTTTTGAGAGAGTTTATAATGCTGTTTTCTTATCGTTTTTAGTGCCTTTTTTACGAAAGCGATAACTTTTTTCGTATTGCTTCGATATTAATAAAAATTTTTGTGTGTACTAGAAACTACTTAAACTAACTATGTTTAAAATTTCATTGATTTTCGATGAAAAACTACCGAGTTAGGGCCATTCAAAGGGGGATCGTGATTTGAGGAGATATTTTTAGTGTCATTTAGTACCTACGGACAAACATCGCATAATTAAAGGATTTTAAAGTTAAAAATCGAGCACAAAGCATAACATAGCGGCAATTTTCATTTGTTTGAGGAATCTACACAAAAATTTTCAGACTCCTATCTTTATTTTAATTGTTTTTTTTTTGCAAAAAAAGTTAACGTTAATTTTGTTGAAATTTAATTGATACGAAATTTAAACGTAAATAACCTACGGACAAACATCGCATAATTAAAGGGTTTTAAAGTTAAAAATCGAGCACAAAGCATAAAAGAGCGGCGATTCTAATTTGTTTAAGGAATCTACACAAAAATTTTCAGACTCCTATCTTTATTGTAAGAGTTTTTTTTTGCAAGAAAAGTTACCGTTAAAAATGGCTTCGCAACCGATAAATATCCGCTAGATTAGAATCGGTTCTCAGCCATACTGAAATGCATCATATTACAGACAATTTTCTCTCAATAAATAAACCTGTAATGAATAAGGCTAATTATATTAACAGGACTAATTGGTACCCAAAGTTTTATAACCATTAGTAACCATTGGACTGTAAGTTATATTTGGTACCCAAAGTTTTATAACCATTAGTAAACATTGAACTTTAAATTACATTGGGTACCCAAAGTATTATAACAATTTGTAAACATTGGACTGTATATTACACTTGGTACCCAAAGTTTTATAACCATTAGTAAACATTTCACTGTAAACTACACCTGGTACCCAAAGTTTTATAACTGATATCTTTACACCTAGTCTCATACAGGACTTACTCTAAATACTGGATTTTAAAGAAATATATAAAAGTTTCCTATAAAAAAGTTAAAAGAATTGTATTTAAACTTGTAAAAAAAAGAAAGGGATAATCCTAGTTTAGGAGTGGACATACCCGGTATCCCCCCCTCCCTATCCTGATTTTTTACATCACCACCCGTCAAAAAAAAGATTTTTGTGCTTCGCTACTTATGGATGTTGTCATCCTTGTTTTTAATTTTGTTTATCCAATAAAGATATTTGATAAAGATTGTTTGTGTGTGTGTGTGTTTGTGTGTGTGTTTGTGTGTGTGTGTGTGACTGTGCGTGTGTGTGTGTGTCTATGTATGTGTGTATATGATAAAGATTTACTAATGGATCTAAAGGGATAAGACAATGGCCGTTAAATTGATGTTCGTACCCATTGATGAAAGACAAAATTACCCCTTGTGTAGATGAAAATTATTGGGTGAAAAATTTGGATAACCATTAATAATTTAAGAGTACTCAAAGTTTTTTGTTGTTATATAATTTTGGGTACCAGTATAATTTAGAGTCCAAAGTCCGGGATTTAAAACTTTGGACAGTAAATTGATGTACGTACCCATTGATGATAGACAAAAATAATATCTTCTGTAGATGTAAATTATTGGTTGGTTAGTTTAGACACTAATATCAGATACTTAAAAGAATCAACCAATGAAAATTTAACAAGAGTACCCAAAGTTTTTTACTAACCTTGTTATATAATTTTGGGTACCAAAGTCCCGATATTTGATGATTGAATAGTACTATTGAAATAGAATTATTTTACTTTTATTTAAAGGGATTAGATAAACCTTATCATAAAGAGGATGTCTGTTTGTTTGTTTGTCTGTCTGTACCAAAGGATCTTGCTGAACCGATCGGGTTCTCCTTAACAGGGCCGCTACTCATAGGTCCCGGGAAGGTTTTTAACTATTTTGGGGGAGAGGCCTCTAGGGGCGTGGCCGCTAGTATAAGAAAAATTGATGAACATCCCTTATAATAATAAACAAAATGATCCCTTTTGGTTGAAATATGTGTTTCATTACTGCTAACCAACCAATTAGAATATAATAAAAAGGACAAAGCCCAATCTGTCCTACTTTTGATTCCTGTGACGTCATAAAAATGAGAGATTATCCACCTCTTTTTAAGGGTTTTCTTTCCCACTTCTCCTCTCATCTCCCTCATTTTTATGACGTCATAGGAATCGAAAGTAGGAAAGATTGGGCTTCGTCTAATAAAAGTTTTTTGAGCACATAAATAAAGGAGTATGTATCTAAAACTTTGGGCACCAGTTTAATTTACAGTCCAATGTCCCCTCCCTCCCTGTTTATGATACGGATATACAAAATCATGATAACCGGTGGACCAATTTGTTTTTTTAAATTAAAGAATTTAGATAATCATTTCTTATTTATATAAAAAGTAAAAATTTGTGTATGTCTAGGTGTACCGAAGGATCTTGCTAACCACTGAACCGTTATAATTCTCATTTACAGTGTAGCTTCTCATAGGTCCTGGGAAGGTTTACAACTATTTTGTGTAAGGGTACCACGCACCACTCTTAAAAAAAAAACATTTTATTTTCCAAATTCATCTTTTTAAAACTAAAATTCAAATCGGGGGGAGGGTCAATTTCCCCATCCATCTCAAGTGCCCTTAGAGGCGAAGTCGCTAGTTTATTATAAATTAAAAAGATAAAGTAAAATCTTTTTTTGGAGGGGGGGAGGATATGTGTATTTTTTTATTATGTTATTATGTTATGTTTTGTTATGAACCTTCCCAGGACCTATGAGAAGCTACACTGTAAAGGAGAAGGATATTGGTTCAGCGGTTATCAAGATCCTTCGGTACACAAAGACAGATATACACTGATTATGTTACTTTTATATAAAGATTTGTTAATTAAGAAAATACTGTTCATAGTTATTTCTCGTATCGTATTATAAATGGCTTTCCGCGGATATAGAATGTACAATTATAAGATTAAAACTAGTTTTTTTAGCCCCGTGGTGCCGAAGGCACCGGCTAAAAAAACTGGTTTTAACAAAAAAAAAACTAGTTTTAATCTTATGATTGTACATTTCTATATTCGTAGAAAACTGGATATAATACGATGCTAGACATAGTTTTTTCGTATTGATGAGAACCGGTTCATATCCACCGGATTCGAATGAATACGAGAAAAATCTTTATTGAATAAAAAACCCAATAGGTCCACTGGTTATCAGTATTATAAACAGGGAGGGAGGGGATATTGGACTGTTAATTATACTAGTGCCCAAAGTTTTAAATACATACTCCCTTATTTTTGTATTCAAAAACTTTTGGTACTTTTATAGAAATTGTTTTTAAACAAGGATGACAACATCCATAAAAGCGAAGCTCTGAAACGGTAGGACAAACGGACATTAACACTTGTATAATGTCAGAACTGAATAATCAGAATGCGAATGTATAAGAGTCAAAGCAAAATTGTTAGTAAATTTGTTGAAAAACTGCTTGATACAGGATAATGATTATGGACATACTTACATTTTTAGGACTTGATTATAGAGTTGCTTCGCTTATAATATTGTACTTTGTTGTCCCAGGAATCAGTATACCAAAAATCAGACCAATCGGATAATTAGGTCACATACAAATTTGTTGTTAAAAATGTAAAAAAATTAACATGTTTAAAATGAACGTACGGACATTCTGGTAATGATTATAGAGTTGCTACGCTTTCTAACTAGTACCTAACTATTACAGGAATCACCATGCAAAATTTGAAATCGATAGGACAATTCTAACATGCCTAAATTAACGGAAAAAGATATTTAAAAAAGTAAAAAAAATGTTTAAAATGGACGTACGGACATTTTGGTAATGAGTTGCTACGCTTTCTAAATCATACCTAACTACTCAAGGAATCACCATGCAAAATTTGAAATCAATAGGACAATTCTAACATGTCTAAATTAACGAAAAAAGCTATCCGTCACGGACGGATGGACAGACGGACCGACGGACGGACCGACCCTAATTATAGAAAAGCTTCGCTTTTAAAAATACTCAAAACCAACCCAAAGCTTCAATGAATTAAAGAAACCAAATTGGTCCGCTGATCCTTGCATAGAAAAAAAGTAGGTATATAAAGGGATAAGACAATGTAAAATAAATTAATGTACATGATTCACAAAATTAACCCTTCTTTAGATTACGATTAGTGGTTTAAACTTTGAAAACTTAACTTAATATAAACCAACCAAACAAAATTCTCTCAGGTCCCCAAAATTCTTATAAACATTATTAAAAAAAACTTTGGGGACAAGTGTAATAAACAATCCGTTGTCTCATCTCTCTGAGAAAAAGAAAGACAGTTAGACATCCTGTTACTTTAATATAAGAATTAATTGCACCAGTAGAAATAGAGAGAGAGGGACAATTGGCTGTTTATTACACTAGTCCCCAAAGTTTTATAATAACATTTTCCTATGACACCAACAAAATTAAGATAGATGGTCAAACATTTACCCCCCCCCCCCCCCCCGGTATGCATCTATTTTGACACCCTGTATGCATCAATTTGGACACCCCGTATGCATCAATTTGGACCCGGTATGTATCAATTTGGTCACCCCAATTTTTTTGCTTTATTGCAAATAGCTTGCCTCTTTTGTGTCCATCACATGACAAGGGAAGGAGATGGTCCATTTTATTGAGCAGTCTAATCATCTCATAACTCCATTGAGGATGAAGCCTCAGCTATTCCAGGCCAAATTTCAGGCCCTATATATTAGTAACAAAATTTCCCACTAGGAGTCTCAATTTTTAAATAAAACAAGGCACAAACCTACAAACTTTCATCAATGTTAGGTAAAAAAATGACATATTCTACACCACACACATATTAGAAAACAATTTTATTATACAATAAAGTCAGTTTAATACAAAACAACATATGGATAGTGGCAGTTGTCTAACTATATACCTCCTTATGAATAGAATATCACCTTTAATTCAACCCTTTCACCTCTTTGAAATAGAATTGGGGTTAAAGATGATTCTCAGTCCAGAGGAAATTCGCGCGCGGAACGACCACAATGGACACTAGTATTATAAGGGGGGGGGGTATCCATTTTGATACATACCGGGTATCCAAATTGTTGCATACCGGGGGGGGGGGGGGGGGGGCTATATGTTAGACCCTTTATCTTTTTACCCCGTATCTTTCATTTTATACCCTGTATGCTTTAAATTTGACCCACTATCCATTGTTCATTACCCATTTGTCTGTTTTAAGCAAAAAAGTTGAGGTGACCAAATTAATATATACCGGGTCAAAATTGATGCATACCGGGGGGGGGGGGGGGGGGGTATATGTTTGACCCTTTATCTTTTTACCCCCTATCTTTAATTTTGTACCCTGTATGCTTTATTTTTGACCCACTATGTATTGTTCATTACCCATTTGTCTGTTTTAAGCAAAAAAAATTGGGGTGACCAAATTAATATATACCGGGTCAAAATTGATGCATACCGGGTGTCAAAATAGATGCATACCCCCGGGGGGGGGTTTAATTTTCATGATACCGGGTATCTCCACTCCTAAACTAGGATGCTGCCCTATTTTCTACACTATTCCCCAAAGTTTTATAATAAAGTTTTCTCATTCGTTGGCTATACAACTTTCGGGGACTTAAAATTTAGAAGGTTGGTTCATTAATTTAAGTGTCCAAACGTTTCAAGATCAGTGATTCTAATCTACAGAAGGGGTTAAATAGTCTATTATCATTTAAGATGTGCATCAATTTTTCAACCATTAAGTTCATATATAAAAGTAACAGAATGTGTGTGTGTGTCTATAGCTGATCTCGGTAACCGCTTGAACGATATATTATTCGTTATAACTTGAACACAAATTGGGTGCTTTAAATTTTTATTTTTCGGTTCCAAACTAGTGGTGTCCAAACTTTTCATCCAATGATTCTGATTTTAAAAAGAGAGTAATTTCGTTTATTATCATCGGGAATTTTAATAATTTATCGGCCATTGTCTTATACCTTAAGATCCCTGAATTAAAGAGTGAGAAAGTAGAGAAATGTTGAAGGGTAAATTTTTGAGAAAGCAGTAAAAATTAACAAGTTTATGTTTAAACTAGTGGTTACGCCCCTAGAGGCCTCTATTGGCACTTTAAATGTTTTTTTTTTATTTCATACAATATTATACATATTAACATATTTTGTCATATTTTTTCTATATTGCGTTGAAGTCACCAAAAACATTAAATTTTTTTCATAATATTTTGTAATTTCTTTTGGTAGGTTGGTGGTACCCTCCCCCAAAATAGTTATAAACCTTCCCGTAACCAATGAAAAGCTACCCTTTTAAGGAGAACCCGATCTCTTCAGCGGTTAGTGAGATCCTTCGGTACATACAAACAGACAAATATCCTGTTACTTTATTATAAGGACTAGCGGCTACGCCCCCTAGAGGCCTCTAGTGGCACTTTAATTGTTTTTGTTCCAGTCTCTACCAATGTAGTGTTTAAGTATCGCTTAAAGACTCTACGATACCTACCTATGGAAGGGTGGTGGTACCCTCCCCTAAAATAGTTTTAAACCTTCCCATTACCTATGAGAAGCTACACTGTTAAGAAGAACCCGATCAGTTAAGCGGTTAGCCCCCCCCCCCCTCCCAAATAAAACAGTTGAAACAGCTGAAAATCTGTGTGTACTTTTATTGACTTTTGAATGGTCCGTTCCTAACACTTAATCAACCAATAATCATCTACAAAATGGGTAATTTTGTTTATCATTAATGGGATTGTCCCTCCTGAGTTTACAGCACCCATTTTGCCTTAATTATAGAAAAAGTCACCAATGTTTTATGTTAATGATGGAAGTATTTAAATAACGTGAAAGTTAAGATCTTACATACTGAATTAGCATCTATATATCAAACTTTAATAACATTTTACTTTTATAATAGGGATTAAATTCCAGCATAAATAAAGGATGCATAAGATTCATTGATATTGAATTGATCAACCTTGTTAAAGCTTGTGTAAGAATGTATTAAATAACAAAAATATTTATAACAAGTCTAATATTTATTGATTGTTTTTTAAATAATAAATTTAATTTGCTATAATAATAAGCATTTCTATGTATTTAAAAAAAAATTAAGATAAAAAAGGCTCTACATATAAGTAATTTAAATATTCAGTATATTTATTAATGATACCTAGCGTCAAAAGTTTTAACTATGTAATAAAGAAGATTTGTAAACAGGGTATATATGTGGTATTCGGCAACCGTGAGCCATGCCTATGGCACCCCTGATCTAGGGTTCGGTGGAGGGTCAATGGCCCTCCCCCGAGTCCTGGGGAAGGGGTCTAGCGACCCCCTCCCTATGCTTAAAATTAATGATTGAATCTGTCATGTTTATTATGGTTAACTGTATTCTTAATTCTCCCCCACCCTTTTCAGGGATGGGGGACCATTATTGCCCAAACTGACCATTGTATATGTATTATGATGCTTTTATGTTATGATTATTTATTCCTATCCATGTAATTATTGTTTGTTGTATATAGCTTTAGTATCCTTTAAACCTTCAATAAAGTGACAACTGAAATAGATGTTGATCATTATCTAGTGAATGCTAGAGAAGCGTAGCTTCTCTATAGTAAGGTGTCCACGTCTGTCACACTGCCGTAATCTAATTGAACTCCGGTGTCTGCCATTTATCCTCGGCGGATACCACAACTTTTGGTGACAGCTGTGTGAGATTACGGCGAACCACAAGTGTAGAGCAGACGCGCATCTGAGGCTAAGGTACTCCCAGCAGTGAAACTGGCAAAACTGACGCAAGCAACCTGAATTACCCACCCTGGACAGCAAAGTTTAACTCTGCATCCGGCAGTTGTGGAAGCGAGACAGCGAAATTTGACGAATAACCGCGAGCAGCGCCGATATCTAATGGAGAATTGAGCGCTCAAAGGGCTGAAACAGGCCTGCGGACCGGCTGAAACAAGCCAAATAAGTGTAAACGGCTGAAAATAGGCCAACTTTACTGCAAGAAATAGCAGGATCCGAACCAGTGGCGCTAGCAGGACGGGACATTCCCTGCCGCCATCAGCCGGATTTGGATCAGCGGCGCTAGCAGGACGGGACATTCCCTGCCGCCGATAGGCTGAAACATGCCACATAGCTGCAAGCTGCGAGCCAACATACATGTAATATAATAAAGACCCTGATATACAATCAAATCACCTCAAGCCCACAGCACAACAACAATACACCCCTTATTCCAAGGGAAAGGGAGGAGCCCCTCTCCATTGAAGGCAAATACAATCAGGGTGATATAATAGATAAGCCTAGGATTAAGAAGAAAAGGCACTATTACACCAGCACACAGTTACCTCCCTCCCTCACAGGGGGAACGGACGGAGTTACCCCCGTCCCCTCACGCGCTTCCCCCTTCCTACCCACCCTAGACTAAGTCCGTCTGTAGTGTGGGGCTAGCGACCGGGCACACAGAGCGCCATTCACGGGTAGCGCAACAGAGTGCGGAAAATATCATAAATTCAACGGACGAAGCGGACCAATGAGAGAGCGAGTTGAGGGGTGAGAGCGCGTTTTCCCCGTGTGCGCGGATTTGACGGTGCGTACGCGCGTTGCAAGGACAGGAGATTTCACGCACACACACACACACACCGGAGCGGAGCTACTCCATAGCATTTAACAGGGGTATTTTTAGCAAATAAAGAATTACAAGCTTCTCTCCTTCTAGCTCTAGTGTGATAAAGGAAAACCCAATCAGTTCCTGACAGCAGTTCAGACCCTCAACATCTATCTACCCTACAACCTCAGCACCTAACTAGTGATAAGTACAGCTAAGTTATATCTTTGCAACTAAACTACCAACCTAGTGATACAAACAGTGTTGGCTGTTAGGCTAGAAAGCCTCAAGTGACAAACCATTCATCTTAGTACTGTATAACTTTGTGCCCCGCCGTTGAACCGTTGACCCAATGGACCAGCCGCAAGCCCCAGGAGGTGACCAAGCCCCAGGATGGCTCCAGGATGACCCTCAGCCGGCCCCAGCCGAGTACCGCAAGCTGATGCTGAGCAATCTGCCGGAGTATAGAGGGCCGCCCAAGCAATCCTGGTCGTCACATATCCGCAGACTCGAGATGTCATGGGCGGCTTACCGCGTGCCACCTCATGATTCCCTCAACCGCCGCAACGCCCTCCTACTGTCACTGGTAGGGCAAGCGGCGGAAATGGCGTCCCATCTGTTTGGCAAGGCAGGCCAAGCCTTGACCTACGAGCAGGTCAAGGCCGAGTGTGAAATGTTATTTCGTCCTGCTTTTGAATCCCAAACGCTTAAACAAGCGTTTAGGGATTACAAGCAACACTCGACAGAACCGATACAGGCGTACATATCCACTAAATGTGCCCTGTATCGGGACGCCTATAGCCATGAGGATCTTGAGTTGTTGGTGGACAAATTAAATCGTGGAATTCGTAACGCCAATGTAAAACGCATCATGATGGGACATGAAATTACGAGTGTACCTGAGTACACTCGTAAGGCCATGTTTACCGTCACCATGATCACAAAGCAACTGAAGGAAGGTGTGTGCCTAGTGGACTCTACCGACGGGCTGACTGGATCCGCCAGCATCCAGTTGCCCCAGTATGATGATTCGGAGCCAATGGAGATTGGCGCCTTGGCTCCGGGTCTCCACCAGATGGGGAAGGTCGCTCCAGATGACAAGGTTCCAGGACGCTGCTTCCGCTGCCAGGGGAGAGGCCACCGAGCTCGAGACTGCCCAACGCCTGTGGAAGTTAGCCTAGAGGAGAGACGCACCCAGCCACGCCGTGACCGTTCTGCCAAGTGTGAGCGTTGTCACTATGACGGTCACACGGCGGCCGATTGTAGAGCTGACTGGGCCCAGGTAGCCAGCCGCAGGCGCACCGCCGATAAGGGCGCCCCTCCAGGGAAGCCCAGCAGAGTGGCCCACATGGAAGGGAGCGCGCCCCCAGCACCACCGCAGCAAGCAGCCGCTCCCAAAGCTGTGGACCGAGCCGATGGGATGCCGCAGTTTGGGACTGTCCCAGCTAGGATCAACGTACTGGGCGGCGCAGCTGAACCCAACCGGGTTGGCCTAGGCTTCAGCCTCAACCATCTGGGGCCAGAGCTGATACAACCCAACAACATCGCCGAGCCAGAGATTCTGAGGCCCCAGCCTTTTAGCCTCAACATGATGGAACCTGCCCGACTGAGCCTACCCAGCAAGAGTGGAGGGGCGCTGCCCAGCGTCCCTGAGACGGTGTACGGGGAGGCCCTGGCAGCCGCCAAACGAGAGAGGCAGGAGGTGCTAGCCAGCGCCTCTGCATCGATGTATGGGACGCCACCCGGCGTCGCCACCTGGGATGATGGGGGGGTGCTATCCAGCGCCTCCCACCTGGTGCCTGGGGCGACAACCGTCGCCGCCACCGAGATACCTGGATCCTGGAACGAGCCAGCCCCCAACCTGATGCCTGGGGCGACACCCGTCGCCGCCACCGAGATACCTGGATCCTGGAACGAGCCAGCCTCCAACCTGATGTCTGGGGCGACAACCGTCGCCGCCACCGAGAGACCTGAGTCCTGGAACGAGCCAGCAGTCCCAGAGGAAGGGGTGACACCCGTCACCCCCAGTCAGCCAGCGCCACCAGCCTGCAGGGAGAGCCCAGCTACATGCCATCCAGAGCCCCCTGCCAGCCAAGGGAACCTAGCTGCTCAACATCAGGATAAGTTGAATTTGTTAAATGTGTTGTATCCAAGCTATTGTAAAGCCCCAGCCTTGCCTGTGCCCCCTGCACCAGAGGCTGGGGAGATTGAAATTTGGGAAAATAAGGACTTGCCTGTGCCACATGCACCTGAGTTCCTAGGGCAGGGGAGGGAAGTGAGTAAGGGCGAGCCTGTGCCACATGCACTTCAGCCCCATGCCACTGGGCATGCTTTGGACAAGGAAAGGGAGCACTTGGGGCTAGGGGAGCCGACACCCAGGCAAGTGCCAGTCGCTTGCCAGTCTGTCATTGGGGAGGGTATCGGGGTGCCCCGGCCGCATAAAGATAACGCTCAATGGAAACTTGTATCTAGCCAGGAGCAGCCCAGCCGTGTCCAGCCCCAAGAAGCAGCCGTGACCAGAGCTGAAGATCCCCAGCCGCGTGTACGAGGTAGATGGTTGCCTGGAAGCCTCTCCCATTGGTGGATGGTCCTGTGGGGCCTCCTGCTGGCAGCCGTGTGGCCTACAACCAGCTACGTCCTGGTGGGATGGGACTGTGCCAACCCCACCCATGTCACATCCTACAATAAAGAAAAGATGTGTAACACGGAGCCCCTACACCAGGAGGTGCCCCTGGGCCATGAAGTGCACGTCCTGCAGCAAGTCAAGGTGAGGGAAACCACCGGGTACAGTTGTCAGCTCACCGTGTCCCAGTGGACATTCAGGTGTGGGGTATGGGGTCACCTCAAGGTGACCTCGGTCCCCACCCTCATGAGGCCAACCAAGATAGACCCAGAAGCGTGCCGAGACCTGGCCAGGAACCGAGTCTACACGCTGCCAGGCAAGACCCAGCCACTGACGTTCCAGCTGAACCATCCCCTGTTCTTCACCATCGACATGGTGGGCGCCCTCGTCAACAGCCCCGAGGGGGTGGGTTGTGAAGGGGAGGACGTCCACTTCGAGGGCCAGCTATACCGCAATGAATTAGTGCTCCAGGAGCGGCGGCTGCTGGTCAAGGAAGAGACCTATGTGGTGGAGGATGGACGGGTGGAGTCCCAGTCTGACCACCTGACCCTAGAGTGTCCCCATTCTGAGCTGTCCTGCATCACTGGGGAAGCAACCTACGTGTGGGACCACCTGGGGAGAGATTGCCCCCTGAGGCTGATCCGCAGCCTCCAGCCCAGCCTGGTGATGGATGCATATCTGGTTGACCATCAGGCCCAGTTTTTCATCAACATGACCAACCCCACCTCGATTGTGAACTGCGACTTCGAGGCCCATGCCACCAACCATCCAGCGTTGTTCGTGGCAGCTGACCCAGCCGCGGCTGCGCTGCCCAGAGTGTCGGCCAGGGATGTTGACGTTCCCCTTCAAGCCCAAATACATGCAGGTTATATTGGGTTTACCCTGGAAACGCGCATGAAAAGCACCGCAGCAGAAGAAGTAGCGGCCAACTGCTGGAAGCTCCAGCAACTAGACCCGGCCCACCCGGTGCGTGTCCAGGGGAGCACGTTCTCGGTACTGAGGGGAGACATCCTGCTGCAGCTGACCTGCCAACGCCATAAATACGTTGTCCGCGAACACAAGGAGTGTTGGGACAAAGTGCCAGTAGAGCCCACAGGTTTTGTAGACGCTGTGACACGGGTATATAGTGAACACGCCACCAAGATTCCCTGCTCCTCCACCTACCCCCTGACTGTGCACGCGGAGGAAGGCTGGATAGAGTTAACCCCCACTCCTAAGAAAAGGCCACCCCCGCTGGATAGGCCTAAGCAATTGTTGACAGAGCCCTTAGATGACTTCAGTTCAGGGGGCTTGTATTCGCAGGCTGAGTTGAACGACTGGCAACAACTGCTGGCGTTCCCAGCATACAAGAGTGCCATGCTGACCGGCCTATCCTATGGCTCCTGCGTTCAGCAAGGCAGCTGTTCGGCCACAGGAGACCATGGGATAGTGTCCTACAACATTGACCGACTGGCGGAGGAAGGAGAGGCAGCCCTGGATGTCTGGGCTGGATTTAGACAAGCCATCCACGAGTGGGGAGATGGCGCAGCCATACTGTGCTTGCTGTTGTTGATCCTCAAACTGCTGGGGGACCTAACCATCATTTCCCTGGCAGCAGCACAGGGAGGAGTCCGGGCAGCCCTGAATGCGATATCACAAGTGTTCCTGTACCATCCAGCTTTGTATAGGAAAGCGCTGGCTAGAGCCAGGCTCAACCATGCCAAGTCCCGGGACTTTTCAGTGGACTGGGATGCCATTCCCATCGGCAGGGAAGCAGCCGAGGAAATGGTGTCTATGAAATCAACTGACAGCGGGCATGACCGCCCAGGTAGGCCAGGACCGCCCTCTGGCAGACCCCGCGGCCCCTCAGGAGGACAGGCCGCTGCTCAGACGATCAACCTGGCAGCCAGCGCCCCAGCCGCTGCCAACAACAACCAGCAGGCCCCACTGCTGACCGTTCCAGCAACAACTGTGCCACCAGCAAACCTGATACCTGCCGGCGCTGACCAACGTGTCCAACCCAAGCCAGCCTCTGCCTTCTATCCCACATTGGGAGCCCATCAACCCTAAGAAGACACTCACCACTAGGATTCCATTGAATCATTATCGTTTGTATATATATCTTAGCCCTAAGGAGCGGACCGAAGGCCTCAACCACTGTCAGAAGTCTGGTAGGGAAATCATCTCCCAGCCTTCCGAGGGGAGAGTTGTGGTATTCGGCAACCGTGAGCCATGCCTATGGCACCCCTGATCTAGGGTTCGGTGGAGGGTCAATGGCCCTCCCCCGAGTCCTGGGGAAGGGGTCTAGCGACCCCCTCCCTATGCTTAAAATTAATGATTGAATCTGTCATGTTTATTATGGTTAACTGTATTCTTAATTCTCCCCCACCCTTTTCAGGGATGGGGGACCATTATTGCCCAAACTGACCATTGTATATGTATTATGATGCTTTTATGTTATGATTATTTATTCCTATCCATGTAATTATTGTTTGTTGTATATAGCTTTAGTATCCTTTAAACCTTCAATAAAGTGACAACTGAAATAGATGTTGATCATTATCTAGTGAATGCTAGAGAAGCGTAGCTTCTCTATAGTAAGGTGTCCACGTCTGTCACACTGCCGTAATCTAATTGAACTCCGGTGTCTGCCATTTATCCTCGGCGGATACCACATATACAGTATATGAAAAGTAAGAGAGAGAGAGACAACGAGAGAGGGAAAGAGAATGAGAGAGAGAAAGAGCAAGAGGGAGAAAGAGAGAAAGAGATAGAGAGCGAGAGGGAGAAAGAGAGAAAGAGAGAGATAGATAGATAGAGAGAAAGAGAGAGAGAGAGGAGAGAAAGTGAGAAAAAGAGAAAGACAAAGAGAGAAAGATATTTTTCTGTGTAAGGCGAAATAGATGATAAAAATTTGAGAATGAGAGAGATAGAGAGAGAGAGAGAGAGAGAGAGAGAGAGAGAGAGAAAGATAGAGAGAGAGGGAGTGAGAGAGAGTGATAGAAAGAGAGAGGGAGAGTAAGGCAAAATACAAGATACAAAATAGAGTATGTGAGAGAAAGAGAGGGTTAGCAAGAGTTATTGAGTGGGAGAAAGAGAGAGAGCAAGTGAGAGAGATAGAGAGAAAGTGTGTGTGCGGGTATGTATATGAGTAAGGTGAAATACAAGATATAAAATAGAGAAAAGAGAGATAGAGAGAGAAAGTGTGTGTGCGGGTATGTATATGAGTAAGGTGAAATACAAGATATAAAATAGAGAAAAGAGAGAGATAGAGAGAAAGTGTGTGTGCGGGTATGTATATGTGTAAGGTGAAATACAAGATACAAAATAGAGAAAAGAGAGAGCGAGATAGAGAGAAAGACAGATAGAAGGAGAAAGAGAGATAGAGAGAGAAAGAAAGAAAGAGATAGAAGGATGTGTGAGTACGAGTAAGTATATGTGTAAGGTGAAATACATAAAAAGAGAAAGAGGTAGAAAAAGAAAAAAAAAGAAGAGAGAGATGTTCAAAAGAAGAAGAAAAATAAATATAAAGAAATTTCATTATAACATTAAAAGTGCTTTTTGAGTCTATCCCCCTCTTTCAAATAATATATTAATCCAAATTATAAAATAAGATATCCTTATAATAGATTAGTAAAAGGATGTTTGTTTGTCTGTACAGAAGGCAATCCGCTGAACTTAGGTCCTGGGAAGATTTATAACTATTTTGGGTTTGTGTAACACCACCCTTCCAAGAGAAATCGCCCCTGGTATTATCCTCTTAGAATTTTTTTTTTAATTTTGAAAATTTGAGTCCCCCCCCCCCCTCCACAGCGAACTATGAACTCTGGCCGCAGCACTCGGCTCCCTAGCCTGCCTAGCCGCAGCGCTCGGCCCCCTTGCCTGCCTAGCCACAGCGCTCGGCTCCCTAGACTAAAACCTAACCTAACCTAAAATAGTTGTTCTTCGAGGGGGGGGGGGGGGGGTACTCAAATTTTCAAAATTAAAAAAAAATCTAAGAGGATAACGCCCAATTTCTCCCTCCTTAACAGCCCAACCTGGCCTACAGGGGCGAAACCAATAGTTTAAAATAATTCAGTTGTAAGTGTATCGAAATAACACATCCTTAAAGGTTTTGTAACTCTTTCAAAAATCGATAACGTGTGAGAAACTCTGGTTTTATTGTACAGATGATGATGGCATTAGAATAATTAATTAAAAAATTAAGTGTATTGAGCAAAAATTTATTTTGATTAAAATTACATCAAAAATGATTAAAAACCTAAAATTAAATCTGTTTTTTTTTTAAATTTTATGAATTCAGAAATTTTCATATTACAACTTGTTTGATTTATGGTCATTTTATTTTAATAATTATGTAAGATTAATGTGATCTAGTGTTAAAAATGTTAACTAAATTTTTAAACTCAGACGTCTGAAAAACCACCTAAGTAGTAAAAACTTGTATCTAT
Source organism: Acartia tonsa (assembly GCF_053477335.1). Classification (NCBI taxonomy): domain Eukaryota; kingdom Metazoa; phylum Arthropoda; class Copepoda; order Calanoida; family Acartiidae; genus Acartia; species Acartia tonsa. The sequence continues at coordinate 228,537 of NC_137260.1, read as the reverse complement.
AAAACCATTCTTTAGAATTTAATGGAATCACATAATTTACTAATGATAAATCCCCCCTCCCTTCTTATATTAAAAATAAGTGGAATATAGAAGTTTTTCAGTGCCTAACCCATGCACATGGGGCGCCCCAACCCTGCAGGGCCTTATACCTGCAGTCCAATAACCTTGCAGGGCTACCCAAGATAAAATAACTATACTTGACCTAATAGGTAATAAACAAATTCTAGTCTCCCACCCCCTTATTTTTATATTTCTTAAATGGGGAGGAGGGGGTTATCATTGCTCACTAGGAAATTTTGTGTGAAAGTGCCTTTATATAAATTTTTTTTGTCTGTCTGTTATGGTTTCTAAGGACTTAGTATAGCAACAAAGTAACAAGTTGTTCAATGTATAATTGTATAATGTCACATTAAATAAAAATCATTTTAGGAACCGGTAACTTCATGGTTTATTTATCACAAGCGGTTACGCCCCTATAGTGGCTCTTTAAATGTTTTGTTTTTATTTCAATTATATGATTTAAGAATATATGTCTATGTTGAGTTCAAGTCTCTACGTAAAAGTAAGAATCCTTTTTTGTGATTTCTCTTGAAAGGGTGGTGGTACCTTACCCCAAAATAGTTATAAACCTTCCCGGAACCTATAAGAAGATACCCTATGAAGGAAAACCAAATGTTTAGCAGTTAGCGAGATCCTTAAACAGATACAGACAAACTACCTGTTACTTCATAATAAGAATTATTAACTTGACGATTAAGATGGTATTTAGTGCCCTTTCAATAAGGAAATTTGCGGCTCTTAAGAAATGGATGTGCGGGAACTTTTTCAGTACCACTTTGTCATATTTCCAATGAACATGAGACGTGAAAAATAAACGGCTGATTATAGCTTCATAAAGTGCTAAGTAGTCTTATCATTAAGATTCGATTACACATAACTAAGGTATCAAAGTGATTTTTATAAAGATATTTATATTAAAGATAAATATAAACATAATTAATTATGTCATTTGCTCTTTTTACTTTTAGAGAAAACTTATAATTTTAGAGACATCTAGCTAAAATTTTTTAACAATATTTTCAAAACTTTTCAACTCACACCAACTCTTCTCATTCCAAATTTTCACGGGTATCTATCATAGATGGGCACATGGAATTAGGGATAGGCACATCTAATCTGTAAACAACCCAATGTCATACTTATTGTCTTTATGTTATCTATAATACAAAGTAGCTTGATGTCTGTCCGTCTGACCGTCTGTCCGTCTGTCTGTCCGTCTGTCTGTCTGTCCCTTAAGATCTCGGTAACCACTGAACCGATCGGATTCTACTCTTCAGGGTATATACCTACTGGTCCTGTGGTGGTTTTAGGCTATTTTCTTGGGGGGTGGGACACCCCCAACCCCCCCCAAAAATAAAAAAAATCCAACCCCCCAATTTTTTTTTTTTACATTTTTTGTAAAATCTCAGTAACTGCTGATCAAATTGGGCTCTACCCTTCTAGGAATATACCTACTGGTCCTCTGGTGGTTTAAGGCTATTTTCTTGAGGGGTGGGACACCCCAACCCCCCCAAAAATAAAAAAATCCCATTTTTTATTTTTTATTTTTTTAAAACAAAAACCAGTAATTGGGGTGGGGGAACCCCATTGCAACATGGGGCGAAGCCCCCATGTATCCCCCCCCCCAAAAAAAATCAAAATATTTTTTTTTTAATTTTAATTTTTGTGTATGCGAACAACCTAGGTCTAATTTTTACGAATTGAAATTTTTGTGTATACAGCAAACAACTTGGGTTTAATTTGTACAAATTAAAATTTTTGTGCATAAAGCGCAGAACCTGGGTTTAATTTTACCACAGAGTAATTAAACAAAGAATAATTTTTTGAATATTTCTATTAAGGAGGGTTGACTTCCCAAAACTATATAGGGCGAAGCCCCTAGAGGCTAGGGGCGAAGCCGCTAGTATATTATATAATTAAGAATGTGTTTACTAATGTGTACTATGGGTACCGTAAAATTTACAGTCCTATATGTTCCCTCCCTCCCTGGCCGATTATTACTTGAGTTTGATGTAAAATAAATTAAAATCTTCAAATTAACAAACACTGCATCTGATATAAACACCTATAATTTGAACGCAAATTAAGGAAAAAAACTTTTTTTATGTTATGTCAAAATGCTCAAAGTTTCAACTTTTTTTTTCCAATTAAAGTTACAATGTGAAATATATATATGTGAATAGATATATTGATTACAGGGATCTAAAGGGATAAGACAACGGCTGATAAATTGATTCTAATGCACAAAATTACCCGTTCTGTAGATTTCAATCAGCCGTTGAAACGTTTCGACACTCAACTAATTGAACCAACCAATGCAAAGAAGGTGTATCAACTTTTTTTTTATAGCTAGCCGGTTCTTTTAGTAAGTAGTAGATGTAAAATTTTTCATAGAATTCAGATATGCAATCGTTTTTTTTTGTAGACCTCTTATTTTTTGAGTAATTTAAGTTTTTTAAAAAAATAATTAAGTCAGTTTTAAGGTACTAAAACGCAACAAAATAAAAGAAGAAAATGGCCAGTAAGAACAAAAATAGTAAGATCTTTAATTTGACACTTACTTTTAAAATTCTGTTGAGTAATTATTGAAAAAATCTATTTTTTTAACCTCGGTTTAATAAAAACTTTAGACCTAAATATTTTCTCAAACAGACATAAAAAACATGGGTTCATATTTACCTTTAGAATCAGAAAAATATTACGAATCCATTGTAAGCAAAATTGAAAAAAAGTAAAAAAATTAAAAATTAAACAAATGGCCAATTGTATTTTTTGTTCAGGCAACACTATCGTCTTCCCTTTTTTACCCCCTCTTTACTTCCTCTTTACCCCCTTCCCATTTTTATACTCAATTCAAGAATTAAGACGTTGCCTGTACAATATAATATGATATTTTCATATAATTCCTTTTATTGTAGTTTATATACTATATTGTAAACTTTTTTTTTCAATTTTGCTTACAATGAATTCGTAATATTTTTCTGATTCTAAAGGTATATATGAACCCATATTTTTTTACCTGTTAAATAATGAAATTAAGTTCAAAGTTTTTATTCTCGTGGGTTTAAAAAAATCGATTTTTTCAATAATTACCTAACAGAATTGAAAAAGTAAGGTGTCAAATTAAAGATCTTACTATTTTTGTTCATAATGGCCATTTTCTTTCTTTTTTTTGTTGCATTTTAGTACCTTAAAATCGACTTAATTTTTTTTTTTAAACTTAAATTACTTAAAAAATAAGAGGTCTACAAAAAAACCGATTGCATATCTGAATTCTATGAAAAATTTTACATCTACTACTTACTAAAAGAACCGGCTAGCTATAAAAAAAAAGTTGATACACCTTCTTTAATAAAAGTTTGTTAATCCAACAAATAAATAATATTATTAAAAGACTTTGGGACTTGTTTAATAATCAGTTCAATGTCCCCTCCCTCCTTTTATTGATTACCATCTTAATCCCCTGTATTAGTTTATCCAGGGATAAGCGGATAAGACAAGATAAAAATTCTCGAAGGCATTAATTATAAAACTTTGGGTACTATTATATTTAACAGTCCAATGTCCCACTCAGTATTTTTGCTATTTCACAAAAATCTGTTGTCACAATATGAAAACATGCAATGAGAGATAAATTGATTGTTATCTTAAACACCTGCATTTCAATCCTAAAGTTATTTCATACTAAGTAATCACAATAGTATATCACCTCAATTAGTTTTGTTATTGTACTGTTATGCCATCAGTCAATTGTTTGGGGAAGCAATTATAATGTACTAATATTATGAACAGGTGTAATATTATCATTATAAAAGACCACATTTTAGTTTTAGTATTTTCTGATAGAGGAGTTAATTATTAATATAGTTAATATTTTTTCAAAAAACTTTAAACAAGATATTTTCTTTAGATTTAATTTGCTTTAATATGCAATAAATTAATTTTGAAAAGTAGCATTTTATTCGTCAGATAATATCTTATATTAAATCAAAATTTTAAATTATGAAATCATATTTAAGTTTGAAAATCGTACCATTTATAGTAGTGTTTGGTTCATCATACTTTTTGTTCTTTGTATCATTTATGAAGGTTTTAAACCGTTTTAAATCCATAACCATAAAACTAACCGGTATAAGAGCATCCTTAAAATCGAAGCTTTAATTAGTTGGTAGCACTAACAAACACCATGCGTTCAGGACATTAGGTAAATTAGTAATCTATGAAGTCTGATATTAATTATAAATTGGATGCAAAAATGTATAAATATACAGGCTTCTGTTTAAGATACTTTTTTTCGGGCTTTATTTTCAAAATATTGGAGCAATTAGATTAAAGGTGGGCGTGCTTTTTTAGCTTGACAACTCCTAGGTAGGTGTATCCAACCCCTTAATTTTGCCATTGGATTGTATACACAACACATTACTTTTACACGCCTCTTTTTAATAAAACATTTTTTTGTCCAGTAACATTTATGAAGGTTAAAAACGAGTTATCCAACAACATGCCCTTGTTAGCTATAAACAAATAAGTAACACGCATCTTGCAAATTGCTCAACAATTTGTTCCATTTTAGAAAAGAAATGTATGGGTCTTTGGCAGGTTTAAAGCTGTTTTTTTTTTTTGGGGGGGGGGTGTTATGCATAGGGAATAAGCTTTTTCCTTACATTTAATAAATCAGAAGAGATTTTTTAGTGCTCAATAGGAACTTTCAGGTAAATCACTTGGAATTCACCAAGAAAAAAGAAATCTTCTAATTTTGGGAACTGCTAATTTTCTTCTATTTACAAGATGTTGCGACCCTATCATTTTGGATTAAAAGGCAGAAAAATGGCAAATAACAATAAAATAGTCAAATAACTATCCTGGGTTTAATGTGAAACTTTCTTTAACTCTTTTTAAAACTGTAAATGTTCCTTATTGTTTGTATATTTATGCTGCGCTACTTATGGACATAATGGTGGTTGCCCTCAAAGTGTCTAGTTGAGCAGATACTCCCCACTTATCTTGAGTCAGTTTAGGTTGGGTTATATATTAGGTACTGGGTAAGCCTTGCAAGTTTAGGATACTGCTGTTTTAGACCCAGAAGGGTCAAAGCCCTACCTAAAGGGTTAGGCATAAACAAAAACAAGGATGACAACATCCATAAAAGCGAAGCTCTGAAATGGAAGGACAAACGAATATTAACACTTGTAGAGTGTAAGAACTGAATAAACGGAATATTAATGCATATGTCTGTACAAAATTATAATAAATTTGATGGAAAATGATTAAATACATGTTACTGTTTAAGGACATACTGATGTATTTAGAACTTGATTATAGAGATTATAGATATGCTTTGCTTACAACACTATACCTTGTTGTAATAGGATCAGTATGAAAAAATCAGATAAATAGAATGATTTAAACATTAAAAAATTTGTTGTCAAAAAGTAAAAAATCAGCTTGTTTTAAATGGACATACGGACTTTCTGGTAACGATTATAGAGTTGCTGCGCTTTTTAAGTTGTACCTAACTGTTATAGGAATCAACATGCAAAGTTTGAAATCAATAGGACAAATCTAACCTGTTTAAATTAATGAAAAGAGCTAACTGTAACGGACGGACAGACAGACCCTAATTATAGAAAGCTTCGCTTTTAAAAACTTTTACCCACCCCTCCGATTTAATTTGAATTTATTTTAGAAATAAGGTGGGAGGTTCTGTGCTCACTAAGCATTTTTAGGGAAAACACTGACATAATTCTCCTTGTTCTTAAAATTTTTCCGACGAATAATTATTTGAGTTGTTTTTGAAACCCGTAATGTAATGATAATATCTACAATAAATCAATTCAGCACGTTATTGGTCATAGATGCGAAGAAGTTACAGTTACGTCTATTATAAATGCCTTCTTATTGGCCCAACATATATTGACTAATTAAACTCAGTATTAGACTTTGCCCCTATAGTTTTTAAGGTATTATTGACAAATTATTTTAACTTTTATCTGTTTACAATAACGTTTCTCTTTTTAAGGGACAAATTAGATTAAACAAATTAAAAAAGTTATTAAAAATATTAAATTTGACCCAAAAAAAAATAAAAACAGCTGAATTTTGTAAATTTGGTGAGATTTATTTGATTAATAGCTCAAATATAAACCTCTAGCAACAAGATTGTAAACTAAAATCATCATGAAAATAAACCTTCAACCAATTTCGGGTTTTAAAGAATTAGATATTTCCAAAAACAAAATGTACACTAAAATTACATCACAGTAGAGTTTAATAGAAGGAAAAGTTATAATGTAACTTAATATCTTTAAATAGCTATAGGAATCATTTGACATGTTCCATTAATTATTGTAAAACAGCGGATGTTCAAATGGTGTAGGCCAGGGAAAGAGGGGGGGGGGGGACAATAGTTTTTTATTACACTAGTTCCCAACGTTTAATAGTTAACAACTTTGGAGACTTTAGCGAATTTTGATTGGTTGGTTCATTAAGTTGAGGGATTAAATGTGTTTTAAACACTTATTTTAATCTACAAAAGGGGTAATTTTGTGTATCATCATTGAGGCTCTACATAAATTTATAACCATACCCTCTTGTCCATTTAGATTCCTTGGTGTAAGATAAGTTTTAATTATACAGAAAAATTGTTCACCTTAAACTAATGATATTCTATAAAGCATATTATTATATTTTCCGTGTGTTAACTAAAAGTGTTAGAATAGAATGATTTTTGAGGATAAAGGGAAGGTGTTTAATGTAGAAAAGCTACTCTAAAATTGGAAATGTCCGTCTGTCTGTTATGGTATGGAATAAAACATTTTTTATTTGTTAACACCAATGTTAATCTACAATACCTAACCTTATTCCTTGTGGGGCTACCCAGTAAAACCAACCCTGACATAAAGTAAAAAAAAAGCTAACTTAAACATTATCCACTTCCCTTAAATGCAATATATTTAAAATGTAAGTTTTACTAAAGATAAGGGATGTTGCCTGATACGAAATTTTGTTCTGAAAGGCTTAAGTTACTTAAAGCCGTAGCCACTTGAATCCATAGCAATCTCCAGTCTTGTACAGTTGTCATTAGTGTCTTCAATGTCAACTATTTTAAAGTGCATTTAAAATGCCTAACAAATTTTGAAATTCAGATTCTGATGAAAGCAGTATGGAATACTATCCACCTGACTCGACGAGTGTTGATTATAAATTATTTTATATGCTAAATAAATGTTGCACTGTCTATCTCTTATTATATTATTAATTCATATAAAATACATAAGAAAAATTGTAAATATTATTTAATGTACAAAAAAATTACATGAGGAAAAAATATATTCATTTTAGTGAATTTTTTAGGTTTGATGGTAAAAATATAGAACTCTAGCAACAATTTCGTAAATTAAAATCATCACAAAAATCTAAATTCAACCAATTTCGGGTTTTAATGGATTCGATATTTCCAAAGACAAAGCTTTACAAAAAATTACATCACAGTAGAGTTCTATAGAAAGAAAAATTCTAATGTAACGCAATAGCTTTAAATAATTTTAGGCATCATTTGACATGTTGTTCAATTAATTATTGTAAAACAGCGGATGTTCAAATGGTGTAGGCCAGGGAATGAGAGGGGGGGGGGCATTGGTCTGTTTATTACACTAGTTCTAATTCCAACGTCTAATAGTAACAACTTTGGGGGCTTTAGCGAATTTTGATTGGTTGGTTCATTAAGTTAAGTGATTAATTATGTTTTAAACACTAATTTTAATCTACAAAAGGTGTAATTTTGTGTATCATCATTGGGGCTGTAAGTACATCAATGAATGGGCCATTCTTTTATCCCTTTAGATCCCTGGTGTTAGATGTTCAATGGTGTTAGCCAGGGAGAGGGGGGGGGGGCTACAGGGCTGTTTATTTCACTAGTCCCAACGTTTAATAGTAACAACTTTGGGGACTTTAGTCAATTTTGATTGGTTGGTTCATTAAGTTGAATGTTCAAAGATTTTAACAACTAATTTTAAACTAAAGAAGGGTTAATTTTGTGTTTCATCATTGAGGCTCTACATAAATTTATAACCATATTGACTTATCCATTTAGATCCCTGGGTGTAGGGCCAGGATATTTCTACTATGAGATCAAAAAAAAGAGAGAAAAAAAGTGAGAGAGATCAAGCGAGAAAGAAAAACAACTTTTTCCGATACCTAACCCCTGTGGGGCTACCTAGTATAACCAACTTAAACTACATCCACCTCCCTTAAATTCAATATATTTCAAAGGTAAGTAGATGGAGGTTCAGTTTTACTACTGAACTGGGATGTTGCCTGATACAAAATTTTGTTCCGAAAGGCTTAAGCTACTGAAATTCCAAGTAGTTTTCGAACCCGTTACCATTTATTATTCTGTACACATATTTCATTTTATGATTCGAACCCTTAACCTTTTGTTTATTATGCATTTTAACTGCTAAGCCTTTTGTCTAATCCAAACTATTAACATCAACTATTAATTCATTATGATCCGTGCTTCTTCTATTTTGTATCAGTTAATGCTTTAATGTAACATAACTATGCCTTTCTTACCAATCAATCAATAATCAATGTATTTTTAACCTATACTTGCTTTTTACTGAGGCTTTGATGTATCATGATTTATACTTAGTTTGTACCACCCAATCATTTTATATTGTTGTTTGTTCATTTATTCTATCTATTTAAAGGTGAAGTTGAACATATATTTTGATGTCATTGGAAATTGAATGGGCAACTAACAAATTTCACTAATGCAAAATTTTCTTTTTCAGGTAAAGTTCTAATTTCATATGCAAAGCAAGAGGCAATATAATCGCCACACAAATATTAATAACCCTTTATTACGGACCACCTACACCTTCTAACGTGGAGATGATTTGCATGTTAATTAGAAATTATTTTATATGCTATTTAGATGTTGTACTGTCTATCTCTCATTTATAATTAATTTAAATAGAATACGACAATTTGTAAATATTATTTAATTTACAAAAAATTACATCAGGACAAAATACATTCATTTGAGTGAGATTTATAGGTTAAATGGTAAAATATAGACCTCTAGCGACAATTATGTTGACTAAAATCATCATTAAAATCTAAATTCAACCAATTTCGGGTTTTAAAGGATTCGATATTTCCAAAGACAAACATGTAAACTAAAATTACATCACAGTAGAGTTCTATAGAAGGAAAAATTCTAATGTAACACAATAGATTTAAATAGCTATAGGAAACTTTTGACATGCTCCATTGCTCAATAGAAAAAAGCAGATGGGCTTTAGATCCCCTATAGGTGATAGCACAGGATAACTTTACTAAAACCTAAAAAATAAGCAGGTATAGGACAATGAAAGATTTTGATAGGGAAAAGAGATTTGTATAGTAATTAGACTCGAATTCTTCGATTCACTATAAAAAAAGTTAAAAAGTAAAATAGGAGAAGATGAAAGAGAGAGAGAGAGAGGCAATATCATTGAAGAATGTACAATTAGTACATATTATTATATTTTCTGTGTGTTCACTAAAAGTGTTTGAATAGGGGTGGAAAAAAAGGGATGTATACATAAATTAGTATATTTTCTATGTGTTCACTAAAAGTTTTGGATTGGGGTGCTAGAAAAAAGGGTTTTTGTTAAATAATCAGACACAAGAGCAGATGTTTAACAGTAATTTTTAAAAGCAAAGCTTTTCTACAAATAGGGTCGGTCCCGCCGTTCGTAATGGTTAGTTTTTTTCGTTAATTTAGGTATGTTAGAATTGTCCTATAGATTTCAAACTTGGTGATTGCATGGTGATTTCTATAGTAGTTAGATACGATTTTGAAAGCGTAGCAACTCTATAATCGTTACCAGAATGTCAGTACGATCATTTTAAACATGTTGATTTTTATCTTTTTTAACAACAATTTTTTATGTGATATGGTAATTCGATTGATCTAATTTTTTTAATTACTGATTCCTTTACAAAAAAGTTCAATATTATTAACAAAACATCTTTATAATCAAGTCCTAAAAGTGTAAATATATCCTTAAACAGTATTCTGTATTTAAGATGTTTTGCTACAATTTAAGTATAATTTTGTCAAAACTTTCATAACTTACATATTATCTTATATCTTACTTAAATTTCGAAGCCTCTAAGAAAAATATCTTATATTTAGTAATACATATGCTAAGGGTTTAATCTTTATGTTAGGTGGAGGGGTTAAGAAGCCTACCCCCCTCCCTCTTTTTTATTTAAGAATTATAAAAAAATATTTTTTGGGATGATGTACATAACCTTTCCAAAAATAGTTATAACCTTTCCTGATCCTAAAAGAATGTTAAATATAAAGGAGAACAATATCAGTTCATTGGTGATTTTACACTACATTGTATAATAGCAAATATAAGTTGAAATCAACCTAAAAAAAAAATGAAATTAATGTAAGGCTTAAACAAGTTTTTGAAATGAATGTAAGCACAAATTAAAGTTTAATTCAAATATTGTATGTAAAAGTCTTTACTTACAAATAAAACCTGTAAAACGTACAAAAATTATTATTAAAAAAATATTTAAATTGTATGATTTGTCCAAAAACTAATTAAAGATATTCTTGTACAGCGTTCATTTAGATTAAAAGCTAATCTCTTAAAATTTTTGGGACACCTAACGTCAAAAATATGTACTACATAAAATAACATTTTCGGCATATAATCAACATTGTACTTTTTACTTTTTTCCACTTGTTATATATAATCTATAATAATTTTTCCCTTTCTTATGGAAGGGCTGGAGGGTGATAGATATTTTTTATTAGAACTATGTCATACTGAAGACACACATACATGTAGTTGTTTATCATTTGGTAAAGGTATTATATACTTTTGTTGTAAACTCTCAAATATACAAAATTTACACACACACACAGCTATTCACCAGAGGGGTGTAAAACTAAAATTAGGGGGATGGGAGAGGGAATGTAGTTGTTCTCAGGGATATAAAGGGATAATACAATAGCCTAGAAATTTAATGTACATCCCCATTGATGATACTTAAAAATTATCCCTTCTGTAGACTAAAATTAGTGGTTGAAACTTTAAACACTCAAATTACTTGTATATTATAAAACTTTGGGGATCGATGTAATGAATACTGAATAGCCCATTGTTCCCCCCCCCCCTCTCTCTCCCTCTCTCTCTATTTATTCTTGTAATCTTGATTTTACTGGCGCATTCCTCTGTCCTTCCCCTTACACAGCTAAAAACTATGTGTTGAACGCGCGCTTGATACTTTTGTACAAGTGTGTTTGTGTGTGTGTGTGAGAGAGAGAGAGAGAGAGAGAGAGAGAGAGAGAGAGAGAGAGAGGGAGAGAAAGAGATAGAGAGATAGATAGATAGATACATAGTGAGAGAGAAAAGGATAGTTAGATATAAGGGATATTAAGGGATAAGACAATGGTAAGTTGATTAATATGCATACCCATTATGATACGTAATTGTAAAATAACGTTTTCTTATTAGTTGGCTTAACAATTTGTGGACTTGGGTGAATTTTGATTGTTTTGTAAAGTAATTTGAATGTTTAAACGTTTCAACCACTAATTTTAATTACAGAAGGGATACTTTTTAAGTATCATCAAAGGGGAGAGAGAGAAGAAGAGAAGGAGAGAGAGAGAGAGAAAGAGAGAGGGAGAGAGAGAGAAAGAGATAGATAATCAAATTTAGGACATTTTTTAAAGCCCCCATCCAAAAACATTTACAAGCAACAAATTGTAAATCCCATTAAAAAAATACATATTAAAGCATTTTAAAAAATAATCTGAAATTGATTATTTGAACGTATTATAAAAAGATATCGTAAAATAATGGATTTCGAATACGTGGATATGTTGACGGGGGAAAACTTTTCATCAATTCAGGGTGCTAATATGGATCTTTTTTATTATTCAGTTCCTTCATCCAGAAGGAGGAGAATGGTTTAGCCAGCTGTGAGTATTACTTTCCTATAGTACATGAAAATCTGGTGCAACTGACAAGTAATTATATATTGATTATTAAAATATTAATTTAATCATATCTAATTTATTCCTTTCTAAATAGCTACTTTAATATTGTTTTTTTATGTCCATACAAATTTTAACAGACAATTTCTCCTATGTTATTAAATTTCTTGGTATTAGATTCAAGTAACACCCAACGGACAACCAATTCTTTGATTGCACGACCTTTCTTGTAATTAGTTGCGCCTTTTTTTAAGCCAAGGCCTTAATGACGCAAATATGACTTAGCAACTGTAGGAACTATTACAGTAGCCCCAAAAGTGTTATAACAACGTTTCTTTAATCCTTGGCTCAACAACTTTGGTGATTTAGACATAAAGTTTACTATTCTAACATTTCAACCACTGATTTTAATCTATAAAAGGCATAATTATGTGTATCATCTTTGGGAATGTACACACTGCAAATTTTTTAAGAAAAAAAGTTGACCCTCAAAATTTCACCTTAAAGTGATACTTTTCTAATAGTTTATAGTCCACTAACTCATAAGCAGTAAGAATTCAAATCCATTAAGTCCCTTCTAACGAGATATTGGCAACTTTTTGCACACATTTTTGCAAACGGCAATTATTTCCTTTATTTGAAGTTTTGGATAATAACATTTTCATACAAGTTTTCAGTAATAATCATTTAAGATCCATTGTTGAGAAAAAATAACTGAAAAAATGTGTTTCCATGCAAAATAAGCTTAAAATCTAATGATTTTAAATATTTGCGATTTAATGGTAAAAAAGAATATTTTTTTCTTTTTGATAGCCTGAATATGTTTAATTTTGTTTTTTATATAATCTATTCTTTGAATAGACATGCATATTCTTGCAGATTTTTAAAAAAATTTTAAAAATCAAAAATCGAAATTAATCAAAATTTATCTATAGCCTTTGAAAAATACTTTTGATATTTTTAACCTATATAATCAATAAAATCAATGAAAATTAAAAAAGTTTTATAAAACAAACTTTTGGAAAAGGTTTAAGATAACTTCATAAAATTAGCATTTAAGTAGGATATTTTTCTTGTCTATTTTAAAAATGCAAATTAAACATAGTTAACGAATATTTAATTAGCAAGAATAGTAATAGAATATTTCAATAACTACTTAAACCTTTTTGTGGCTATGTTATTTATTTAAACAGAAAATCTATTTTGTCAGAATTATAAAAATAATGAAATATTTTCAAACAAGCTTGCAAAATAAACGTAATTTTATCAAACTTCCTCACAGTTTTTAGAAGATATTGTTGTAAAATATTAATTATTAAAATAAAATCTTTAATTTACAATGTTTAAAACACCTAAAAGTAAATTCTAAGCAAAATTAGATTTATTCTCTAGATTTAGAGTAGCTGCGCTACTTAAAAAAACATCTAGTATTGAAACCTACAGCTGATCAAAAATCAATAGTCATAAATTGGTGGTTTACAGATATCTAAACATATATATACACCTTACAGATTTATTTTTAAGATGGAATGTAAAGTATATTATATGAGATGTCATTTAGTCAAATTTTAAACAAAATAATTTTCATTAATTCATTAACAAAAAATAATGTTATAAATTTAAACTCACAAAGAGACTATTGTGTATTTTATTATTATGTTCTTTCTGCAATCTGATTCAAAACAAACTTTTTCTCTCATTCAAGTCAGGGATGAGTTTAGTACCAAAAAAAATAAAACAAGTTGAAATACTTTTAATTTAATTTGATATTATTGTATAATATTTTCTTTTATATATAATTTAAGAAATATATTTATAAAATATTTACCTGTCATAAAGACGACATATAAAAACAACATCCTTATAAGGAAATTAAAATCTATTTTCAAAATTTTCAAATTCATTTTATGCTTAAGAAGGGACGAGAAGGAATTGAAATTCAACATTAACTTGTTATTTTGCTTGTATATTTATCATATTTGTTTACAGTTTATTGGTAAAGTTTGGTAATACTTTATTTCGAGTCTATCATGCAGTGTACTTTATTAATACTACCATTATGATGTACCAGATGTAGAGAAAAGGAAAATTACTCCTAAAAAATGGACTACCTTGAAATAGTCAGCTTTCTCAAATAAGTTGATCAATCTTCATAAATTATAGTATTGTGTTTGGCTTTATTATTCACTTAGTTTAAAAAATAATCAAAAACTTTGTTGTAAGTCTTTTTTAAAATATTAAAATCTATTTTAAAATGTAAATAATTACACAAATTTAAATACATAAATAAAATGTATAAAAACTTATTTCAAATAAAAGATTGAGACTTCTAGCGCATAAAAATTTAACTATATATGTTTAAAAAGATGGAAGGTAAATAGAGAGAGAGGAATAAGACAATACCGATAAATTAATGTTAATCTTCAATGATGAGATAAACAAAATTTACCCTTCTGTAGATTACAAATAGTGGTTGAAAACACTCAACTTAATGAACCAACCAAGTACCCAAAGTTGTCAAGGTATTGAATAGGAATATGTTTTTTTAAAAGTGTAATAGTATAATACAAAAAAGAACGATGTCTTAGAAGCTTAAGATCTCAGTAACCACTGAACCGAATGGGCTCTAATCTTCAGGAAATATATATCTACTGGTCCTGTGATGGTTTAATTTTTTGGGGGGTTGGGGGGAACACCCAACTGTTCCAAAAAAAAGAGAAATAACCCAACCAAAGAAATAAAAAATTTTAATCTAAAATAAAAAAGGTGGTTTGACTAACTAATTCAATCTAAAATGCAAAAATTTGGGTTGATCAAACCCAGTCCATTACCTAGATGCTTGGGGCGAAGCTGCAAGTAAATTGAAACAGTGTGGGGTTATTTTTCATAGGTAGTGTATAATGGATAGGTAAAATCTTATGAGGGGATTATATCCTTAAAGATTGCCTTGAAATGAGTATAGTAAGAATTATTTTTCTTAGTCGCTAAATGACATAATTATTTATATAAATTGCGATCTTTTTCTTTCATTGACTCCTAAAATCTATGAAAATAAAAGTCCAATATATTACTTTTTTGATATTTGGAATACTTTTGTTTTGAATTTAAATGATTTGAAAAGTATTTGAACATCCAAAATACATTACATAATTATTTTTAAAACAGATTTTGAGACATTTAGCGGCTTAAGATGTAACTACATATGTATGATTTGTATATTAAGAAACCGATAGATAGATAGAGAGAGATAAAGAGAGAGAGATAGAGAGAGAGAGAGAGAGAGAGAGAGAGAGAGAGAGAAAGCTAGAGGGAGAGAGAAATTGAGTTAGATAGATAAAGAAACAGAGAAACAAAGATAGATAGATAGATATTTGTGTTAAAGGAAACCTATAGATTGATTGATTGATAGATAGATAGAGAGAGATAAAGAGAGAGAGAGAGAGAGAGAGAGAGAGAGAGAGAGAGAGAGAGAGAGAGAAAGAGAAAGCTAGAGGGAGAGAAAAATAAAGGTAGATAGATAAAGAAACAGAGAAATAAAGATAGATAGATATTTGTGTTAAAAGAAACCTTACCAGGCTTAGAAGATGAAAGAAAGATAAAGAAAGAGAGACATTGATAAATAGATTGTTGATTAAAATGAGTGAGAGAGAAAAAGAGAGGGGGAGATATAATGAGAGAGGTTTAGATAAAGGTACAGGAAAAGAGAGAGAGAGAGAGATATATATATATATATGGATAAACAGAGAGAGAGGAAGAGTGGAAGAAAGAGATAGATTGATAGGAAGATAGAGAGAGAGAGAGAGAGAGAGAGAAAGAGAGAGAGGGGGAGGGAGTGAAAAACAGAGAGAGAAAGAAAGATGGAGACACATTGAGAACAAGAGAGAGAAAAAGATACATAGATATCAATTAAAAGAGTGTGTACTAGAAAGAGAGAGAAAAAAAGCCCAGAAAAAGAAGTTTTGGGGAAAGTAGAGGAGAGAGAGTGTCTACACAGATATCTTAAGATAAAAATACACATCTTTCAAAGCAAAGCTTTCTATGATAATTAAATATTGAAATGGTTTTACACAATTTTACTGCTTTCTATCCCTATGTGCTACAGGCGCATTCGCTTAGAGCACTATTAACTTTACTCCAATAAGAGAAATCACCCGAAAAAATACCCGACGCAACAAACATTCTTTTAATGTGAAATAAAAAAAAATAGGTTATTTAAATTTTTTCCACATTTAATATCATTTGATTACGCTTTTTTATTTTAAGGGGGGTTAACAAAACACCCCTTTGTCCCTTCTTGTGGACTCTCTGACAGAAGGGGCGAAGTATAGATTTAATTGTTAGAGATCTTTGTCTCAGAAAAAAACAACTACAACTACAACATGCAACTATTGTATATAATGTTTAATATTGAATTACGTTGAAATGAAATATTAATAATGTACATATGATTTAGTATTTGACTGCTTTTTAAAAAAACAATTATTCTTCTAATAAAAACAAATTTTACATTTTACACAATCTGTTTATTAAAAGAAATTATGATTATACAAAAAAAAACAATTAAGACATAGTTTAAGCAATATTTAAACAAAAGTTAGAGATATCTAGGGGCAAAAAATTAAACTACATATTTGTATAAAAAGAAACCAAACTCGGAGTTGGAATGAGTTAACTAGATAGAAAAAGTAAGAGAGAAGAAGAAAGAGGGAAAGAGATAGAAAAAGAGATAAACAAAGATAGATATATTTGTATGAAAATAAATTTAAAAGGCATGAAAGAGAAGAAAAGATTGATAAAAAGAGAGAAAGAGAGTGTGCTATAGAGAGAGATAGAGAGAGAAGGAATAAATGCATCATTTTGTTAACAAAAAGAAAGCCCAAAAAACGAAGTGAAAATTTTGGTGAAAGCTTGAGAGAGAAAATGTCCACACAGATATTTTAAGATAAAAATGCACGTCTTTTAAAGCAAAGCTTTATATTTTGACTGTATTTTTGTGTTTAATAGACAATAATAATTGTGCCCTAGGGGCATAGCTGCTGGTATAATATTCATTACATTACATTCTTTCCTATTATACAATATACTGGTGGTTGCGCCCCTAGAATACAGGGGCTCGGTATTCAAAGGCATAAGAAGTGGCCAGATAAAATAGCTTAAAACCATCCAGGGGCCAATATGAAGAATGACTACAAAAAAGTAGTTTTTTGAAATCTTAAGCGTTAGACAAAAAATCTTTTCTACTTATAATAGGATTGTAGCTGTCCATTTAAGAATTTTTACACAAACAATATTCTTAAAGTAATATATATGAATTCATAAATATAGGAGAATAAATACTCCTTACAAAAATAGTGCTTTAAATGTTATTAAAACGTTAAATACACTTGATATATTGATGGTAAAATTTTGATTGAAGGAATTTTGTTTAAACCTAAATTCAATGTTTTTTACTATTGTTTTTTTATTGCATATACATTTTTATCTAAAATGATAAAGTGTATTATTTTTCAAAAACATTTTTACAAAATTTAAAAATTAAAAACATTATTGAGAAATTTAAATCAAAGTTTAACATATATTTTTTTTTAAATTTTGCCGGCAAAATATTTAACTACTTATGTACAATATCTGTAAACTAGAAACCTAACTTTTCTGTCCAGGGAAAAAATGGTTAAAGGAGGATAGATAGACAGATAGAATGATAGATAGATAGATAGTAAGAAAGTAAGATAGATAATAAGATAGATAGAGAATAAGATAGATGGATATATAGAGGGAAAAAGTGATAGATGTATATAGAAATAGACAGTGTGTTTGTGTGTGTGAGAAAACAAAAAAGGAATGAACAAGACTGACAGCATCCATAAACGCGAAGCTCTGAAGCAGTAGGACAAACGAACATTAACACTTGTAGAGTGTCAGAACTGAATAATAAGAATATAAATGTTTAACAGTCGAAAAAAAATTAAGTAAATTTGTTGAAAAACTGCTGAAATACAGGATATACTTACATGTTTAGCACTTGATTATAGAGATGCTTCGATTTTAACATTGCACTTTGTTGTTCAAGGAATCAGTGGGTATTTAAAACATCAGATCAATCAGATTATTTTTTCACACAAAAAATTGTTGTTAAAAAAGTTAAAAAAAATAACATGGTTAAAATGGGCGTACAGATATTCTCGTAATGATTTTAGACTTGCTACGCTTTCTAAATAGTACCTAACTACTACAGGAATTACCAGGCAAAGTTTAAAATTGATAAAATAATTCTAACCTTCCTAATTTAACAAAAAAATCTATCATTCACAGACGGACTGACGGACCGTCCCTTATTATAGAAAAGCTTCGCTTTTAAAAATGTATCTTTAGGTTTATTTATTATTCAATTCAATATTGTTTAACAATGGGTTGTTAATGTTGTCTTATACGTTGACTTTTCAAAATTTTGGATTTAAAGATTTGTTGAAATCAATAATAATATTTATTGGAGATAAAAATCACGAAACCTCTCTCATAAAATTTTTCTAGTTTTTATGTTTTCTATGATTACTGACAGATGGTTTGAATAAAACTAGCAGCTGCACGCCTAGCATCTAGGAACTCTGTATTGAAAGGGCTGGAAAAATAGCCCAAAACCACCCCAAAGCTAAAATCTGAAAATAGTTTAGCCTTAAACTACCAATGTGAAGCTTATCTAAAATAGAGTACCCAATCATTTCAGTATAGTTGCCAAGATCTTCAGCTTCAGACAAACAAATTAATGTGTATAAGATATATAGGTTAGAAAGAATTTTAATGTTAGAGGGAGAATTAAAATCTGCATCAAATTTTAAGGATTTTTTTTATAAAATTCGTTTTTTGTATAATTCTTTATCTAAAAGCGGAAATACAATTTAAGTTAATTAATTTTGACATCTGTGATTGGTGGATTGAAAATTATCTTCGCTCTGATTGGAGAAGCTTAAGTGTCGCACATCATTCAACCAATAAGAGCGCTGGTAGTTTCCAATCCACCTGCCCTATTGGTCAAAATTTATTAACTTAAATTGTATTTCTGCATTTAGATAAAGAATTATATACAAAACGAATTTTATAAAAAATCCCTAAAATTTGATGCAGATTTCGAATCTCCCTGTAACATTAAAATATCTTCTATCTTATTTATCCTAAACTGTATACATAGGATGCTTGATACGTCAGAAGTGTGGAAATATAATTCCTGCAGAAATAGTCTATCTTTAGTCAAAGATTATCTCAATTTCCTCTAACATCATTATTTATATATTAAAGAATGTTTGACTTTTGATTCTTTTCAAATTTAAAGATTATACAAATCGTATCATAAATCATTTTTAAACATTCAAATAATATTGTTAATATACATAAAAAGATTGAAAAAATATGCAAATATATATTAATTTAAACATTTTTTATTTATTTTAAACATAATTTGAGATATCTGGCGGCTAAAAATACAACTATATATGTATAAAGTTTATATGAAAACATATGAGAAACCCACCGAGGCATATGAGGTGAAAGCGATTGATAGATAGAGAGAGAGGCGGAGAAAGAGAGAATCAATGAGAGATAGATTGATAGGTAGAGACAGATTAAGTGAGAGATGAAATATAAAGAGAAAGAGTAAGAGAGCAAGAGAGAAATTAAGAGAGAGAGAGAGAGAGTGAGAGAGAAAGAGAAATAAAGAGAAATATTTAAGTGGATAAGAAAGATAGATAAAGAGAGAGGTAGAGAAAGATAGATAGAGAGAGAATAAGAGAGGGAGAGACAATGAGAAAATAATAGAGAGCGAGAGAGAAATAAAGAGAAAAGAGAGAGAAAGCAAACACATATAATGAAAAGATGAATAATGAAAAAAAAGAAGTGAAACTTTTTGTTAAAGCAGGAGAGAGAATGTTTCACAACATATAATATACAAATATTTTCTATAGTAATCTTGTCTGTATTTATTTTTCTTCTGCATATAAAACCTACTAAATCAAAACAGACTATTTTGATTTTTCTTTAATAACTGCCAATAATTCATGTTCTTTTCGTTTGTCTATTAAAATCTTTAAAACCTCTGACTCGATTGAGTCCTTACTTTTAAGAGCACCTAACATTATACTAGGGATTGCTATAGGTTATTTTTCTGCCCCTTTACCTCCTCAATGAATACAAAGCGCAGAGATGCTAGTGTAGCAGCCGTTATTATTTTACCATTAGTGCACACACTGTAATTAATTTATTAGATACTAGCGGCTACGCCCCTAGAAGCCTCTAGGGGAACTTAAGGTAGGAGGGGGAAAAGTCGACCTTATCACATTTTAAATTTGAGTTTCAAAAGAGTAAAAAAATATTTTTTGGTGGGGAAAGGGTGAAGACACCCTCCCCAAAAATAGCTTAAAACCTTCCAATGACCTATAAGAAGCTTCACTGTAAAGGAGAACATTATCGGTTTAGCGGTTAGCGAGATCCTTCGGGACAGACAAAAAACTCTTACTACTTTATATAATAGGAGATATGTATTACTAGCGGCTTCGCCCCTAGCCTCTAGGGGCTTCGTCCTATATAGTTTTGGGAAGTCAACCCTCCTTAATAGAAATATTCAAAAAATTATTCTTTGTTTAATTACTCTGTGGTAAAATTAAACCCAGGTTGTGCGTTTTATGCACAAAAATTTTAATTTGTACAAATTAAACCCAGGTTGTTTGCCGTATACACAAAAATTTCAATTCGTAAAAATTAGACCTAGGTTGTTTGCATACACAAAAATTAAAATAAAAAAAAAGATATTTTAATTTTTTTTCTAGGGGGGGGGGGATTCATGGGGGCTTCGCCCCATGTTGCAGTGGGGTTCCCCCAACCCAATTACTGGTTTTTGTTTTAAAAAAATTAAAAAAAAAAAATTTTGGAAGTGGGGATTTTTTTTTATTTTTGGGGGGTTGGGGTGTCCCACCCCTCAAGAAAATAGCTTAAAACCACCAGAGGACCATTAGGTATATTGCCAGAAGGGTAGAGCCCAATTTGATCAGCAGTAACTGAGATTTTACAAAAAATGTAAAAAAAAAAATTTGGGGGGTTGGATTTTTTTTATTTTTGGGGGGGTTGGGGGTGTCCCACCCCCCAAGAAAATAGCCTAAAACCACCACAGGACCAGTAGGTATATTCCCTGAAGAGTATAATCCGATCAGTTCAGTGGTTACCGAGATCTTAAGGGACAGACAGACAGACGGACAGACAGACGGTCAGACGGACAGACGGACAGACATCAAGCTACTTTGTATTATAGATATTCATCTATAATACAAAGTAGAACGATGTCTGTCTGTTTGTTTGTCTGTTTGTAGCGAAGGATCTCGCTAACCGCTGAACCGATCGGGTTCTCCTTTACAGGGTAGCTTCTCATAGTTCCCGGGAAGGTTTGTAACTATTTTCTTGGGGGGTAGGACACCCCCAACCCCCCTAAAAATGAAAAATACCCCCTCCCGAAAAAAAAATTTTAAATACGAAAATTGGTTAGATCAAACCTCTTGGGGCAAAGCCCCTAGAGGCTAGGGGCGAACCCGCTAGTAATATATAAGTCCTATTATATAAAGTAGTAAGCGTTTTTTGTCTGTCCCGAAGGATCTCGCTAACTGCTGAACTGATATTGTTTTCCTTTACAGTGAAGCTTCTTATAGGTCCTGGGAAGGTTTTAAACTATTTTTCGAGAGGGTGTCTTAACCCCCCTCTCCCCCCAAAAATTTTTTTTATAACTCTTTGGAAACTCAAATTTAAAATAGGATGAGGTCGACTTTTCCTTCTCCTACCAGTGCAGTGCCCCTAGAGTTAAATAGAATATAACATATATTTAAATCATTGAGACTTAATTGCCCCTTCACAAATAAAGTCGTTCATATTATACAAAGCCTCACACTTAAAACATGGAAATTCTTTTTTATGATTTATTAACAATAAAGTTTTTTTTATTTGATGCTAATTTTTTTCATAATAAAATTGTTACCAAATATTAATTTTATCTTTACTTTTACAAATTTTAATTTTAAAAAGATTTTTTTATTGACAATTTTGATAAATTTAAAAAATTGTGTTTATTTTAAACTTTTTGTATCATAATATCTAGCGGCAAATTTATAAACTACATAATTATGATCTTCCTATAAAGAAGCTTAGTCATGATGTAGAAAAATAGAGGAGAAAGTATAGGAAATGGGATGGGGGAAGGGGGGAGATAAAGAAGCGATAGAGAGAGAGACAAAGGGTAGGGGGGAAAATTAAGGGGAAAATTTTGGTGAAAGATCCTATAATTTCAGGCTTGCACAATAAAAAATACAGTCATATGTGAAGTTTCAAATATTATTTTGACTCTGTAAATGTTCAAGTTAGGGCAATAAACGGCTAATTTTCGTTTTATTTGGGGTCCGTGGGAAAAAGTCTGATAATATCGGGTGTAAGGGGTTTATTATTATATTTCCATATACGAGTATATACTGACCCTTGTCCGAGAGGTGTGAAATAGTCCAAAATATAGGGGATATAAAATATTAAAATTCTGTAATATCTCACTACCCTTCTGGACAGAATATAAAATATTTTTTAGCTAAATATCATGTGATTTGCATGATTAGGAATCACGGAACCTTGGCATATTTTCTAGAACTTTCTTGGCTTTTTTTGTAGCTTAACGTTAATTAAAAAATACCGAAATTATAAGAAGCAAAAAGCGGTGCATATTTTCTAACCCTGTCGGGTAATCATTAAAATTTACTTTACCTAACCTAACCTAATCTTCATAAGCTACTGTGAACGTACGATGAAGCCCGCAACTTCGTTTTTCTTTCCATGATCCTAATTTTCTACTAATACTCCATTTGCAAAATATGCGAATTTCCCAAAACTGCTTCTGATAAAAATTGTTTTAATACTTCTTTTTTATATAAAATAAATATGATTGATATTATTTTGTTTTATTATCTATAATATAATTGGCCAAAAAGCCTTCATAAAGTGTTATAAAGAGAATATAGTATCACTGAAGATTCATATATTCCAACTTTCAATATGTAACTTTGAAGCAATTTTGTTTGTTTTCTACATTACCGAATACTTTGTGAAATCAATTCGTCTCAAATGTAACTTTTCTTAAAAATAGGTTTCTAAAACTTGAAATATAATTTTTAACTTTTCTTACCAATGAATGATGAAAGTATAAATTTAAGAACAATTTGAAATATTTACCCTCTAACGGCTAATTTATTTACTATAATTTCATCGTATTAAATCCAAATTTAATCTTGTTTCTCCCCCCCCCCCCCATCCCAATTATTACCATACCATTACCAGGTTGGTTACGATATTATATATTTGTTTTTTATCCGTGGTTGAGGTTGAGGTTTTGATTTGAGCAAGGGGTCGAACTTGAAACCTTACTTTTAATAAAGCAGAGCTTTTCTATGATTAGAGTCGGTATGTCCGTCAATTACGGTTAGGTATGTCCTTTAAACAGTATTCTGTATTTAACAATTTTACAAAAAAAATGACGTATGATTTTGTCAAAAATAATACATTTATAAGTCCAAGCAAACGAATGAGAAAACGTGATTATAAAACGTTGGGTACCAGTATAATTTACACTTTACAGTCCATTCAATCCCTACTTGCCTTCCGGGTTTTTAAAAATGGACAAACAATGAAATAATATGAAATATATACATGGATACACTGAGAAAGAAAATTTGTAGTTAATTTAGCTTGCTAACACAGAACTCGTTTATTGTTCATTAGTTCATCTAGTAGAAGGGGAGTGGGTAGATTGGGGGGTGGGGGGTATGGTTATTTTAGCCAGCTATGAGTTTCACTTTATCAGAATACATGAAAATATGATGCAGCATCCAAGTAATAATATTTCCGTTGTAGTAGCGCCTCTAAAATGGAATGGACACACACACAAATAATCTATGATTCATACCCATATCAACAAGGATCACAACATCCATAAAAGCGAAATGAAATGTAATTTAGAAGCCATATTGGAATAGATATTTATCCTATTTATTAACGAGTACTTTTAAGTCAAGTTTTTATTTTTATATAATTACTGACCCAACGGTTTGAAATAGATATTTATCGCATTGTGCCGTATATGTAATTTAGAAGCCATATTGGAATAAATATTTATCCTATTTATTAACGAGTACTTTTAAGTCAAGTTTTTATTTTTATATAATTACTGACCCAACGGTTTGAAATAGATATTTATCGCATTGTGCCGTATATGTAATTTAGAAGCCATATTGGAATAAATATTTATCCTATTCCTATCATATTATAGACAACTGACATTATTCTTTTATTTTAGTAATTATGGGAAAATTGAAACAAATTTAAAATGCACGGAAAAATGTCTATAAAAAAAACTTAATTATGAAATAGCTTCGCTCCAAAAAAAATAAAATACTGAAGGCGAAGGGAAACAAATCTAAAATCTTAAATATATATGAACATAGCTTTGTAAGTATGTCTGTCCAGTAAGATCTCGTAAATTTACGTAATATTCATTAAGATTTAAGAAGTTTTAAATGAAAAATAGTGAAGTGAACACAATGGAAATTCTTTTAGCTTGGACAATATACTCCCCCCCTCCCCTATTTAAGAAGGGTTGACCGATATGAAATTCTATATTTAAGAAAGGTTGACCGGTCACCGATATATGAACTTGATTTATGACCCCCCCCCCCCCCCCCCAAGAATAACAACACAAGGTGACAAGACATATGGAAATTAGGAAATAATTGTCATCCTTGTTGATATAAGCAGAATATTAATGAAGAAGAATTGTCCTATCGATTTTAAACTTTCCATTATGATTTCTGTAGTAGTTAGGTACAATTCAGAAAGCTTAGCAACTCTATAACCATTACCAGAATGTCCGTGAGTCCATTTTAAACATTTTGATTTTTTTGAATTTTTAGTTACAAAGCTACTCTGTAATATTTTATCCACCAATAAGAAAATTCAGAAAGTTACTATTTTTAAATTTATTATTTACAATAGTTATTAGTTAGAATTTAAATAACGAGTTACAAAAATGAGTCATGACTGTTACAATTTACAAATAATAATAAGGTTTAAAAATACTGGTTTCTTTACTTATTTACAATTATAATTATATAATGTTGGTTGCAGGTTACTGGTTATGGAATGATGACTTGTGGTTTCTTATTTACAATTATAATGATGGTTACTGGTATATACAATGAGTGGATGATGGCATGAAGGCATGAAGGCATGAAGGCAGTTAGAGTTATTTACTGGTCATGATGGCGATGGGGGCAGTTGGTGACATTGAACGTGACATTAGTAAATGTCAAGTTCACACCCTCAACATGGCCAGAAAAATTTAAAATTGAAATTCCAGGCGGGAGTACGGCGGCTGGCGGTGGTTGTACGGGGGCTGCTTCCGGTTCCGGCTGCTGCGCTGCTGGCTGCTGTGCTGGAACTCGGCGGCCGCGTCCCCTAGGCCTGCCGCGGGCCGGAGCTGGCGGTGGTTGTACGGGGGCTGCTTCCGGTTCCGGCTGCTGCGCTGCTGGCTGCTGTGCTGGAACTCGGCGGCCGCGTCCCCTAGGCCTGCCACGGGCCAGAGCTGGCAGTTCCTCCTCAGGCCTGGAATTGGCGACATTCACGACAACTCGTGAATTATCGCCTGCATTTATTGTTGTTCTGGCACGGGTCTTGTTGCGGGTAACTGCCACCATTATAATTTATATAAATAAAATATAAATATGTTGACTACGACTTGACAAGTTGACTTGATTACGAATTTTTTATTACTGAGATAACATGGTGTCATACCTGCCTTTATAAGTTTATATAACCAAGTGGGTGGAGACTTCTGTCTTCTTTTATTTGCGCCGGTCATACCGGTCAAAGGCAAAAATAAAAGAATAGTCAATAGTTATTTGATCTTTCTTTTAAATTATATATTATGTCTATAAAATGTATAAAATGTCTATGTCGGAAAAATGTCTATAAAAAAAAACTTAATTATGAAATAGCTTCGCTCCAAAAAAAATAAAATACTGAAGGGAAACAAAATAATCTAAAATCTTAAATATATATGAACATAGCTTTGTAAGTATGTCTGTCCAGGCGATAAATTTAATTCAAAAAATAGACATTTATCAAATTATCACATCGTATTATAAGCGTATGACCGGAAAGTAAAAACGATTTCTTTCAACTGAAGTCCAAAAAAACCGTATATAGTTATTCCGAATTTTACGATTTGTATTTAATAAAAGATAGACAGACAAAAAGAAAGAACTAAAATTATTAAAGTGATTATCTAAATTTGGTTACTATCATCATATCTTTGTATAATTGGTCAAAAAGCCTTCATAAAACTCCTAGGAAAGTACATAAATAAAAACGAAAATGTCATTGTCTATAATATGTTAAAAGTAAAACTATAGAAACTAACTTTTGAAGCGAAGCTATTTCTGATTTATTTACATAAATAAAAACGAAAATAGCAGCAGAGAAAATTACATTTCTCCAATAGCGTTACAGACTGACAAAGTGAATTATTGAGTAGCTACATACTAAAAAGTATTAATTACGTATTATTCACGGGTTTTAAAGAAAATATTCAAAAGTGCAATAATTATTGCAACAAAAAAGTATCATTATAAACAAGGATGACAATATCCATAAAAGCGAAGAATACTGTTTACGGACATACTGACATTTTTAGGACTTGATTATAGAGATTGCTTTGCTTAAAATACTGTACCTTATTGTAATAGGAATATACAAAATATAAATACACAAGTTTTGACAAAATAATAATTAAACGTTATGCAAAACTTCTTAAATACAGAATACTGTTTACGGACATACTGACATTTTTAGGACTTGATTATAGAGATTGCTTTGCTTAAAATACTGTACCTTATTGTAATAGGAATCAGTACTCCAATTTTGTGTATCATCATTGGGGATGTACATCAATTTATAGGTCATTGTCTTATCCCTTTAGGTCCCTGGTAAGTATATTTATTTAAAAAAAAGTTAAAAAGTATAAAGTTATATATAATAATAATACTATATTTTACTTTTCATGGCTTGGAATTTATGGATGTAGTCATCCTTGTTTTTGCGTTTTTAACCCGTTAATTTTTACGGCAAAGCGTTTTTAAAAATCCTTATATACTAAAGTAACAGGATGTGTGTTTGTGTGTCTGATATAGGTTATTATAGGTTAATTATATGCTTAACCCTTGCAGATTAATCTTAAAACGGATAGCTTTTTTATGATTTATGATTTAAAAAATTTAAATTTAAAAAAGAAAGAACTAAAAATCTTGGGGGAGGGAAGAATATCATTATCTATTATATATATCGTCGTCAAATCAACCCTTTTTTTTTGGGGGGGGGGCCTTTATGACCTGTCACCAGAATCATATTAAAAGGAAGCCGGCGAAGGGAATGTGGAGGAAAGGGTCAACTTAGTAAGAAATATGAGATGAGATCTTATTATTGTTTTCCCCGCGGGCCGCCCGCCTATATTTATAAATTATGGCTTTCTTACAATATTATTACTTACTAATTTACTTATTATCCTATAGACCCGTAGCGAAGCTTTTCTTTAACTAGGATCGGTTTACAATATTATTACTTACTAATTTACTATTATCCTATAGACCCGTAGCGAAGCTTTTCTATAACTAGGATCGGTTTTATGGATCTACGGAAAATTCTGGTAATGATTATAGAGTTGCTTTCTAAATGTACTAAAAATAAAATAGATAGACTCTACGAACAGTGATGAAATGTGGGTGGGTGGAGACTGGAGTTAAAATTACGTTTTCTGTTTCACCGCCTGCCGCTACAACTCCACCCATTTAAACACCATAAAAATTTGTTTGGTTTGTAGACAGACACTGAAACTCCTCCCATTGAAAATAAAACCATTTTCACCGTCCTTATAACGTAATTAACTTAGCTAATAATATTATAAATGTAGTATAATTAAATTATTTTATTTTAGTTCCACAGCCACTCATACACCTTCGGCTTCAACTTCAGGAAGTACAACTAATAAGCGGAAGAAAGGCCAGCCAAGGTAAATACTAGGAGCCGAGGGATCTCGCTAACCTCTGAACCGATATTGTTCTCCTTCACAATTAAGCTTCTTATAGGTCCTGGGAAGGTTTTTTTAAACTATTTTTGGGGAGGTTGTCCCAAGAAAAATATTTCTTTACTCTTTAGAAAATCAGATTTAAAATATTCCCCCTCCTATAAAATAACTATTATTAAAATTGAAGCTATTTTATTTCAGTATGGATGTGTCTGTCCTGTCAGGTGTCGAAGAACTTGATTACCAGGTCCATTACCAAGGTACTGCTAGTGATAATAATGAATATGATTATCACTTAACTAAGCGGTATAGGCATGATAGTTCCCTGGGCCTCAGACTTGAAGAAACAGATGTATATCAACCACCTGATCTACCTGAAATACCCCTCGCCGCCCAACAGACGACTATGCCCATTCCAATTACCCCTACGGCCACAGGTATTGATACTTTTCTGTATCCAGATCATAGTACACCGCTACATTGTTCATCATCATCGTCGTCGGGGTGTTCTCCTCCTCCCAAGGGCAAGGGCAAGGGCAAGGGCAAGGGCAAGGGCAAGAATAAACAAACCTTACCCCCAATTGACGAAGGCCAGCCAACAGACAGTACTGAAAAAAATAAAAGGAAACCCTCTGCTAAGAAGGCAAAACCAACAGCTGAACAGTTACAGATCATCAAGCAGTATTTACAGGAAAGTTCATTAAGTGCAGAGGAAAATAAAGGTGCAGGAAGGCCACCTGGCCGGCCTAACAACACCACTATATTGCGCATAGTCCAGAAGAAAAAAGGCAAGAAATTAAATGGAGAAGAAAAAATTAAAATGAAAGGTAGGAGTTTAATTGTTCTGGCCAATGAGAGTTTATTATGAATTATTGGAGCAATTACAATAATGAATAAAGCAAGACTTTTTGTAAATATTACAAATTGGAAGAATCTATTAACTGCGATGGTTATAGCTTTCCCCGCACTCGTTTCTCCGTCGTCTTTCACTCGGTACGGGCTCTCCCTCGTCCGACGAATTCCTCTCTTTCCATAAATTTTGTTGTTATATAGGGGTTCTAACGACGCGCTTGCGTTATGTGAAAAAACAAGTAAAAAAACGGGCAAAAGTATAATATTTTTGGGAATTATTTATCAAAAAACAATTAATGCTTTACTAATATGCATTTTTCAAGTAATTTTCCAGCTCGAAGAGCTATATAAGACAATTTAAGCTTATTTTATTCATATAACTAGCACATAAATCTCACTAGTGTGAGCGCTCTAAATGGTATTACCTTGGTATGGGTTTACCTTGGCAAATCAATCGATCAATGAAATGTGAATTTTGCGAATCACGAAACCTTCTTAATTCAATCTATTTGAATCTTGGAATTTGAAATATGAATTTTTTTAACCTTTAATTTAACCAATTTAATTCAAAGGGGGGTAGAGTGGCGACCTCCCCCCCCCCAAAAAAAAAAAAACGTTTCTTATCAACAACTTTAGGGATTTTAAGTTAATTCTGATTGGTTAGTTCTTTAAGTTGAGTGTCTAAACGTTTTAACCACTAATTGTAATCTACAATAGGGATAATTTTGTGTATCATCATTGAGGATGTACATTAATTTATTGGCCATTGTCTTATCCCTTTAGATCACTACTAATTAATACATAATGACCTTTTTTTGATACATAAATTACAGTCTGTAGTTAACCATAAGTGGTTGAAACGTTTGGACACTCAACCTAATGAACCAACCAATCAAATTCAACAATTCTGCAAAAGTTGTTGAAGCAATGAATAAGAAAACCTTATTATAAAACTTTGGGGGACTAGTAGAATAAACAGCCCAATGGAAGCAAACCAGAAAGTCATTTGAAATAATGTTTTTGAAATAATGATTCTTAGGACAACAAAACACAATGTTATAAGCGAATGATAAAGTCTAAAAATGAAAGTTTGAATTAATATCAAGACCTAACAAGGATGACAACATCCATAAAAGTAAAGATCTGAAACGGTAGGACAGACGAATATTAACTCTTGTAGAGTGTCTGAACTGAATATACAAAATATAGATTGTAATAGGAATCAGTCATTGACGTCACAAGAAAAGAAAAGTAGGATGTCTTTATTCATTTATATTACTAAAGAAAGAGTAAAGACTCCCTTGTGTGCGTGCAAGTATTTAAATATAATATGATTTATTGTTATTTGATCTTTGGGTCAGCCACGGTGTTCGTACAAAAATGTTTAAATAAAAAGAAACATATTGAATAGCAATGTTTAAATATAACAAAAAACACAATGATTTACTTTTATTTATGTAGAAAAATAAGACAAAATTTTAAAAACTTGAGTATTTGGTATATTATATAAAGAGCTAATTTTCATTATTGGTGCATCATTGTAAACCCTCCCCCCCCCCCAAGCCGCGGGAATTCATTAAGAATAGATAGAATAGGAGGAGAATTATGAAAATAAATTTCCTATTTTAATTTTGATAAGACAATGGCTGATAAATTGGTGTAGGCATTTAGGATATTTTCAATTCATCATTTATGCATCATTGTAAAACAACCCCCCCCCCCCCCTCGCCGGAATTCATTAAGAATATGATATCCTGGACCGGCTTTGTAAAGTCACAGGACACATATGATATCTATGTTTATAGCCCCCCCCCCCCCAAGGAGTGGAATAAATAAAGTATAGCCGTTTGAGTTTCCTAGTTTAATTTTGATAAGACAATGGCTGATAAATTGGTGTATTAAAGGATGCAAACTTTTTTATTTTAATATCCGTGGAAAATTATGGAAAATGCAGCGGATATTAATTGATTTCAAAGCCATACTAGAAAAGCTTTTCTTTCATTCAGGGTTCGGCAGCCATAGTCTCTGTGGCTTTTCATATTGAATAAAAGGCAAACAACAAGTCAAGTCATGACTAACTTTTAAAATCATTGGAAGAAACATTCAAAAAAAATACACTTAATTAAAGAAAAAAGTTACACTTACATGACAACATACAATGGCCGATAAATGATGAGACACAGTCTTGCCCCATCTGTAGATAAAATTAGAGGTTGAAAAGTTTAGACACTGAACAAAATGAACAAACCAATCAAAATTCAATAAAAGTCCCTAAGATCTAAAGCCAACGAAAACATAATTAACAAGGATGACAACATCCATAAAAGCACTGAAACGGTAGGACAAAAAGACATTAACACTTGTATAGTGTCAGAACTGAATAATCAGAATATAAATGTATAAGAGTCGAAGCAAAATTGAACGGAATAAGGAAAAATAGATTATATTTATTTCAGTACTTACGAGATTTAGTGAATATACATCAAAAATATATTCACCAAACCTTATTCTAATTTAGCGGGTATTGAAATATTAAAACATATTTTTTAATATTTGTTGACCAGCTGAGAAGGTAACAAGATATTACCCTCTGTTAATATATATTAGTATATTCAGATTTTCAATTTAGATATTCCCCTTCTATGTGTTAGGAAATATGCAGAAAGGTGTGAAGTTTGGACTTCCGGGGTACATGGGATATTAAGAAATTTTAATATATTTACGGGAAAATAATATTTACAAAATATTGATAAACAGTAATATTTCACTACGAAATCACCCTAGTTTTGATTTATTTAATATTTTTCAAGAAATATTCAAACTTCAAATATGATTGAAAAAATATATATGTCTAATTTTGGGGGGGTGTGTCTATAGCGTAAAGGATCTCACTAACCGCTGGAACGATATACCTTTCCAGTGAAGTTTCTTATTGTTCCATGAAAGATATATATAAACAAAATATCCAAACCACCAAAATAGTTTAAACCCAAATTATCTTATTCGTTTGCTTTAAAACTTTAGGTACTTTTATAGAATTTCAAACTTTTTAACCAATTTTCAGTAGGGTTTGGGACAAAATCAATTTACCGTGCATTGTCTTATCCCTTAAGATCCCTGAATTAAAGAGTAGGTCAGTAAAGAAATGTGCAAGGGTAAATTTTGGAGAAAGCAGTAAAAAAGTAACAAGTATCCTATTACATAAAGTAGAAGTAAGTCTGGGTATGGTTTTAGGCTATTTTTCTACCATGTCCCTTCGAATAGGACAACTAACATTAATCTATATAACTTATCCTATGAAGAAGTATGTCCTCTAAGATCTTAGAAACTGAAATTGTGTCCAAATTTTGTATTTTCTAACTACTTTAAACTTATCAACTTTCAAAACATTGTAAAACAAGGATGACAACAACGAGAAAAGGGAGGCTCTGAAAAAGAAGGACAAACAATCATTAACACTTGTACAGTGCCAGAACTAAATAAGTAGAATATAAATGTATAAAAGTCGAAACAAAATTGCTAGTAAATTTATTGTAAAACTGCTTAAATACAGGATAGAGTTGCTACTTTCTAAATTGTACAAAAGTAATATAGAAATCACCATACAAAGTTTGAAATCGAAATGACAATTCTAGCATGCCTAAATGAACAAAAAAAGCTATCCATTCCGGATGGACGGACAGACCTTTATCATAGAAAAACTTTGTTTTTAACCAACGGTTAAAACAGCTAAAAATCTTTGGGTACTTTTATTGACTTTTGATTGGTACGTTCACTTATTCACTTAATCAACCAATAATCATTTTACAAAATGGGTAATTTTGTTTATCATTAATGGGATTGTCCCTCCTGAATTTACACCACTCATTTTGCCTTTTTCTAGAAAAAGTCTACAATATTGCATGCTTATGATGAAAGTATTTAAATAACGTGAAAGTTAAGATCTTACATACTGAATTATCATCTATAAATCAAAATTTCAATACATTTTACTTTTATAATAGGAATTAAATTCCAGCATAAATAAAGGATGCATAAGATTCATTGTTATTGAATTGATCAAGATTGATAAAGCTTGTGTAACGATCTATTAAATAACAAAAATATTTATAACAAGTCAAATGTTTATTGATTGTTTTTTAAATTATAAATTTAATTTGCTATAATAATAAGCATTTTTATGTATTTAAATAAAAATTAAGATTAAAAAAGGCTCTACATATAAGTAATTTAAATATTCAGTATATTTATTAATGATATCTAGCGTCAAAAGTTTTAACTATGTAATACAGAAGATTTGTAAACAGGGTATATACAGTTAATGAAAAGTAATAGAGAGAGAGAGAGAGAGAGCGAGAGATTGAGAGAGAGAGAAGGAGAGAAAGAGAGAGATAGATAGAGAGAGAGTGAGAGAGAGAGAAAAAAGTGAGAAAAAGAGAGATACACAGAGAGAAAGATATTGTGTGTGTAAGGCGAAATAGATGATAAAAATTAGAGAATGAGAGAGAGAGAGAGAGAGAGAGAGAGAGAGAGAGAGAGAGAGAGAGAGAGAGTGAAAGAGAGTAAAAGAGAGAGTGAGAGAGAGTGATAGCAAGAGAGAGGGAGAGTAAGGCAAAATACAAGATATAAAATAGAGAATGTGAGAGAATAAGAGAGAGAGTTAGAGAGAAAGTTAGAGAGTGGAAGAAAGAGAGAGAGAGCAAGTGAGAGAGATAGAGAGAAAGTGTGTGTGCGGATATGTATATGTGTAAGGTGAAATACAAGATACAAAATAGAGAAAAGAGAGAGAGAGAGAGATAGAGAGAAAGACAGATAGAGAGAGAAAGAAAGAAAGAGAAAGAAGAATGTGTGAGTATGAGTAAGAATAAATTTAAGGTAAAATACATAAAAAGAGAAAGAGAGATAGGAAAAGATAAAGGGAGAAAAAAAAATAGAGAGATGGACAAAAGAAGAAGAAAAATAGGTTGAAAGAAATTTCATTATAACATTAAAAGTGCTTGTTGCGTCTATCCCCCTCTTTCAAATAATATACTAATCTAAATTATAAAATAAGATATCCTTATAATAGATTAGTAAAAGGATGTTTAATTGTCTATACAGAAGGCAATCCGCTGAACTTAGGTCCTGGGAAGATTTGTAACTATTTTGGGTTAGTGTAACACCACCCTTCCAAGAGAAATCGCCCCTGGTATTATCCTCTTAGAATTTTTTTTTAATTTTGAAAATTTGAGTCCCCCCCTCCACAGCGAACTATGAACTCTGGCCGCAGCACTCGGCTCCCTAGCCGCAGCGCTCGGCCCCCTTGCCTGCCTAGCCACAGCGCTCGGCTCCCTAGACTAAAACCTAACCTAACCTAAAATAGTTGTTCTTCGAGGGGGGGGGGGGGGGGGTACTCAAATTTTCAAAATTGAAAAAAAAAATTCTAAGAGGATAACGCCCAATTTCTCCCTCCTTAACAGCCCCACCTGGCCTACAGGGGCGAAGCCAATAATTTCAAATAATTCTGTTATAAATGTATCGAAGTAACACATCCTTAGAGGTTTTGTAACCCTTTCAAAAATCGACAACTTGTAAAAAAGTAGGGTCTTATTGTAAAGATGATGATGGTAGTAGAATAATTAATTAAAATATTTAAATTTAAATTTAAAATAATTTCTTTTAATTAAAATTACATAAAAAATGATTAAAAACCTAAAATTAAATCTGCTTTTAAAGTTTTATGAAATCATGAAATTTTCATATTTCAACTTGTTTGATTTATAGTCATTTTATTTTAATAATTCTGTAAGATTAATGTGATCTAGTGTTAAAAATGTTAACTAAATTTTTAAACTCAGACGTCTTAAAAACCACCCAAGTAGTAAAAACCTGTATCTATAAAGCCATTCTTTAGAATTAATTGGAATCTCATAATTTGCCAGTGATAAATCCCCCCCCCCCCCTGGAATATCGATTTTTTTCAGTGCCTAACCCATGCACATTGGGCGCCCCAACCCTGCAGGGCTTTATACCTGCAGTCCAATAACCTTGCAAGGCTACCCAAGATAAAATAACTATACTTGACCTAATAAGTAATAAACAAAATCTTGTCTCCCACTCCTGTATTTTTATATTTCTTAAATGGGGAGGAGGGGGTTATCATTGCTCACTAGGAAATTTTGTGTGAAAGTGCCTTTATAAATTTTTTTGTCTAGTTTTGATTGGTTAATGAAGCGAAGCTTTTATATTTGGATATGTTCTAGATACACAATCTCTACATCAGACACTAGGGAAAAAGTTAAAGGACAATCAGGCTATATTAATGATTAGAAAGTGTACAGATTTTGATACAAAAGGACAGTTATTTCTTAAAAATATCATTTAGTGTAAATATTAACATTTTTTAGGATAAAGGTTTACTTGTATATATATATATATATCATGTAAATATTTCTTCCCTCGTATAACATGGGGCATAGAACATAACTTTTTCCTTGTTTGTATTAATAAAACGAATCCTATATATGTATAAATAAACAAAAAGGCTTTAAGTTTGGCAAATTAAAAGGCCAGATTGTCCATCTAGATCTACTATGTCTATACATATTATAACTAGATTTTTTCATTTTTAAAGGTGTGTCCAAATGAAAAAATGGAATTAAAATTTTTTTTTACTTTTTTCCTGAAACCAATGTTTTCTGTTTATTTTAAAGCAGATTTTAAATAAGAGCATCGCGATTGAAGTCCTTTGAAAAATTAAACCTCTAATTATTTTCCAACTGGGTGCATTTAGCATTGTAAGATGCAAAATTAGGAAAGAAAACAACAAAGGTCGCAACAAAAGGAGTACAACAAAAAGAGTGGGATAATTTCATAGTTAATAGGTCAGAATTTTGATCATGGTGATGTCAACATAATATCTTCTTGAAAAAGATTTTCCTGCTTGTGGACAGTCCTTTTTTAATTTTACAAACTATTGTCTGCAAACTTAGGATTTTTTTTGTTTACAAATAAAGCACAATATCTAGTAAATGCCGCAATTTCCATTGATTTCTCGATGGTAAAATACAAATTTTGCCCCCCAACGACAGCTGAAAAAGGCAATTTAATAAAGGTTGCATTATTTTGCCCCCCAAATCAATTTTCGAATTGATTTCCTTGTTGGTTATACCTTATTCCTGGGTTACGCCCCTATAGTGGCTCTTTAAATGTTTTGTTTTTATTTCAAATATATGATTTAAGAATATATGTCTATGTTGAGTTCAAGTCTCTACGTAAAAGTAAGAACGCTTTTTTGTGATTTCTCTTGAAAGGGTGGTGGTACCTTCCCCCAAAGTAGTTATAAACCTTCCCGGAACCTATGAGAAGATACCCTATAAAGGAAAACCAAATGTTTAGCAGTTAGCGAGATCCTTAAACAGATACAGACAAACTACCTGTTACTTCATAATAAGAATTTATTAACTTGACGATTAAGATGGTATTTAGCGCCCTTTCAATTAGGAAATTTGCGGCTCTTAAGAAATGGATGTGCGGGACCAACTTCAGCACCACTTTGTCATATTTACAATGAACATGAATCGAGAAAAAATAAGCAACTAATTATAGCTTCATCAAGTGTTAAGTGATCTTATCATTAAGATTCGATTACACAAAACTAAGGTATCAAAGTGATTTTTAAAGATATTTATATCCAAGATAAATATAAACATAATGAATTATGTCATTTGCTCTTTTTTACTTTTAGAGAAAACTTATAATTTTAGAGACATCTAGCTAATTTTTTCTTAACAATATTTTCAAAACTTTTCAACCCACACAAACTCTTCTCATTCCAAATTTTCACGGGTATCTATCATAGATGGGCACATGGAATTAGGGATAGGCACAGCTAATCTGTAAACAACCCAATGTCATACTTATTGTCCTTATGTTATATATTATACTAGCGGCTTCGCCCCTAGCATCTAGGGGCTTCACCCTATATAGTTATGAGAAGTCAACCCTCCTTAATAGAAATATTAAAAAAAAATATTCTTTGTTTAATTACTCTGTGGTAAAATTAAACCCAGGTTGTGCGCTTTATGCACAAAAATTTTAATTTGTACAAAGTAAACCCAGGTTGTTTGCCGTATACACAAAAATTTCAAGTCGTAAAAATTAAACATAGGTTGTTCGCATACACAAAAATTAAAATTAAAAAAAAATATTTTATTTTTTTTTGTCGGGGGGGGGGGATGGATTCATGGGGGCTTCGCCCCATGTTGCAGTGGGGTTCCCCCACCCCAATTACTGGTTTTTGTTTACAAAAAATTTTAAAAAATTAAAAATTTTGGAAGTGGGGATTTTTCTTATTTTTTTGGGGGGGGGTTGGGGTGTCCCACCCCCCCAAGAAAATAGCTTAAAACCACCAAAGGACCAGTAGGTATATTTCCAGAAGAGTAGAATCCAATTGGTTCAGTGGTTACCGAGATCTTAAGGGACAGACAGACGGATAGACATCAAGCTACTTTGCCCAATTTAATCAGCAGTTACTGAGATTTTACAAAAAATGTAAAAAAAAAATTTTGGGGGGTTGCTTTTTTTTTATTTTTGGGGGGGTTTGGGGTGTCCCATCCCCTAAGAAAATAGCCTAAAACCACCACAGGACCAGTAGGTATATTCCCTGAAGAGTAGAATCCAATCGGTTCAGTGGTTACCGAGATCTTAAGGGACAGACAGACGGACAGACATCAAGCTACTTTGTATTATAGATAATTAAGAATGTGTTTACTAATAGGTACTATGGGTACTGTAAAATTTACAGTCCAATATGTTCCCTCCCTCCCTGGCCGATTATTACTTGAGTTTGATGTAAAATAAATTAAAATCTTCAAATTAACAAACACTGCATCTGATACAAACACCTATAATTTTAACGCAAATTAGGGAAAAAAACTTTTTTTATGTTATGTCAAAATGCTCAAAGTTTCAACTTTTTTTTCCAATTAAAGTTACAATGTGAAATATATATATGTGAATAGATATATTGATTACAGGGATCTAAAGGGATAAGACAACGGCTGATAAATTGATTCTAATGCACAAAATTACCCGTTCTGTCGATTTCAATCAGCCGTTGAAACGTTTCGACACTCAACTAATTGAACCAACCAATGCAAAGAAGGTGTATCAACTTTTTTTTTATAGCTAGCCGGTTCTTTTAGTAAGTAGTAGATGTAAAATTTTTCTTAGAATTCAGATATGCAATCGGTTTTTTTTGTAGACCTCTTATTTTTTGAGTAATTTAAGTTTTTTAAAAAAATAATTAAGTCGGTTTTAAGGTACTAAAACGCAACAAAATAAAAGAAGAAAATGACCAGTAAGAACAAAAATAGTAAGATCTTTAATGAAGGTTAAAAACAAGTTATTCAACAACATGCCCTAGTTTAGGATACTGCTGTTAGGCATAAACAAATACAAGGATGACAACATCCATAAAAGCGAAGCTCTGAAATGAAAGGACAAACGAATATTAACACTTGTAGAGTGTAAGAACTGAATATTAATACATATGTCTATACAAAATTATAATAAATTTGATAGAAAACTGATTAAATACATGTTACTATACTGTTTAAGGACATACTGATGTATTCACAACTTGATTATAGAGATTATAGATATGCTTTGCTTACAACACTATACCTTGTAATAGGATCAGTATGAAAAAATCAGATGAATAGAATGGTTTAAACATTAAAAATTTGTTGTTAAAAAAGTAAAAAATCAGCTTGTTTTAAATGAACGTACGGACTTTCTGGTAACAATTATAGAGTTGCTGCGCTTTCTAAGTCGTACCTAACTGTTATAAGAATCAACATGCAAAGTTTGAAATCAATAGGACAATTTTAACCTGTTTAAATTAATGAAAAGAGCTAACTGTAACGGAGGGACTGACAGACCCTAATTATAAAAAAGCTTAATTTTTATAAACTTTTACCCACCCCTCCGATTTAATTTGAATTTATTTTAGAAATAAGTTGGAAGGTTCTGTGCTCACTAAGCACTTTTAGGAAAAACACTGAAATAATTCTCCTTGTTCTTAAAATTGTTCCTACGAAACATCTACTATACTTCAAATTAGCAAGACCGATAATGGTCATAAATGCGAAGGAGCTGCAGACTCGTCTAATAAAAGGGCCATATTATTTGCCCAACAAATATTTTTTAGTACGTCTGTCGAACACACGTTGTCCATACGCTTGGATTCCTAACGACGAAGGTACTATTAACAACAATGTTTAACTTTTATCTGTTTACATTTTCTTTCTCTTTTTAAGGGACAAATTAGATTAAACAAATAGAAAAAGTTATTAATATTATTAAATTTGACCTCAAAAAAATAAAAAAAACAGCTTAATTTTGTAAATTTGGTTAGATTTAGTTGATTAATAGCTCAAATATAAACCTCTAGCGACAACTTTGTAAACTAAAATCATCACTGAAATTAAAATTCAACCAATTTCGGGTTTTAAAAGATTTGATATTTCTAAAGACAAACCTTTACACTAAAATTACATTGCAGTAGAGTTCTATACAAGGAAAAATTATAATCTAACACAATAGCTTTTAATAGCCATAGGAATCATTTGACATGCTCATTGTTCATTATAAAAGAGCAGATGGGCTTTAAATTCCTAAAGGTGATAGCACAGGATAACTTTACTAAAACCTACAACAGAAACAGGATAGGAAGATGTAGGATTTTTATAGGGAAAAGGGATTTGTATAGTAATTAGACTGCAATTGTTCTATTCCCTTTAA
Organism: Acartia tonsa; assembly: GCF_053477335.1. Lineage (NCBI taxonomy): Eukaryota > Metazoa > Arthropoda > Copepoda > Calanoida > Acartiidae > Acartia > Acartia tonsa. The sequence continues at coordinate 188,686 of NC_137260.1, read as the reverse complement.
AAAAAAATTAAAAAAGAAAAATAAGAGAAGAGGAAAGAGAGAGAGAGAGAGAGAGAGAAAGAGAGAGAGAAAAAGAGAGAGAGAGAAAGAGAGAGAGAGGAGAGACATAAAATGAGTGAGGGAGAAAAAAAAGTGAGAGAGGAGAGAGACAGAGAGGAGAGAGACAGAGATGGAGAGAGAGAGAAAAAAAAAGTAAAATAGCAAGACAACTAAATAACCATTGATAATTCTGTGTTATATAGATGGTATCTCTGATAGATAAGTCAGATAAGGTTTAATTAGAGTATTATATTCGCTAATTAACTACTGAATTAGAATAGCCAAACAAATTATTCAAATTAATAATACTATAAATAACTCTATCATTAAAGAATTTTAAATCAGTACATATAAGTATATTTTCTGTGTGTTCACTAAAAGTGTCGGAATAGGGGTGGAAAAAAGGGATGTATTGTATACATACATACAAAAGTATACATATTTTCTGTGTGTTCACTAAAAGTTTTGGAATAGGGTTGGAAAAAAGGGATGCATACATAAATTATTATATTTTCTGTGTATTCACTAAAAGTGTTGGAATAGGGGTGGAAAAAAAGGGTTTTTGTTACATAATTAAACTCAAGAGCAGATGCTATTTTTCGCATAGTGTTATAGACAGCTTTCCACGGACATTAAAATGTAAAATTTAAGATTAAAACCAGTTTTGTTAGCCCCAAGGGACCAAAGCCATGTCTGACTAAACTTTGGGTTTAAAATTCATGGAAAATTGTCTGTAATTCGATTATATATATGAATTTTCAGAACCAATTATAATCCATCGGATATTGATTGGTTTCGAAGCCATACTGGATTTTTTTACATTTCCCAGCTGCAGTGAAGTATCCCTATAGATGCACTGGCTAAAAATAATGGTTTTAATCTTATTGTTGAACATTTTCATAATTGTAGAAAAATGGATACTATAAAACTGTGTTATGGCTATTCCAGATTATTTGTAGGCCTTCTTATGCCGCCTAAACTGTGTGCGGGCATGATCTGTATGTTCAGCTGTTTGGCAGCTAGCAGCCTTTTAAATTCATAAATGTTTGGCAATATTCATTACCGGCAATATTTTACCTTGAACTGCAGTAGATCCTAGTTTTTCAGTAGGGCTAAGGATCAGATATTTATTAGTTTCGTAAACATGTTGTTTAGTCATAATAAGTAGAAAACTACAAAAATATAAAATGGTTTTTAGCTTTTTCTCATTAATGTTTAAGTGTGAAATTTTGGTTTATAAATAAATGACATGAATCTTTAATCATTGTATTTTTGTATTCATTAGTGTAAATAAGTATTAATGTACTTTCAAATTTACTTATTCATTGTATAATAACATTAGTTTTTTAAAGAATTAAATGGTATATATAAAAGTAAAATAGTATTTAAAAATTATTTTGAGATATCTAGCGGCAATAAATGTAACTACATATCTATCAAACTTTTATGAACAGAGATACTGGATAAAAACTTTGTAAAGCAAGATAGAGAGAATGCTTATAAGAGAAAGAGAGAAAGATATAGAGATAGAAAGATCCTCATAATAAAGTAACAAGATTTTTGCCTGTTTGTCTGTATGTTTGTACCGAAACGATCTCGCTAACTGCTGAACCGATTTGGTCCTCCTTTATAGTGTAGCTTCTCACAGGTCCTGGGAAAGTTTATAATTGGGAGGCCTCTAGGGGCGTAGCCGCTAGTCCTTATAATAAAGTGACAGGATGTCGGTTGTCTGTCTATTTCTCTGTGTTTGGGTGTATGTTTGTATCGAAGGATCTCGTTAACCGCTAAACCGATATTATTCCCCTCATAGGTCCAAGGGAGGTTTATAACTATTTTGGGGGAGGTTACCACCCTCCCAAGATGATTTAATCTCCAAGAAAAAAATCATTCCCCCCCCAAAAAATTTAGTTTTTTTAATTTTTCTTTTCAAAACTTAAATTACAAATATTTTCAGGCTCCAAAATTTGTATTTACCTATTTAATACCTACTTTTCACTTATTGTTTTAAAAAATAGCTTGAATACGATTTCTCTTTATCGTTAGTTAAAGTCTATCTGTAAAAATGTAAGGAGCTAAAGTCTAATAAAACAAGGATGACAACATCCATAAAAGTGAAACTCTGAAACGATAGAACAAGCGAACATTAATACTTGTAGTGTGTCAGAACTGAAAAATCAAAACATATGTGTATAAATGTCAATTCAAAATTTCATTAAATTTGTTTGTCTTAACCTCTTTTCGAGGAAGCTTTGTGTTTATCAAGTTCGAAATTAATTCCTTATCATTATTCTAGAATTAAGCGCAAATGTCGTCTTTTTTGACTTTCCCTTCATAAAGTGACGCAGCATGGATTGTTTATATGCGCCCACGTTTTTCACTTTTGAATGAGATATGAGAGTGTGAAGATTTCGGAGAACAAAATTGGGCCTATCATTGGTCTCATAGTGTGTGAACGACCCTAGTATACCAGGGATTTGAAACCATAAGAGCTTCAGGTAGAATTTGTTAATTTCATTAAGAAGAATGGTGTATAGGACGATTATATGTAGTTTTAAAAAGGCTTTAGCCAGCTAAGCATGAAACTTAATTATGATTAATATATGTTTTAGTAATTTTTATGTGCCTTATTGTTGCATTTAACAATGATTTATTAAACCAAATAATTTTCCTTTAAAGCCAAAGTTTCCAAAGATTTTTTTACCGTAGAGAAAAATGATTTTTAAAAAGCAAATAAGATTACGTGGTTATAAATAACTGGAATTATGAACTAATTGATATTGTAATTTCAGGTCTTTGAAATAATTTCATCAATAAATCTATATTCAAACCTGCTGTTGAAACTTGATGGTTCCTGGTATTGGGGGTTTGTATGTTCGCCAACTGATCTCGTGAACTTCCCGCTAATTCGGAAGTCAAGCTCAACCAAAGTGTCATGGTTGAGACAATTTCAAAGGACTTGAAGTTTAGGCATTAGCAAATTTCAATAACCTGATGTTTGAAGGAGCTGCACAAGCGAATTTCAAATGAATGGAGTTTGAAGGAGCTGCACAAGCGAATTTCAAATAACCTGATGGTTGAAGGCGCTGCACAAGCAATTTCAAATGGTTCTGAAGAATAGGCATTAGCATTCTTCAAAGAATCTGAAGAATAGGCGTTAGCATTCTTCAATAAATCAATAGCATATAGTGTATTGATGAAAAAAAAAACATTGACAATTTTTCTGTGAAATAATTACCTAGTGAATCAATATGGTGCTCACTAAAAAGCAGAAAATTGAGCGAGCTATCGCTATTGGAAGTGAAAGGCTAGAGGTGTTTGATGAACAGATAAAAGTGTTTTATGAAAATCTAAAAGCCTGCCAAAGTTTTAGTTCATGTGAAAATGTGAATTTAAAATCAATTCGTGACATTTTTAGTGAGGTCAAGGACCAATCTGACCTAATAAAAAGTCTAAAATCTGCCGTGGAGACTAGTGAGATGCGCAAGTTCAAGCGTGATCTGGATGAAGCTAGTGAACAGAGAACTGTTGCAGATAAAGTTTATGCGTCGTTGGAGCAGTGTACGAAAATTCTGCACTGGCTTGACAATGATTCAGACGACGTGAGGTCGAGCACTGTCGCCAGGAACCTCGACGTCGTTGAGAAGGTGAGGATGGACATGGGAGTGCTTAAAATTTCCATGGAGTTGCGCCAAGAAGTACGTGATATGTACCGAAGGCTTAGAGAGATGGAACGTCGTTCATCTAACTCGGATAAGCTTGGTGTCTGTGGCACCAATAATTACGACAGTTATCATAGTCGTATGTTGCATGAGGCTAGTGCTAGTGTGAATACAGTCTACAAATCAAGTTCTGCGCCTAGCACATGTACCTTCCTGCTGCAAATAGTTCCTGTTGTAGCACCTGGCGGCGGCGCCTGCCATGCCGCCGTCAGGTTTGATTCTGGTGCAAATTTATCACTTGTGTCTGAGAAGTTGTCCAGCAAGTTGAAGCTGAAATCTACCGGCAGATATACAAACATTTCTGTTGCTGACGGTAGTGAATCATCCTGCCGCAATGTGGTGTTCTATCTGAAGGACAGGGATGGTAACTTGAGAGAATTTGAGGCAGCTGTTATGCCTAACCTCGGAGGTGGCAACGAGATGCGCTCGGTCCATCCGGAAACCGCCGCCAAAATATTTAAGATGCCGCCAGAAAGATTTACATATATTAGTGGAGGCTTAGATATCATCATTGGAAATACACATCCTGACGTGTTTCCATCAACCTACCAGAAAGTGGGCCAGTCTATGTTGTGGCGAACCATTTTTGGTAGTGGTTTTATCTGTACAAGTGCTGACTATGGAGCTGGTCAGCAGAAATCTGCATATAAAGCTGCCGTAGCGGTGGATAATGAACCGGTTGGTACTGCCGTAGCTGTTGATAATGAGCCGGTTGGTACTGCCGTAGCTGTTGATAATGAGCCGGTTGGTACTGCCGTAGCTGTTGATAATGAGCCGGTTGGTACTGCCGTAGCTGTTGATAATGAGCCGGTTGGTACTGCCGTAGCTGTTGATAATGAGCCGGTTGGTACTGCCGTAGCTGTTGATAATGAGCCGGTTGGGTCTGCCGTAGCTGCTATTGATAATGATGTTAGTTGTGCTGCAGTTATTCCTGATGATATTGGTAACGATACTGTAGCCGTTGAGAATATTGTTACGGCGGGTATTGAGCCGCGGAATGATTCGGTTCCAGCCGGACAAGAGCCGACGGGAGTTTCGGTTCCGGCTGGACAAGAGCCGATCAGAGTTTTGGTTCCAGCTGGACAAGAGCCGACGGGAGTTTCGGTTCCAGCTGGGCAAGAGCCAATAAGAAATTCGGTTCTGGCCGGACAAGAGCCGACGGGAGTTTCGGTTCCGGCCGGACAAAAGCCGGTAGATGATTCTAAGTTTTATGACAGTCACACTTTTATTACTTGCCCTGGTGCTGTCATGAATCAAGAATCGACTTGGCTGCTGCCAACCTTGCCGCCCGACACAGGGTAAGAGGCCTGCAAATGGCGGGTGGAAATATGGCGGGTGTTGCCGCCAGAAAGTCATTGAAAAATTTCAAACCACACATATCTAATCTACAACATAAACTATTTATGTGAAAATGATCTTTAAAGAAAAAATATTACAAGTTATATATAAAGCTTGTGAAGGGAACCTAAAAAGGTTCTGCAAAGAATAAGTATTCATTATTCAACTAATTTTATTGTTCATATTTAAGCACAAAAATTCTACAAAATTGTTTAGACTTTTAAAGCAGATTTTAAAAGATTTTGTTTCTTTAAGTATGATTTTGAAAAGCAAAAGTTTGTGTGTATCAACTACCAAATGATTTTTGCAGATTTTAGATTGAGAAAAATAGATTTTAAAATTATTTTTCGAGGTATTTTTTTCATGGTTCACGTTTGCTTAAAAAAATGTTATTTCTCAGATTCTCATATGAGATAATGCATTAAAGTAAAGAACACAACATGTAAAATTATTATGATAATGTTTAAAATATTTCTGATTATTATTTTAAAAAGATTATCGCAAAAAAAATCAAGATATTGTTTTAATTTGTAAGCAAATAAAGTTTTTTTTTCTTTCACTCCGGAGGCAAGGATTCCTAATAATCCACGCGTAAAGATTTTTCTTCATTCCGAGAGCAGAGATTCGTAGTAATATATGTACCTAGCGACTTCGGACAATTTTAAACCTTGAGAAAGTATTTATAGCAATTATTTTCTTAGGTACATATATATTTTCGTTCATGTTTAAAAAATATAAACTCTATTTTCTATGAGATAAGCATTTATAATAATGAACACGATGTATGATATTATTAAATTATTGATTATTATTTATATGAATATCACAGAGTTAATTTAAGAGAAACTATGCATATTTTAAATTAACCTTTCCTTCATTTTTATCGCAGATATTAAAATAAAAGCGGTTATTAAAAATTATGATTAATAATTGATTCTTATTTTATGAAAACTAAGAACATTTTTTTTAGTAAAAAAAAGCCACATTTTTCATATGCCTATTTCTATGCCTAAAATAAGAATCAAATGAAATGCGATTAAAGTTTATTCTATTTCATATGCTCAAATTTAATCTTATTGAGTTTAAATTCTTTTCAAAAGTACAATTCATTAAAAAACTTACCTGAAAAGTTTAACAAAAAGGAATAAATGTGTCGAGGTTGCGTGATTCGATATTTATTCTAAGAAAAAATCAAGTATTTTTTTAGCAGATTTTTTTTAAAAATTATATATGAATTTCAATCAAGTAAAACATTTTTATTCAGATCAAGGAATGATTGAAAATTCATATTTAAAGTCTCATATTTTTTACAAAGAAAAATTGGTTTTTTTTTTATAATTCCGATAAAAATTCTAACGAAGATATTATTATTTTGCTATTCTTTAAGTATTAAAAAGTTTATTGTTGATTAAGATAGTACAGTTCTTATTCATTAAGTTTGAAAAACTTTCTGCCCAAGGATTTTGAAATATTTTTTCTTACTACTCTTTTTGATGCTTAACAAATTTAGTTTTAAGTACCTATAAATCTTAATTTTCTTGTCTAAGATTTATTTCGTTTTATTTTACCATTATTGTTTACATTTCGACCTGATTTCGTAGGTACTTATTGATTTATTAATAATGATTTATTACCTATTGATTATGAAATGATTATTATTTAGTATAGTTGTTATATTTACAACATCATGATTAATAGGATTATCTATTTTAGGATTTATGTATGTGATCTTGTGATTGTCATGTGCATGGAATGTTGTATGGTACAAACCAATCCCCATCCTTCTATCCTAAAATGTGAGGTATTATGAGTCCTAGTGAGGAGTATAATATTGTGTATGCATTTCACGGGGTTTCATTTAGTTAGGAGCAAAATTGTCACGTTTTCGGGATGTGGCCATTCTCATGTGATTATGGTGAGTTGAGTTTAGTGAGAAATGTTGCTAGTGCTCAGCGCAAAAAAACCTTGAATCTCGTTAAGGAAGTTAATTTGACTTTCAAACGGGGGGTGTGTCTTAACCTCTTTTCGAGGAAGCTTTGTGTTTATCAAGTTCGAAATTAATTCCTTATCATTATTCTAGAATTAAGCGCAAATGTCGTCTTTTTTGACTTTCCCTTCATAAAGTGACGCAGCATGGATTGTTTATATGCGCCCACGTTTTTCACTTTTGAATGAGATATGAGAGTGTGAAGATTTTGGAGAACAAAATTGGGCCTATCATTGGTCTCATAGTGTGTGAACGACCCTAGTATACCAGGGATTTGAAACCATAAGAGCTTCAGGTAGAATTTGTTAATTTCATTAAGAAGAATGGTGTATAGGACGATTATATGTAGTTTTAAAAAGGCTTTAGCCAGCTAAGCATGAAACTTAATTATGATTAATATATGTTTTAGTAATTTTTATGTGCCTTATTGTTGCATTTAACAATGATTTATTAAACCAAATAATTTTCCTTTAAAGCCAAAGTTTCCAAAGATTTTTTTACCGTAGAGAAAAATGATTTTTAAAAAGCAAATAAGATTACGTGGTTATAAATAACTGGAATTATGAACTAATTGATATTGTAATTTCAGGTCTTTGAAATAATTTCATCAATAAATCTATATTCAAACCTGCTGTTGAAACTTGATGGTTCCTGGTATTGGGGGTTTGTATGTTCGCCAACTGATCTCGTGAACTTCCCGCTAATTCGGAAGTCAAGCTCAACCAAAGTGTCATGGTTGAGACATTTGTTGAATAACTGCGTAAATACAGGATAATGTTTAAGGACATACTCACTTTTTTAGGACTTGATTATAGAGATGCTTCGCTTATAACATTGTACTTTGTTGTCCTAGGAATCAGTATTCCAAATTCTTTTAATTTTATAAATATAAGGGCAGGGAGGTAGGGTACTGCTACAACTTCCCAGAACGAATTTCTTGAAGAAGGGGTAGGGTCTCATTAATATTATATAATTGAAACCTCTAACCAAACTAATTGAGATTATAATTCACCACTATATTGTGCCCTCATTAGGTTTCCCCAAAATTTTAACGTCTGGCCACATATTTATTAGGATATAATTTCCTTCATAAAATTATCATAACCTGGAAGGCGAAGAACACCTACATCAGTTACTAAATTGAGATAATTGAAATAAATTTAATTTTGCTAAATAATTTTCAGTGCTTAAAATATATAACATAATATCTTCTTTAAAGATAAGTATCATATAGTATTGATTAATTGCTAAATCTTAGTGAAAAAAAATATAATTTAAAAAAAAGGTTTACATTGGTAATTGAATATTTAGTATAAAAATAAATGACACCTAACGTCAAAAGTTTAAACCATACTAGAATTATGGAGATCTTAAAACAGGTTACATTTTATGAAAAGATAGAAAGGGATGATAGAGCGCCACAGAGAGAGAGAGCGAGGGAGGGAGGGAGGGAGAGAGAGTTTGTGTGCGCCTGTGAGAAAAAATACAAGTTTCACTTAGGAAAGAGAGACAGAGGGAGAGAGAGAGAGTGTGTGAGAAGAAATACATGTTACAGGTAGGTAGAGAATGCGAGAGAGAGAATGAGAAAGAAAGAGAGAGAGAGAGGGGAGGGGGACTTGAGAAAATTTTGGTGAAAACTGACAATGTTGGAATGTTGCTGTTTCTAAGACCATTAGTAATACAACATTACTGTGTTTTTAAAAGCAAAGCTTTTCTATAATTAGGATTGGTACGTCCGTCAGAGATAGATAGCTTTTATTCGTTAATTTAGACATGTCAGAATTGTCCTATCGATTTCAAACTTTGCATAATGAATGATTCCTGTAGTAATTAGGTATGATTTAGAAAACATAACAACTCTATAATCATTACCAGAATGTCAGTACGTCCATTTTAAACATTTTTATGTGATCTAATTATCCGTTTGATCTGATTTTTAGTATATTTATTCCTGGGACAACAAAGAACAATATTATAAGCGAAGCAAGTCCTAAAAATGTAAGTATGTCCATAAACATTATCCTGTATTAAGTAGTTTTTCAACAAATTTACTTACAATTTTGCTCCAACTCTTATACTTTTATATTCTGATTATTCAGTTCAGACGCTATATATGTGTTAATATCCGTTTGTCCTACCGTTTCAGTGCTTCGCTTTTATGGATGTTGTCATCCATGTTTTGACAATATATGTGGGGGGGGGGGTGATTATTGTATGTAAAGAGGATGCTTTTTATTGGGATTTGAAAGAAATTGCGTGCACAGGGATTAAAATTTCAACAGGGAGATAAAATAAAACAAGGATGACAACATTCATATAAGCGAAGCACTGAAACGGTAGTACAAACGGACATTAACACTTGTATAGTGTCAGAACTGAATAATCACAATATAAATGTATAAGAGTCAATGCAAAATTGTAAGTAAATTTGTTGAAAAACTGCTTGATTCAGGATAATGTTTATGGACATACTTACATTTTTAGTACTTGATTATAGAGTTGCTTCCCTTATTAGATCACATAAAAATTTAACCCTTACAGCTCGGGCCCCAATTCCCACCTTAATAGATCGGGGGGGGGGGGGCTCCAAGAGCCCCCCCCTCTATCTCGGCTCCTGTTACAGATAAAGACGTAAAATTGTTTTCTGGTGGTTCATGTGTATTTTTAGAGAAAATTACTTTTTCTAGTCATAGCGGCCAGGCCGCTCCTTAGCCGCTTTTTAGCGGCTAGCCGCTAAATTTTAAAACAGCTGTAGAGCGGCTAATTTTGTAGCTAGGATGACCAAATTTTAGGACAAAGTTTTATGTTTCATAACAAAAAAATTACTTTTTCTGATCATCGCCGAAAAACGGCAAATAACGGAAACCGCCATTTTCGGCGGTTGGCGGTGCCAATTAGTATTTTTATCTGTTTGATGTTGCTCAAGGATTTACCCAAAAAATTTATAGGTCTCTAGCTGTAATAGAAGCCATGATATTCATAATATATGTCTGTAGTAAAAGCCGGACAAAAATCGGTCATAAAGTCGGTCAGGGAGCGGTCAAACGGTCATAACACAATTTTTCTCAGAAGGTCATTGATATCTAAGTATTCACCAAAAAAAATATAGGTTTCTCCTTATACACAAAAGTCATAATGTAGAAATTAAGATTTATTTATAATTTTTTCTAATTTTGGTGCTACCCAACCGACTTTGACCGGACACCACGACCGACACAGACCAGATATCCTAATAGAATCAACTCTTGCCGACGTATAATTACTAAACTTAAAAAGTCATGAAGTCACAGCACTCCATCTTACCTACAAAAAAAATGAGATTGAAAAAACTAGAGGGGGGGGGGCTCTTGGAGCCCCCCCCCCCCGATCTGTAAGGGTTAATGTTAAAAAAGTAGAAAATCAACATGTTTAAAATGGACGTACGGACATTCTGGTACGGACCGACCCTAATTAGAGAAAATCTTTGCTTTTAAAAATTAGCCAAGGGGGGTGGGGGGTATTTTTTTCAAGGACAAAATTTATCCTGTGGGGGGATACAAACCCTATATGGAACTTCACTGCAAAGGAGAACCATATCAGTCTAGCGTTGAGCTGGGTTTGTTGGTATAGATAGACATCCTGTTACTTTTATATAAAAAAAAGATTGTGTTAAAATATAATCAAAATATGTTGTATTATAACAAGGATGACAACATCCATAAAAGCGAAGCTCTGGCTTACGAACATTAACTCTTGTAGAGTGTCAGAACAGAATATACAAATTATAGATACATAAGTTTTGACAAACTTATACTTAAATTTGTTGCAAAACTTCTTAAATACAGAATACTGTTTCAGGACTTGAGTATAGAGATGCTTCGCTTATAATATTGTACCTTATTGTAATAGGAATCAGTACTAAAAAAATCAGATTAACCGGATGATTATATCACACAAGAAATTGTTATTTAAAAAGTTTTAAAATCAACATGTTTAATATAGACGTACGGACATTCAGGTAACGATTATAGAGTTACACTTCCTAAATCTTACCTAACTACTACAGGAATCATCATTAAAATTCTAACATGCCTAAATTAACAAAAAAAAGCTATTCATTATGGACGGACGGACCGACCCTAAAATGTTCACATTCAGTAATACACATGCTAAGGGTTTAATCTTTATGTTAGTGGGGGAGGGGTTAAGAAGTCTACACCCCCCCCCTTCTTTTTAATTTAAAAATTATAAAAAAAATATTTTTTGGGATGGTGTACATAACCTTTCTAAAAATAGTTAAAACCATTTCTGAACCTATAAGATATTAAGAATAATAACTGTAAAGGAGAACAATATCAGTTCATTGGTGAGTCAGATTTAACACTACATTGTATATTAAATTATAAGTTGAATTCAACCTAAAAAACATGAAATTAATGGCGTTATCCTGTTACAAAATTTTTTATCAATTTGAAAATTTGAGTACCCCCCCCCCCCCCCCCCCCCCCCCGACAGTCTGGATAGTCTGCGGGAGGAGGAAAAGATTTGGACACAGGAAAAAGGCAAGCTTCAATTTAATTCAATAACGTGTCCGTGCTGTGTGGGGAAGCCGAGCGAAGCGAGGCTTCTCCACAGCACGGACACGTTATTGAATTAAATTGAAGCTTGCCTTTTTCCTGTGTCCACAACTTGATGTCGGGGTACTCTAATTTTCTAAATTTCAAAAACTATTTTAGGTTAGGTTAGGTTAGGTTATAGGCTAGGGAGCCGAGCGCTGCGGCCACGGATGTTCGTTGTCTGGGGTACTTTAATTTTCTAAATTTCAAAAAACTATTTTAGGTTAGGTTAGGTTAGGTTATAGGCTAGGGAGCCGAGCGCTGCGGCCACGGATGTTTGTTGTCTGGGGTACTTTAATTTTCTAAATTTCAAAAAACTATTTTAGGTTAGGTTAGGTTAGGTTATAGGCTAGGGAGCCGAGCGCTGCGGCCACAGATGTTCGTTGTCGGGGGTACTTTAATTTTCTAAATTTCAAAAAACTATTTTAGGTTAGGCTATTTCTTTTAAATATTGCTACGCAACCCACAAATAAAATTGTTCTTGCTAAAAAAATGCGGACGAGAGGGAGAACATAAAGGGGACTGGGAAAAGGGGGTTGTTGGTCAGATGGGAGAGGAAAGGGGTAAACAATACAGTAAAAAAACGCGGACACGGAGCGGACGAGAGGGAGAACATAAAGGGGGCGGGGATAAGGGGGTTGTTGGTCAGATGGGAGGGGAAAGGGGTAAACAATACAGTAAGAATTCTGTATATAAATAGACTGAAAGCTTGAAGCTGTTTGCTAGTCGACTGCCTTGTAGCGAGGGACTGAGATCCTAAACTGGTTGGCATGGTTGACTAAGGAGGCAAGGCAAGGCTCGTGTCTCGCCTTATATACCCTCCCTCCCTTCCTCCTGTCCAACCTAATAATAGTTAATTATTATTTTGTTGTCGGGGGGGGGGGGGGGGGGTACTCAAATTTTCGAAATCGCTAAAAATAATACTGAGAGGAATCTACCAAATTAATATAAGGTTTAATCAAATTTTCGCAATGAATGATAGCACAAATTAAATTATAATTCAAATATTTTATGTAAAAGTCTTTCCTTACAAATAAAACCTGTAATACATACAAAAATTATTATTAAAATATTATTTAAATTGTATGATTTGGCCAAAAACTAATTAAACATATTATTTTATAGCGTTCATTTAGATTAAATGCTAGTATCTTGAAATTTTTGGGACACCCAGCGTCAAAAATATGTACTACATAATATAAAATTTTCGGCACATGGAGCTGGTGGGGTGATAGATATTTTTTATTAAAACTATGTCATACTAAAGACACATATACATATAGTTGTTTATCATTTAGTAAAGGTATTATATACTTTTGTTGTAAACTCTTAAATATACAAATATACAAAATTTACACACACACAGCTATTCACCAGAGGGGTGCAAAACGTAAAAATGTGGAGGGGAGGGGGGGCGGAGTAGGAGAGGGAAGGTAGTTGTTTTAAGGAATCTAAAGGGATAATACAATAGCCTAGAAATTTAATGTACATCCCCTTTGTTGATACTTAAAAATTATCCCTTCTGTAGATTAAAATTAGTGGTTGAAACGCTCAAACACTCAAATTACTAACCAACCAATCAAAATTCACCCAAGTCCCCAAAGTTGTAAGCCAACGAATAAGAAAAACTTTAGGCATCGATGTAAAAAGCAGCCCATTGTTCCCTCCCTCTCTCTCTCTCTCTCTCTATCTATACTTGTAATTTTGATTTTACTGCCGCATTCCTCTGTCCTTCCCCTTACACAACTAAAAACAATGTGTTGAACAACGCGAGCGTGATACTTTTGTATAAGTGTGTTTGTGTGTGTGTGTGAGAGAGAGAGAGAGAGAGAGAGAGAGAGAGATAGAGAGAAGGAGAGAGAGAGAGAGAGAGAGATAATTAGAGAGAAAGAAAGAGAGAGAGAGAGAGAGAGAGAGAGAGAGAGAGAGAGAGAGAGAGAGAGAGAGAGAGAGAGAGAGAGAGAGAGATAATTAGAGAGAAAGAAAGAGAGAGAGAGAGAGAGAGAGATAATTAGAGAGAAAGAAAGAGAGAGAGAGAGAGAGAGAGAGAGAGAGATAGAGAGAGATAATTAGAGAGAAAGAAAGAGAGAGAGAGAGATAATTAGAGAGAAAGAAAGAGAGAGAGAGAGAGAGAGAGAGAGAAAGAAAGAGAGAGAGAGAGAGAGAGAGAGAGAGAGAGAGAGAGAGAGAGAGAGATAATTAGAGAGAAAGAAAGAGAGAGAGAGAGAGAGAGAGAGAGAGAGAGAGAATTAGAGAGAAAGAAAGAGAGAGAGAGAGAGAGAGAGAGAGAGAGAGAGAGAGAGAGAGAGAGAGAGAGAGAGAGAAAGAAAGAGAGAGAGAGAGAGAGAGAGAGAGAGAGAGAGAGAGAGAGAGATAATTAGAGAGAAAGAAAGAGAGAGAGAGAGAGAGAGAGAGAGAGAGAGAGAGAGATAGAGAGAGATAATTAGAGAGAAAGAAAGAGAGAGTTAGATAGATAATCAAATTTAGGACACATTTTTTAAATCCCCCATCCAAAATACTCTTAAAAAATAAAACAATTGATTATTTGAACGTATTATAAAAAGGTATCGTAAAGTAATGCATTTCGAATACGTGGATATATTGACAGGGGAAAATGTGTCATCAAATTAGGTTTTAATATGGACCTTATTATTTGGTCAGTACGTTCAGGAGGGGATAGGGTATAGGGGGTGGATGGGGGATATCATTATTTTAACCAGCTGTTAGTATTACTTTACCAGCTAGAGTAAATAAAAATCTGGTGCAACATCCAGGTAAAAATAAATCGATTATTTCTCCTAGATTATTAAATTTGTTGGTATTAGATTTAAGTAACACCCATCAGACAACCAATTCTTTGATTGCACGACCTTTCTTGTTATTAGTTGCGCCTGTTTATTTAGCCAAGGCCTTAATGACGCAAATATGACTTAGCAACAGTAGGAACTATTACACTAGCCCCCAAAGTTTTATAATATTTTTTTATTAGTTGACTTTTAGAACTTAAATGAATTGTGATTGGTTTATTCATTGTATAAAAGTGTTCTAATATTATAACCACTAATCTTAATCTACAGAAGGGGATAATTATGTGGATCAATTTTAGCAGTGTTCAATTTTTATTTTCCATTGTCATGTACCTAATGTAGAGTACAGGAATATCTAACCTACAGGAAAGTACTACCTTTAATTTATCAGTTAATCTAAACAACCCTATGTATTGTGTCTTTCTTTAATTCTTCCTTAATTTTAAAAATAATCAAAAATCTTTGAATTTCAAAAACTATTCTAATACGTATAAATAATTTACCAGTTTTAAATAAATAAATACAATCTATAAAAACTTATTTTAAATAAAAACTTTGAGACTTTTAGCGGCCATACAATATGATGTTTGAATGAAAAGCTTCAAAAAAAGGTGAATTATCCTATTTTAAAACCAATGAACCGATGTTGTTGCATTTTGAGGGAGGAAACCACTACCCTCCCAAGAGAAAACGCTCTAAAAAAAATTACTCCTCCCCCCTCTAAAAGAAAAATTTTGTTTTACTTTTTTTAAATCTAAATTTTAAAACATGGGCCTTATCGCTAGGAATAGATGTACAGAGAAACATAGATAGTTAGGTTTAGTGCCTGGATATTTAATAGACAGGGGGATTATGAATCCTGCAGAAAATAATGCTATTAATCACGAAGGAAAGAGTGCAACGATTAATGATAATTAATCCGATACAGTGTTACATTTTTCTTTAGTTACTCCTTTAATTTTTTTTAAAATAAAACATTATTACAGAAGTTTATACAAATTTTAAATACATTTCATTTAATTCAAATGATTTAAAATTTATTAAACATATGTAAACACAATACAAAATTGTTATTTAAAACAAAATTTTGAGACACCTAGTGGCTAAAATTCTAACTACATATGTGTGATATTTGTATACAGAAAGAGAGAGAGCAGGGATAGGACAATACCGATAAATTAATGTAAATCCCCAATGATGATAAACAAAATTTACCCTTCTGTATATTACAAATACTGGTTGGAAAGTTTGGACACTCAACTTAATGAACCAACCAAGTACCCAAAGTTGTCAAGGTATCGAATAAGAAAATGTTTTATAAAAACTTTGGGAACTAGTGTAATAGTATAATACAAAATAGAACAATGTCTTAGAAGCTTAAGATCTCAGTAACCACTGAACCGAATGGGCTCTACTCTTCAGGTAATATACCTACTGGTCATGTGATAGTTTTAATTTTTGAAGGGTTGGGGGTAACCCCCAACCATTCCAAAAATAAGAGAAATAACCCAACCAAAAAAATAAAAAAAATTAAACTAAAATAAGAAAGTGGGTTCGACTAACTAATTCAATCTAAATGCAAAAATTGGGTTAATCACACCTAGTCCATTACCTAGATGCTTGGGGCGAAGCTGCAAGTAAATTAAGAGAGTGTGAGGGTATTTTTCATATCTAGTGCAAAATAGCTTCATTCTTATGAGG